>NC_060070.1:119912542-120216474 GCF_922984935.1 Meles meles | reverse complement strand
AGACAGTGCGGAGCTTGCTCAAATGTCATAATCCATGAACTCCTCATCACAGCTCCCTCTGGGAACCCGACTCTGCACTAGGACTTTTTCTTTCTTTCTTTTTTTTTTTTTTTTAAGATTTTATTTATTTATTTGACAGAGATCATAAGCAGGCAGAGAGGCAGGCAGAGAAAGAGGGGGAAGCAGTCTCCCTGCTGAGCAGAGAGCCCGATGTGGGGCTCGATCCCAGGACCCCGAGATCATGACCTGAGCGGAAGGCAGAGGCTTTAACCCACTGAGCCACCCAGGTGCCCCTGCACTAGGACTTCTTGTACATTATCCCACAACTTTACAGCAGCCCTGGGTTATATCTCCATTGTTGCCTTTGAAGAAACTGAGGCCTGAAAAGGAGTTGAGTCATTTGCCCATGGCAGTGATCCCATGAGTGAGGAATCTGTCCGCATTTAATGGAAGAGGAAATTGAAAAAGAAATTAAATGGCTTGTCTAAGGTTCCACAACTTAAGAGTTTAAAGTCAAGTTTTTTTATTCCAAAGTCCTGGTTCTTTTCCCACTGTGCAGACCCCGTTTGGTGTTCCCAACCCTGTATATTTGAAATTGTGCTCTGAGCTTTAATAGAGTAGAAACTAAGCCCTAAATAAGCTGGACATCATGAGTTATAAAGATAATGAGTTGGGCACTAGGCACGTATTTCTAGGACTCGGACTATGGATGCTATTTAACTTCTCTAGCGTTTGGTTTCCTCCTCTGTGAAGTGGGCAGAATCAGAGCTCTCACCCAGGCTGGATGTGAGGATGAAGCGAACCCCTGGGAGGACACATAGCTGGTGCCCAGTGCAGAGTGCCCCGCTGACAGAACCCGGCCCTGGAACCTGATAACCCCGGAAGGCTCAAGTGCCAACAGGTGTGAATCAAAAGTATTTTCCAAGGAGAAGCGTACCTTGCCTTGAGCACCTGAATTTGATTTTCAGGAACAGTGACCTCCCGGAGTAGAAGAGGGATAATTTAATTTCCTAAGCTCTCAACACAGTCCCTCCATCTTTCCCTTGTTCCCTTGGTGCTCTGAGGGTGGTTTTGATCTCCTTTTATTGATCTCGGGCTACAGAGGATACAGGCGCATTCTCTTAGCTGAGTATTCTGATGTGCTGCTTACCATGCTGAAGTCAGTCACCAATGGAGGGATCAGTGTCTTTTGAGTCGGTTTAATACAAACCAGTTTCCCAGGGTTTGTTCATCCCTGGGAACACTTATAATTGAGTTTTCAGACTGTCAAGACTGGGGTTAGCCTGGGTTCCAGGATAGAGAAAGCCACATCACAACAGAGAAGCGGTGCTGAGAGCCCTTCACCCTGAAAGCGTGGTGACACGGAATAATGGTGAAGTCAGCTTTCCCACATTCCTTTCTGTTTGTTTCCTTTGCCTGCTGGGCATGTCTCTGCTTATTAGCATGTTGAGCAGAGTTCATTACAAATGATGAAACGCAAATCAGTGTTGATCTTACAATTTATTTGATCTGGAAAGAAGTATTTTTCCCAGTATTTTATTCTGAAAATTTTCAAACATGCAGAAAACTTGTAAGACTTGAATAGCGGATACCTATCTATCCACCACCCAGAGCCTAGATTCTCCAATACCTTTTACTCGACTTGTTTTATCTTCATATCTGTCCATCCGTTGGTCCACTTAGAAATCTGTTATTTTTTTATGTATTTTGAAATAACTTGTGGACGTCATGTTTTTCATCCCTGAGCAGCTTAATTATGTATACTATTACATAGAGTTTGAAAGACATCTGTTCATAGGGTCTCGGGGGAGAGGGAGTAAAATGTATACAAAGTGAAATGCATAAGACTTTACCAATCCCTGAGTTTGTGTGACCCAAATTCCTATCAATATTGGGCGCCTGGGTGGCTCAGTGGGTTAAAGCCTCTGCCTTCGGCTCAGGTCATGATCCCAGGGTCCTGGGATCGAGCCCTGAGTTGGGCTCCCTGCTCAGCGGGGAGCCTGTTTCCCCCTCCCTCTCTGCCTGTCTCTCTGCCTACTTGTGATCTCTGTCTGTCAAATAAATAAAAATAAAATCTAAAAAAAAAAAAAAGATGCAGACTATTGCTAGAAATCCAGAAAGTTCCCTCATTCCTCTTCCCAGTCACTCCTTACCACTCCCTTAACCCCAACAACTACTCTTCTAAAATTTGTCCTCTTCCGTAGATTAGTTTTGCCTGTTCTAGAACTTAATAAGTGGAATCAGGGCAGTATGCATGCTTTTGTGTAGCCTTGTTAAAAAGAAAGCCACAGACCCAAAATGGTTTCCAATAGGCCAAGTCACCAGACTGGGGTTTAATTAACCTAACTGAATTGCACTTTAGACTCCCCTAGAAACGTACTCTTCACAGGTCAGTCTGGAATTTTTCTGGTCAGCACCAATAAGATAATCTGTATGTTCCCCAAGAAAGGATGAGGTGAGGGGCACCTGGGTGGCTCCATGGGTTAAAGCCTCTGCCTTTGGTTCAGGTCATGATTCCAGGGTCCCGGGATCGAGCCCCACATCGGGGTCTCTGCTCAGCGGCTTCCCCTTCTCTCTCTGCCTGCCTCTCTGCCTACTTGTGATCTCTGTCAAATAAAAAAATAAAATCTTTAAAAAAGAGAGAGAGAAAAAGATGAGGTGATCTACCTACGAAGACCCTTTTGTCCCCAAAGGAAGGTGACCTCACCCGAAATAATCCTTTTTTTCTGTTTTTAACTTCCTTGTCCTGCCTTTAAAATCCTTTCCCTTTCTGTAGCTCTTTGGAGCTCTCCTCTGCTTGCTAGATGGGAGGCTGCCCAATTCATGAATCATTTAGCAAAACCAATTAGATCTTTAAATTTACTCAGTTGAATTTTGTTTTTCAACAGGCTCGTCTGAAGGATTTTAACTAGTGCTTTATAATGAATTTTGGGAACTCTGTCAACTTCACTTATCCAACTCCTTCCTATTTGTAACTTCAGGAGTGGCAAGTTGCAGAAAATCTCAAGGTAGCTGATGCATACTGATAGTGTATTTCTATTAAATATATATGATTTTTTTTTTACACCGTAAGTATATGTAATTTGGCTCTCCAAGTTTTACATCTGACTCTCCTGATATTATGAGGCAGATGTTCCCCAGCCAGATCTGAGGAGCCGACAGATGTGGGACCCTTTCCCAGGTCGCCCTGCTGAGGAAACCCACTGTGAATGGAGATTTAGGGTGTTTTCTCAGGGCTGATTTAATTGATAGCCAGGCTGACAGCACAGCCGGTGAGCCATTGGGGAAGAACGGGAGCAAGGCACGGTTACTTGGTGGTGGCGGCCGTGATGGTGGTAGAAAAACCAAGGAAGGTCCACGAAGCCTGCTGCCCAGTGCGTGTGCGCAAGAGAACCGAGGCCCCTCTGAGGTGTGTGTGCTTCCTCCTCATTCCTCCTCGCTCGCCGCAAGCAAGCCTCCTCCTGGACAGAAAGGAGATTGCGTACATTGGAATAGAACCCAGATACATAATCCTTATTAATCTTTCAGATTCTTGTCCCACTTACTAAAGCCAGTATTTGGCACATAACCCAGAGTTCTGTGGCAAGCAATGATAAAGGTAATTGGAATCTAGGTCTCCCAACTTTTTTCTTCTTTCAGCAGGTTCTTGGGGCTGGGAGTTAAAGATTGCCTGGGTCGCAGACTGCTCTAGGGTGAGAGGAGCATTGGCAGGGTGGTTGTTGGCCCAGAAGGTCTTCCTCCCTGTCGAGGGGTAGAATCTGGAGCATGTGCATCTCCGGGCCAGCTGGGCAAAGTGGGGTGGGAGCTGCTTTTGGGGGGACAAGGCCCAGGCAGTAACCCCAAAGGTGTGTGAAAGGTAAAAATGAGGAAGGAGGAGGGGGGTTTGGGGACTGAGGTGCCACAGGGAAGCAGGAGTGTCTCTGACTTTCTCGTCCCTCAGCCTAGCCTAGGGCAGGCAAACTCCGCCTCTTGGCCCTGCTCTTATGTGAGACTGACAGCCACACAAGTACAAAGCACTTGGGGAACAACTGCTCTGTGGTTCTCCCAGCCTGGGAGGGAGCGGGGGATTCATATGGGGGTACAGCCGTAAATACCACAGCAGTCCGTGTGCCCCCTGTGGTGAGACATGGGAAGCCCCCACCAACAGTGTGCTCTGGGGCCAAGAAGCTCCCCATTGTTAACAGAGCCAACACGGGAGCCCCAGCCTCCTCCTGGCCTCCTGTCTGCCTCCTCCTGGCCTCCTGTCTGCCTCGGAAGGCCGGCCCTGAACCTCTTGGCAGATATTTATTCATTCCCGGCCCTCCTCTCTCCTCCCCCACCCTCTCCTGCTTCCCTCTCCTAAAAGCAGTTGACAAGGTTAGAAAATCAGGACAAATAATTTACTTCAATCCATCTCTGTCTTTCCCGAGGCCTTGTACAATTTGCTCAGGGGCGGGGAGAGAGAGAGAAGAATAACCCCAGACCCTGGTCAGTGACCCTTTTTCAAATGTGGAATCAAAGCCCACTCTAGGCTGCGAGTCTGTCTGCTGTGAAGCGGCATTAAGACAGAGGTGGTGATGAATTCTGATGCAGCTCATAGGCCCGGGAGTGCAGCTGTCAGCAGTCTTCAGGGCTCCTTGCCCAGCTGGAGGAGCCCGTCGTGCGCGTCAGGGGTCACCTGATGGCTTGGGCACAGCAGCCGGGGACACTGAGGTGGTTAGGGCTCGCTTCCTCAGCCTGTGCTCCGAGGAATGGGGACTGCCCTCTAAGCAAGGCCGTCTGGCCTGAGGAGAGGCTCTGCCCCTTGGTGCCCCAGTGCAGGAAGCCCGAGCTCCCCAGGGGAGCAGGCTCGGCCCCCCATGGCACTTTGCAGAAATGAGAGCCAGGCCAGCGGCGAGAAGTTTGGGAGTCTGCCCACGAAGCAGAGCTCCAGTCCCCTCACCTGAAAAATGGGATAATACGTTTGTTTGGCAGTGAGTTGAGGCCAGCTGGTCGTCGTAGGGTGTGAGATGCCCATGCCAGCAGCCCAGGAAGGTTGGAGAAAGACGAACGTGAGGGCAGGGGAGTTGGAGAGTCCAGATTGGGGTCCAGAAGTGTTGGCTGCCTTTCCTCTCTTTCTGTAGTAGTGAGGTCACTAGCCTGATGTGGGCATTTAACAAAGTGTAGCTGTTCCTCTTTGTCACCCGCCGCCTCCAGCAGGCCAGCTCTGTCTGCTCATGGCACCGTGTGGGACCCAAAAGACACAGTGTGAATCAGGGTCCTTACCCTTAGTGGTTCTCTAGTGTGTCTGGGACATCTCTTAAAACAGTGAATCAGGAAAGTCAGAATACAAACCAGAGGGTGTTTCTGGGCTGATAAGGTATTAAACATTGGGGCAGAGAAGGAGAGGCAGAAGGGGTCTCCAGTCCTCATGGCACAGACCCAGGGGGACTGGTATGTATTTTCCAACTGGTGGGTGAGTCCTAGGGAGCCAAGCAGCAGAAGGAGGATTGGAAGGGAATGCCTGACATCAAGAGCCAAATTTAGTGGCTGGTGAATTGCAAACACCTCTCCCTTCATGAACCTCTCCCCTTCCCTTCTTCCTCCCCATTAGGCTCCCCCTTAGAGGCATGTTGACCAGACTGATTACTGCTCTCCCAATATTTGGCTACAAATGGTAGCCCCTGAACATAGCCATTGCGTCTAACTTGCACCCCCTTCTGGAAGGGAGGTTTCACATAGGCCTTGGTGCCAAGTTTTACCAAGGTTCATGGTTCTTCTGTGGACTCTGTGCCTGGAGAAGTACTTCTGCCCCCAGCAACTGTCTTCTCCCTTCCCTCACTCTTGATAGCCATGAAAAGGCTAGTGTGATCGGATTTGTTCCTGAAGCCAGGGTATAGTGACAGGGAATGGAGGCCTCTTTATCTGTAGACAGACTGTCACCTCCCGCTGCCAGCCTCTGGGCACCCAGGCACCTGTCAGCAGTGCTGGCACCTGAGCAGCTGTGTCTCAAGTGTTTGTGTTTCTTCTAGCTTCCAGCCACATGGGGAATGTGTTTTATACATTCGTGGCAGGGGTAGGAAGGGAGAGACTAAATAGAATAACCCTGAATGCATTTTGAAAATGGAGCACTTCCTAAGCATTTTTAAAATACATGTATCCATTACAGTGATAAATTTCAGGCCTTACTTTACCAAACACAAACAGAAGTTTCCTGTAGAGTTTATGTGAAGTACAGGAGTAAAGTGCAGACTTTGTCCATCTCTCCCCCAAGATGTCGCTGATCCTACACAACAGAAAAGAGAGCATTGAACAATGCCCTTCCGTGACATTCCATCTGCATCTTTCTCCCCTGAGATGGAACATTTCTGGGAAAACAGCCTGATCAGATTGAGTTTTTTTAACTCAAGCCTAAATGGTGAAATTACACAAAGTATATGGATCAGAATGGTATCTGTTTTCTCTGACAGCTCACTCCTCTTTGTCTAGACTGAAATAACTGTATTCTGTCTCCGCTGGTTCTGGGCCATGGAGGGTGTGGCCAAGCCAGAAGATGAGATCCAGCTCCTCACCGTCTCCCCTGCCCAGGCATAGGCGCTGGGTAGGATCACAGCCCCAGACAGCTTGGTGCTTACGGAGTGAGGCCAGGCACCTCCCAGTCTGTGCCCACACAGGACGTCCTCACTGCCGTGTCTCTCCTAGCCCTGTGTCTCCACCAGGGCAGGAAGGGGAGCCAGGTTGTAAGTTGTCCATAAACTGCCGAGTACTCCCAGTTCCTCTATAAACTAGAATCTTCTCAGCTTGACTTAGATACTACAGTTACAGAACAGCAAAGCATCGTGTATAGTTTCGATGAAACATTTGTGAGTATCCCGCCAGAGGGTGGGTTGTGGAAATGTGAGCCATGCCTGGCCCTTTGTAGTTGGTGTGAGGGTGAGTCCTGGGGCAGGCAGGCAGGAAGGAACAGAACGAAGAAGCAGCGGGGTGTTCTACTCTGTTCACTGTGATTTCAAAAGGCCCTTTGGTAAAATCTCCTGAGTTGGGCCAGGAGATGTTGATTGGTTAGGCCCGCTGGGGCTTTGGGTTTCAGGTGATTATGAGGACAATGAAACGTGTACTGTAGGTGACTTGACTTTATATGAAAAGCTACCTTGGGGTCATCCTCCATTTCAGCTCTCCCCACTGCTGGCATTGGAAAAACAGCTTTTCCACTACTGGCTCTAAGTAAATGGAAACTTCCCCACCCCCACTTCCTTTCATTCATTCAGTAAGTTGCCTGTTTAACCAGAACCAGGCCCAGGAGGAAAATGGCAAGTAAACCACGCTTTCTTCCAACCCTCATGGTTCTTACAGTGGTCATTCTCCCACATACACCCTCTTTGGCCTCAAAGATAGACCCATAGCCTGGTGGAAACTTTCCAGGGATTAGGACCCATCCTCTCTCCCTGCCCCCATATAGGAAAAAGTTTTCTCACTTTGAGGACCTTACTTCTTTTTTTTTTTTTTTAAGATTTATTTATTTATTTGAGAGAGAGCATGAGCAGGGGGAGAGGCAGAAGGAGAGAGAGACTCTCAAGTGGACTCCCCACTGAGCATAGAGCCAGACACGGGGCCCTATCTCAGGATCTTGAGATCATGACCTCAGCTGAAATTAAGAATTGGACACCCAGGGGCACCTGGGTGGCTCAGTGGGTTAAAGCCTCTGCCTTCGGCTCAGGTAATGGTCCCCACATTGGGCTCTCTGCTCAGCAGGGAGCCTGCTTCTCCCTCTCTCTCTGCCTGTCCTCTGCCTAGTTGTGATCTCTCTCTCTCTCTCTGTCAAATAAATAAATAAAATCTTAAAAAAAAAATTAGACACCCAACTGATGGAGCCATCCAGGCACCCCTGAGCACCCTATTTTTCTCCTATAAATGTAGAGAAAGACAAAGAAGGCACATCAACAGATACTTAGGGAGTGCCTGCTCTTTGCCCAGCTCGGAGGCTTCTGTGATCTAAGTAAACCAGGCTTTGGGACCTGTGCGCTGAGTGTCCTTCAGTGCAGCTGGGGGTGGAGGGGCGCCTTGGCCCCTCCACAGATAGGAAGAGCTATCTGCAAATATTCCTAAGCCTTTCCTGAGGAAGAGGAGGTGCTCTAGGGGAATAACCAGACCAGTGGCTTGAAGTTGGATAAGAAAGCTTTGAATGTGTGAAAAGACCAATGTTATAAATTGGTGCTTTCTACAAAGAGGGTGAAATGACAGGGAGAGTTAGCAAGTGCCCTGTTTCTGGAAGACCTTTAGCAAAATTGGACATGGGGGGTTGGAAATGGGATTATATGACCCCACAGGGGTCTCTTGCCGAGAACTCAAGATTTTGTGCCTGCAAGAACTGTCAGGAGAGAACTAGGATTTATCCTACAGATACACTTGTACACGTGTACAAACACGTCTGTAGAACAGCGTTCGTCATGGCGCTGTTAGGAATACGGAAAGATTGGAAACTATGCACGTGCCTACCAGGGGATGGGTTAAATAAATAACCCCACACTGGATTACACAGCTCATCCATTGTGGGGGGGTGGTGGAGAATGTTCTCATAAACTGTGGAGGATCTCCAAGATGTCTTGTTGAATAGAGAAAGCAAGGTACAGAGCAGCATATATGGGCTGCCTCTCTCAGTAGGGGGCAGGATATCTTTCCATGTTTGCTCACAGGAGACTGCAACTCATCTTGAAGCATACTGGAGGAACTGGTTATACTGGTTCCCTGCAGAGAGGAGAGCTGGACAGGGACAGGGAGATTTTCCTCTGAGTAACCTTTGTACCTTTTGAACCTTGAATCATGGAGATGGAGGACTTGTCACAAAATAGAAGTAAAAGTATATTTTTTTAACTTTAAAAATAAGGAGGTTTTACTCATTGGAGCTCTGAGGGAAACAGAGGGGGAATGGAAAGCAAACGAGCCTCTGACCCGGCATCTGCTGTGAGCACAGACTACTTTAAATCCACACAACAGCCGTTTATAGGAGGCAAGACCCATTCCCCTTTCTGTAGACGTAATACTGAGTCTGGGAAAGGGTGGAAGTACTTGCCTGTCCTCACGGGTGGACCTTGCACCAAACTACCTGTTGAAGGAGGCAGCTCTTGGAAGGGGGCAGGGTGGGGGTGGGGAAAGCCAAAGAAAGGGAAGCAGAAGGTGGTTTCTTCAAGGGGCAGGGCAGACCCACTCTAGTGTTGCCCACTTCGGTGCCGGCCCCTGAGCGGTGGGGCCGGTAAAGCCGAGGTGTACCGCGGCTTGCTCCGTAGGTCAGCTGTGTTGTGTTTCCCTTGGCTTTTGCTGAGCTCAGAAATGGAGTTCATAGTGTATGTTAACAGGCAATCAGGTGATGGCTGGAGCTGGCAGGCACTTCTGTGGAGGGAGAACAGCCTCAGCTCTCGGCTGCGAAGGGAAAGATGTGTTCTTCTGCTGGGTGTCAAATGTGCCATCTTTGTCTGCCAGCTGGAGACTGGCTGGAAAGTTGGTCGTGGTGTTTTTTTTTTGTTTTTTTGTGGGGTTTTTTTGTTTTTTTGATTGTCAGACCCAGCCTCCTTACTTGCACTTAGAGGAAAAAGCATCCAAGCTCTGGAACAAAAGGTTCTCTTTCCTTTTTTTTTTTTTTTTTTGGAAAAAGAGCCATGAATGAGCTCATTATCGCTGCAACCCAAAAGAGGGGGGGAGGAGGAGAGGAAGAGAAGGAGAGAGGGTAGCCTCCTCCTCACTGCCCTGCCCTGCCCCTGCCCAGGTTTCCTGGAGTGGGGGGCTTGGATCTGGCTCAGGGTGACCTAAGCCAGATGGCTAGAACAGGTGGTCCATACAGAGGGCAATGCTGGAGACCTTGGATGCTTCGAGACTGGTTCACTCTGCTGTGATCCAGAGGAAGGATACGTGTCTGTACCTTCAGGGAGCAAAAGACCCTCTGATCAGAGTTGTATGCCTGTTTCACTTTGACTTCTGAGAGGCTCCTGTGTTCAGGTCCTCTGCTTGTCTCAGCTCTCGAAATCGTCCTCAGATCTCAGAGCTGGCAGTCAGGCAATGTCAATTATCTGTTGAATGCTGGAATTTGCCACACACGGCTTTAGGCACTTGGGGTGTCATAGGGAACCAAGTTGGCAAAGTCTCTGCTCTCATGGAATTTAAATTCTGGTGTGAGCAGTGAAATGTGCCAGGTCTGGCCTGCTGGTGCCCCCTGTGCCCCGTCTCTGCTGGGCTGGGGAACTGCCGCAGGGAGTGATACGTAAATGCCATGGAAGGAAGATTCACCAGCCTTTCCAGCAGCTGAGCACAGGTGGTCTCCCACTCGATCTCCTTGGAGCCTGTCTTTCGCCCCCGTTCGGCTGTGGTCACAGAAGGGCTTCTCTTGATCTGAGCAGCAAAGAGTTCTGATCTGTTGCAGGTTGGTGCTGGACCTTGGAATGATCTGGAAGAGACCTGGAGGGCCTCCCCCACCCTCACACCCCCGCCACAGATGCTGATGGTGAGCTGGCAATGTTTAACCGGAGCCTGACAGCCTCTCCTTTTTGTCCCTCTTTCTTCCGTTTCAGATTGAGAAAATTATGAGCTCTATTGGCGAAGGGATTGACTTTTCTCAGGAACAGCAGAAGATCTCAGGTATCGTACCAAGCAGCCATTTTCCCCCCGTGGAACACAGACCTTTGGCTCCTTTCTGGCTCAAGTTTTTTTTCTCTGACCCAGAAGACACATTCGGTGGGCGAGAGAGGTCAGCCTCTGCCTACCCCATGCTGCTGCAGGTCAGAACCTCATGGATCTGTATGGTCCACCGAGCTATTATTTCAGAGTTATGACACTTTTTACATATTGGAGGGGAAATTGCATTTTAGGCCTGCCTGTTAGGAAGGTTTTGTTGTTTGTTGGTTCGTTTGTTTTAAAGTTAATGGTTGTCACTTATCCATAATTATGTGTGTAAATGTAAGCTGTCTCTGATTGGCTTAAATTGGAGTGCACCTCAGCTTGGTCTCTCCAGCTTCCCAGACAGTTCTGGTACTAACCCTTTGTGAGGAATGGGTTCTCGCTTGCTTCCTCCATGCCAGCGGCAGAGCCTTGGAGTGGATCAGTGGGGTCAGACCATTAGCCGGTATCCCCTGGAGGGAGTGGTTTTGCTGCTCCTCCTAACGTCTTTCTCTGCATTTTTCCATTTACTTAGTCATTCATCATTTTTACTCCAGATCTCTGCCGCTCTGGGCTTGCTTTTCTTTTCAAGGCCCTAGGGGTGAGGTCAGCCTCCATTTTCCTTTGTTTGAAGCCAGCAGCTAGAGAGGCCATGTCTGAGTCGTTTTCCTTGGTAATAGATTTGTGGTTGTGTTACTTTTCTCAGATGAGGTCACATTTCTAAAGGTGCCTCCTCACTAGAACAAGTCTCCCACCCCTTCCCCCAAGCATCTGCAGACCCCCTGCCACCAGAACTCCCAGCCTGAGAGCAGCTCAGAGGGACCTGGCCTCTCCCCGTTGTCGTGGAGAAATGCCTCTCTATCCAAAGGGGTGGGGTTCCCAGAGGTTCCATTCAGGATTGGCCTCCTAGCCCAAGGGACACCTCTAGCTCCTCTGGCCCGGTCAGGAAGGCTGATGGGTGGAGACAGGTGTGCACCTCAGGGAGAAAAGGGCTGCCGAGGCCTTGGTGCTTATGGAAAGAGTGTGGGCTCTGGAGGCTCAGCCCTGGGTTCAGATACTGCTTCTGGATACATACAGGTCTTAGGTGAGTCACTTACTTGCCTCTGAGCCCACAGCTCCCTATCTATAAACATCTAAATAATAGAACCTACCACACAGGTTTGTTGGGAATGAGTCCTAGATACAAAAACTTGAGCAAAAGAGGCAAATGGTGGCACTGCTCATCTTTTGTGAAAAACCTAGAGAAGGGGGGGCATCTCCCCTAGCTTGTCTCCCTCCACTGCTTTTCCAGCTGGGTTCCTGGAGCCTCCTCTCCCCAACAGCCTTGCTACCCTGGCTCCCAGCAGAGGGGCCCCAGCCCGCTTTGGTCCATCCCAGTCTGTCTTGGATGATGCTGGGGTCTGCAGAGGTGGCTCTTGTGGCTAAGAGTTTGTGGCTTTGCTTCCACGTGCTGGCTCTACACTCAGGCAGACAATTTCATTCTCTGTTGTGGTGTGTGGGCTTTTAGTGAGAGTCAGGTGTTTGTTGGGAATAGATGTTCAGTACCGAGACAAACACCGCTGCCAGTTTTCAAAGCTGTGCTTTGGGGACAGCCAGGAATGGGATTGATAGTTCAGCTGAAGCTGCTTTCTGCCTCCGTGTACCCCTCTGTGTCTGAGGAGTGCACCTGCTTGAGAGTGTGGGTCAGAGCAGGCCATGACCTCTCCACCTTGATAAATCAAGAGATGTGGCAGTGTCCCTGGAAAACACGTTTCTGGAAGAGCCCTTCTCCTTGGGGGGTGGTGACACGGAGCTCTTTCCTTGCCCTGCGGGTCCCACCCAGCCCTTACCCCCACAAACCCACGTGAGTGGTGAGAGGTGGTCCGGCTACCACCCTGCGTCTCCGGATCCTGTTTTGGCACCACTGCATTGAGCCGTCCTCCATACAGCAGCTTAGGGGAGAGTCCCGGGCAGGCCGGTAAGCACAGCCACCTGGACAGAGGGGGCATCTGCCCATGCTGCAGAGGCCCAGCCCACTGTGTCTGCGCCACTGCCAGGCCAGGAAGCATAGGAGAATAGACTCAGCTCCGCCCGTGAACTCTGGCTTCTGCCCGATGGGGCGGGAGGGGGCTTTCCCCAGGACCTCAGGGAGCATCAGCCTTCACCTTCGACCAGAGCAAAGTTCTCTTTTGTTCTGAATAGTCAGTAGCAGGGTTCAGATTGTCCTTAGGTTTCTGGATCTGGAAGAGGAGGCGTGGGCTCTGGGGTTGCCAGCCCGGGAGGAGGAGGAGCCGGCCAGCCAGCAGGCAGCCATTAACCAAGCCCAGGCTTGCCTGTGTGCCTGGTTTCACAGAGGCCCGTGTCCTGAAGGGCAAGACCCTAGCTGGAACTGGAGAGTCTTATTCTTGTCTTGGGCCTCGGGAACCTGAGCTTCCAGCACTGGAGCCACTTACCTCAATCCCCGACAGACAGGTTTCACAGCTCATTCTACTGTCTGGAGCCCTGACAGAGGGGAAGTCTTCCCACTGGCCCAGGCAGCTCTGGCTGCTTTGAACAAAGGCCTGTCTGTTGAGCAGGTGAAGAGATCACTTGCTTTCTTTTGCTAAAGCCAGCCGTTGTAGTAGCCGTTCACTGCAGGCTCCTCAGGGGCCTGATCTCCCTGCACACAGAGCCCCCTTCTTCACCAGGGCCGTCTACAGTCTGCTGAGCTGTAGGCATCCACCCACATGTTTAGAGGGGGCCATGTGGTCCCTGTACATGTTACATTTTCTGTCTTCACCGCTGTACTTGGGGTTCGGGCCTCTTCCTTGGTGCCCCCCTCCCACGCCCTCCTCCTCTAGATTGTGAGGAGCCTGCTCTGGGCCTGGTGCTTCTCCCCTGGGCTCCGATGGGCCCAGAGAGAAGCCTCTTTACAGGTTGTTGAGTATGCTTGCTCACCTGAGGAATATTAGGTGGAACATCTTTATTTCATCGCCTCTTTCTGTGACGCCCCATGGCTTATCCTCTTGGCAGGGAGGCACAATCTTTCTTACCTGGTGAGTGGGGGCGGGAGCGGTCACTTCACCTGTGGGCTGTGCCCTCTGGGCCGTGTCATTCCTCTGTCCCCTTCTCTGGCTGTCCTGGAAACTATTGGCCCAAACTGTAGGAATGTGCCTTCTCTGTCCCCGATAAGCTGCTTCCAGCCCCTTGAGCAGCAGGTAGAGTCTCCCCGTCTCCGCCTTTCATACGCATGTGTGTCTACTGACATGCGATGCCGGGGAACCTGTCATTTTGCTCTGGTGCTTGTGCTGCTGTGTCGTTCTCCCTGGGCGGTGGCAGCAGCAGCAGCTTCTGCTCCGATGTCCGATCCCTGATGTATTTTCCTGAGCATGGAAGGGAGGAGGGTGGGGAGGGGAGAGGGGGAGGGCCAGACATTATGAGAGCGAGCGAGGGCTGTGGGGCCGGCAGCAGGCAGCGTGGAGCCCAGGAGCCTCCAGACAAAGCACTCTGCTGCGGTTCTGTGAGCGCACGCATCCACCGGGAGCAGGCAGGACCACAGCTGCCCGGCTGGGGGATTACAAGCAGGAATGAATCAGCAACCGGGGACACTTGACTTCGTGGGCACACAAGAGCCCGCCGCCTAGGTTCCCTGGAGCAGACAGCCCCACTCAAGGAAAGAGGACCCAGCGTCTTGGACCGCTGCTGCAGCGTGCATCAGGAGGCCGCCGGGTCCCTGACCACCACCTCTTCTGCAGAGGACAGAGGAGGGGAGCCCAAGACAGTGGGTCGCCGGGGGCTCCTAGATAACCAAGCCAGTTGGCCTTGGACTGCCTTGAAGGGCAGAAAGTGCCGGGAACAACAGAATGACTTTCACCGTGTCAGGAGTTCTCTGGAGGTGATGTTTTCGTAGTTGGTTCTTCTTTTTCCTCCCTTCCTCTTTTTTTTTTTCTTTTCCTCCTTTTATCTGTTCTTGCCCAGGAGAACCAGAGAAATAGGGGGGGTTAGGCACTCAGCTCAGGTCTGCAGGGAGGGCTAAACTCTGTTCTTCCCCACCGTGCCACACACCCCTGTCCGGCGCGAGGAGCAGAGTAGATACATGTTGTCCCTTCCCCGCTGGTCCTCCGAGGAGAACGTCAAGGTCCGGAGACCCTGGGAAGACAGTTGCTGTCTTTATCACTCAGCCGGAGAGAGAACAGCACCGAACGTGAATAGACTTAAGCCGCCGCAGCTCAGCTGACAGAGGACCGCTTCCTTTTCCCCTTTCTTTCATCGGGCTGGGTTTTGTCTTCTCTAGCCAAGAACTGGATCCGCCTGCCTGCTTTCCACCTGAGCAGGCAGGCGAGTCACAGGCACAGCCACTACCACAAGAGGAAAATGAATGCCCAGCCCCAGCGAGAGAGCCCAGCCCGGGAAGGCAGCCGTTCAGCCAGCGCCCTGGCACGGGAGACGCCCCGCTCACCAGCAGCCAGAGTCTAGCTGTGGACTGAGCTCCTGGCCCCGCCGGCCGCGCGGCCCCCAGGAGTGCAATGTCGCTGTCACAGCCGAGCCACACCTGAGCTTGACTCCTGGGCAGCCACCCAGGCTCTGCACCCTCCGCCCCTCTGCCTTGAGCCTCTGAGCACAAAGGGCCAGTGGCCATGGTTTGCTTATTCCGGGACTGCTGGGGGAAAACAAGTAAAAGTCTCTTTTCTCCCCCTGCCGGGTTCTGTGCTGCTTGCGTTGCATGTGCCGGGTCCCTGTGACCAGTCGCCGCCGCTTCCCTCCCGGAGCCCTCGCTGTGTGCCTGTGTCCCTCCGCTGCATGAAGAGGCGTGTGCTCTCTCGACCGGTGTGTGCTGCAAGGTCGCAGGACTTGCCCCTCGCCCGAGGCCCCACGGGGGCTCCAGAAGTTGCATGGATGAGAGGAGCCCCCCAGCCCCTCTAGTGCCCATGGGAACAGACCTCCTGAAACACCTCAGTGCGAACGCTGACGAGGAGCTGCCCCGACCTGTGCGCGGCGATCGTGCATGTGCCACCGTGGCCCCGGAGCCACTCGGACTTGGGGGGTGGGGGGGTGGGGGTGTGTGTGTGTGAGCAGCCCGGGCCATCCTGCCCTTGACCTGCACCTGGAAGAGGAGCTGCAGGTCCTCTGCTCTCTGGTCTCGTACATAGTCTGGCTGCCCTATGGTAATGACTATGATGTGGCAGTGCCATCTGTCTTCCTCTGAGTGCCGCTGCTACCGCCTTAATGGTTTTTCCCTTTTCAAGCGTCTGCCGATTCCTCTCTCGTCAGGTTCACGGACGCTGGAGCAGAGCGTCGGGGAGTGGCTGGAGGCCATTGGGCTGCAGCAGTATGAGAGCAGGTTGCTTCTGAATGGCTTTGACGATGTCCGCTTCCTGGTAAGTGCCCGGAGGCCTCCTGGGGGAGGGCTGCAGCCCCACGGAACTGGGCTGCTCTGCTCTCCTGTGGTCCTGGCTGGAGTGTGAAACGGTACGTAGACCCGCGTGCCAACGAAGCGCCGGGTGCAATGACTTAGACATCCAGGAAGTCTGCCGAGTGTCGTGTGCCTTCTTTCTAAACTCTGCTCCCAGAAACAGTTCTGTCGGGGGAACTGTTTGCAGGACCTTGTCCCGAGAGGCTGGGTCCCTGCCCGCAGACCTTTGCCCCTTGCTGGTCCCCCTCTCAGGCCTCAGACCATGTGTTGTGTGGTGAGGCCTCAAGGCCTTTCGTTCCGGGTCAGACACCAAGAGTTTTGGTGGATGGGACAGCTAGGTTCCCTGTGGTGCCTCCCTGTCCCATCTCTGTTGGATACCAGAAGTTTCCTTTATTCCCCAGAACGCTGCTGTGAAGCAGGTAGTCACTGAAGCAAGGAGCCTTGGCCAGCAGAAAGCCCTCTCCCCTGTACAGCCCTGGCCCAGCATCCGGGGTGGGGAATGTGGCGGTGCAGCCTCAGGGAGTCCTAACCTCAGGCATGGCCCAGAGGAGAGGCTGAAGTGGCAGTCTGAGGGATCGGTTGCTCTTCTGAGGTATCATTTTGTACTGTCTTCTTACACAACGCAAGGTGTCAAAGAAAAAGAAAAATCTAGGTGTTTTTCCTCAGGCTGCCTGTGGAGTCCAGGCCTGGCTGGGACCTGGGGTTGGGATCCAGTGCTCCTTCTGTCCACCCAGAAAGTAGCTCAGGCAGGGTACCCATGAGCCTCCCTCTCCTGGAAGCCCTCCAGGATATGGTAAAGGAAAGGGGTCGGGGTCAGTCAGCCCAGAGCTTCTAGCTCCAGTATGGGTCCCGTGGGTTTCCCACTGATGGGCTTGCATTTGGTGCTTTTTGAATAGCAGCTTGCCCAGGGAGCAAGCCTGGGGCTGCCCGGAGGAACCCTCACTAGGACAGACTCCATCTCCAGGGCAAACAGTAAAGTCTATAGCAAACCACCCTTCCAAAGCCAGTTGAGGGCCAGTTATTTTAAATAGCAGTTTGTTTGTTTGTTTTTAAGTTGAACTAGGTACATTTATGGGGTTTTTTTTGTTATGGTTCTTATAACCTAATGCCTGACTCCCCATGGTCCTGGGGGAAGGGCAGCAAACCCAGGATAGAGGTGGTGGTTCAGCCGGTGAGTTGGGGGAGTTGGCCCCTGGTGCTGAGTGGCGAGGGACCCTCCCTCTCCCAGCACAGCCCCTTCACCAGACCAGCTGTCAGACAGGCAAGGGCAGGGGTAGAGGGAGGCTGTGGACTTCACAGTGTCCCCCTCCCTGTGCTTCAGTATTTTAGAGACTGAGCTCTTAACACCTCACCCCTCCTTCTGCTGACTTTGGAAAGGGTGAGGTTCCCAGTCCTCGAACAACATTTAAAGACTCCTTTAAAACTGCTTGCCTGCCTCTCCCCATGCTAACGCCCAGAAAGTAGCTGGGCGGGCAGCTTGGTGAATCTGGCCCTGAGCCAAACATCCATACAGGATGCAGGGTTCTATTAGAATGTGTCTCTTTTCTTTCTTTCGTGGAAGGACACTCATCAAGGGAGGCTGGGAGCTCAGTCTTTCCAGGAGCCTTCTAGGCCCCTCCTGTTGCCCTAGGTACAAGCTGTTCCCTGTGGCCGCTCTCCCGTTTAGGCTGGGCACTGGCGGGCGGAGTCTATACGGGAAGGAATGCTGGTTACACCTCAGTTGAGCATGTTTCTTCAGATACCTGGAGTGGCCCGAGTACCCATGCAAAGCATCCTGGGTACTTGCATGTAAATTGCCGGATGGACTGTAAGGCTAATTGTTTTAGCAACCGGAAAAAAGGAAAAAACACGCAAGAAGTGGGGCATTTTTATTTAAAAACATTCTCTTGCTGCATATGGTATAATTTCCATCTCGCTAGCTGTGGTATCTGTCTGTGTAGTTGGGTTTTCAGTAGGTTACACATGTTTTTCTTGGTTCTGAAAAGCCTGGGAGACTCTTCTTCAAGATGCGCAAGTGGTTCCCTGGGAGCCAGGCTCTAGTTGTAGCGGGAGCGTATGGACGGGAAGAATGTTTCACAGGCAGGCGGCTGCTAGAGCATGTCCCTGTGACGGGCTCCTACAGCCCCCGTCAGGGTGGAAGGGCCTTCACCATTGTGTGGTCTCATCAGCTATGCCTCAAGCCCTTCCAGATAATCTTGGCCCCAATGCTCTCCAGTGTTGGGGGATTCACCACCTTGCAAAGTAACAGCCGTCGTTCTTTGTGTCACTCAGGCTGAGCCAAAATCTATTTCCTTGTGGTTTCTGTCCCCTGGCCCCAGGTTTACCTTTTGAGCCACAGAGAACACACTTCCTCCCCTTAGGAAATTGGCCACTTTCTGTCATGCCTTCCTGGGTCTTGTCTTGTGTAGGTCCAGCGTCCTCTTACTCTGAGCTGTTCCCCCTATGATGTGGTGACTGAGCTGGACAAGCATTGCACTTTAAACTTTATTCACCTTCCCTTGCCTGTGGACAGAGAGCACCTTTGATCTGGAGGGGTCAGAGGCAAGGCATGGGGGGCTGCTGGGTGTTCCCTTGGCTGATCCGGCCGACACCACTTCCGGGGAGACAGGGCCCAGGAGTTGGGCTCCCGCCTCTCTGGCCGGCCCACCACACTGCCTCACACATCACAGCCGGTTCCGTTTTTCACCCTGAGTCTTGTCCACAGGAAGTGGGCTTGCCTAGGAGAAGGGAGGAAATGCATCTGATCAACACTACAGGAAGGTGGTTGGTGGTCAGCGAGTGCCGGTCTCCCTGTCTGGGGACTGAACCTGACCTCCCTTCCTAGGGTGGCAGTTGAGTCAGCGATGGTGCTCCACATGCCAGAGTGTTAGGTAGACGTTAAAAAAATGTTTTTGAAGAATGTCTGATACAGAGAAACGTTCACCTTGGAGTGTTGAGTGAAGAAATCAAGACATAAAAATCCATGTTTGACATGATCTTAATTTTCAAAAAAGAAAACCTCTCTGCACAAGAGGTTCAAGGGGGTCGGCCAGAAGATTTCAGAGGTTATCTAAGGGGGACTGTAGGTGGCTGACTCTCTGTTTTGGAATGTAGTAGGTGTTCTGCCTTTGCTACCATGAATGAATGCATGTGAAGTCAGAAAAGCAAATAATGCACGTGTCTGAAGGAACCTGATGGTCCAGCTGGGAAAACAGGCACACAAAGCAAAGCAATGAAAACAATAGAGCACTCCAGTGGTACGCGCTGTGGTGAGGCGTGTAGGTGCTGCAGGAGCACAGGGGAGGAGAACCCCGCTTCCTGGGCGCGGACCGCGTGCTGGGCGAGGAGCTGGCTCACGGCCCTGGGTGTATTGTTGGTCGAGTCTTAGCTGGGGCTGTGAGGCCCAGAGGACGGAGTCACTGCCAGTAAGTGGCAGCGCCAAGACACTAGCCCAGATCTGTGCAGCTTTGAACTTCTGGATCGCACGTGCTGTCTAAGGGTTTGCTGGGGCTGTGGGGCCTGGAGGAGGGGCGAGTGTGGGGAGCAGTCTGTGGGGAATAAGGAGGTCGGTATAGTATAGTATAGTATAGTATAGTATAGTGTAGCATAGCCAGGCTGGAGGGGAGGGCTGGGCTCGACTATGAGCAGCCTTGATGGCCACGTTATGAGGGGGCCCTCTGGTTGCAGCCCTCATTAGGCAGAGACCCCCTGGAGTCGGGGTGCACCTTAGATGATGGCACATGGTGGAGAACGGGCACGTGGTGGGGGCTATGCCGAGGGGACAGACAAACAGAACAGGGAAATGAGTCTGGCAGCCACCTCCGGCTGGATCAGAAACAGACCGAGCCGCCGGCCTGTCGCCTCTCACAGCTAGCATCGTCACGGAGGCCTCTTGCTCCTCCTGTCAATTTATTTCTCCACAGGCTTCCGCCACGTGCAGATTGGCTCCTGCTGCTTTCCTGTCTGTTTCGGAGGCGGTGCCAGCTTATTCCCATGTGTTGGGGAGGGATGACAGGTGAAGAGGAGTGAGCCCTAAGAGGGCTCAAAGGCATAGGCTCGGGGAGGATGGCATTCTTTTTTGGCCTCTGTGAAGTTTCCAGCAGGTCCCCAGACCCCAGAACTTCTCTCCGTGCTCTGTCTCCGGATTAGCTTCTCACTCTCCAGCCTGGGAAGCCAACATTCTGTGCACAGGGAGGCCGTGCCCTTGGGTTCTTACCCTGACTTCCCATGCTCCCTCCCTTTGCCTTCTTCCCCTGAGGCTCCACGGGCCCGTGGCACTGCTGTCTAGACGCCTCCTCCCTGCCTCGACTTCTCTATCTGCCCTAGCACCCTCTTCAGCTAACAGAGCACTCTAACTGCTGGCTGCTCCTTCAGAATTTTCTGTGCCCCAATGCGAAGCAGGGCCCGATAGGGAGATTTTCCTCAGCTAGGGGCATTGGAGGGTCCATGGAGCTGGGACCTGGGCTTTGAAAGGAACACTCTCAGACCGTGCGGATCCCGTCTCCTGGGCCGACTCCCAGCTGTGGTCACCTCCTTGGGGGGTCCCAAGGGTGGCTGCACCACCAGATGCTTACTCATCTCTGCTGGACCCTTTCACCTTGGGACAAGGCAGGCTCACTTCGGTCCTCTTTCCAGGCCATGCTCTCTCTTGCTCTCCCTCTTCCTTTCTGTCTGCCAGACCGTGTGGAGTTGTTCAGGGTCGGGTGACAGCAGCTGAAGTCCCACTGTGGTTTCCCCTGGTACTGCTCTGGCCTTCTCCAGTCCCCTTGACAGGGAAAGGAGCTGAGAACTGTCTTCATGTCTGAGATGAACCGAGTTCACTTGAAGATGGAGTTGGACTGTTCCTTGGCTTCTGATTTTGAGCAGCAGCAGGGGTTCTGTGCCAGCGTCTCAAATATCTGAGTGGTCACATACTCTAACCCCCACCAGCACCCACGGGCAGGGTCCAGGGGCCCATGTGTCTCTATCAGACGCACAGACCTCCTCACAAACCAAGTGTCAGTTAAAATTCACGTGTTCACAGGCATCCCTGGAGCCTATCCGTGGACTCCTGGGGCCCATTGAGTCCACACCGCCGACTCTCAGATTAAGTCATTTGCCCGAGGTTGCTCTGCAGGCAGATGCCTGCGCTGGGACTAGAAGCGGGCCTCCTGGGCGCCTCCCACTCTAGTCTCCACACCTCCTTTCCCAGGAATGTGCTATGTCTGGGCCTCAGTGCATCCCCGCAAAGAGGGGCCATGGCATGTGAGCCAGTGAGCGAGGCTGGTGCTACACGGCCTCATTGGCAGGTGCAAGTCTGGGTCAGGCAGATGTTCCATCTACCCGCTGCGTGTTGGGGGGCCCACCGAAGCCTTCTGGCTCTGTGGCTTGCACCACTGCAGGATTCTCAGTGAAGGTCGGGCACTTGCTGAGGCCACGGTGAAGTCAGCTGGAGGGAGAAGGGCTCAGGGGAGAAGTAGAGGTTCTACATAATTGCAAAGAGCACCAGGCTGGGAGTCAGGAGATGTGGGTTTTCCTCCAGCACCCCCATAAGATTTTGTGTCCCCTTGTTTATCCCCTGTCCCATGGCATCTCATTTGATCGCTTACTTTATGGGGACATAAGTTCTGCAGGGGACACACTGTTCCCTGTTGTGACACATAACAGCCACTGAGACAGGCTGTGAGTGCAAGAACGTAAGGCGGTAGGGTGGCACGTTCTCCGCACAGAGCACAGGCAGCGGCCTTTCTCTGCCGGACACACACTGGCTTTGTCCACAGGTCCGTGGTGTAAAGCTTGCTTGGGGTGATCTTGGAACTGAGCCCTTTGATTCCAGTCTGCCTTGGGCCTAGCTAAGTTCCACTGCTGATCTGGAGGGTGGATACAGCTCCTTGACCTCAGAGAAGGCCTGAGAAAGGCAGGTGTTCGGGGGTGATGGGTAGCAGCTGTAGGGAAGGGTGCTGGGCCTGGTGTGGAGAGAATGGTGATGCCAGGAACCTGCTTGGGAGAGCAAGGGTCACAAAGGGGTGTCGTTTCCATAAAACTGGGAGACGAGTCCCGACATTGGTGCTCTTGCACCATCCGTGGGATCCCTTCCAAGATTGACAGGTGGCGAGGGCGTCTGGCTTCAGAAACAGAACTGGTTACATTTGTGCCTCTTCCTCCTCTTCTGTAGAACTGCTTGCATTGGTCACTGTCAAGTTCTGTCTCTCTGGGTGGGGACAGGTCTGGGCTGCAGTGGGGTTGGGGGTTGCCGGGGGTGCAGGGCAGGGCTGAGCTGGGGGAAGGTGTCGTGCCGGAGGCTCTGTGACACAGCCCCAGGGCAGGAGCAGGTTGGCTAGGCCGGAAGGCAGCAAATGCAGAGACACAAGAGCACTTGCTGAGCTCTGGTTCCTGCCAGCAGCAGGTCAGCGCTCAGCGCCACAGGATTCCTTATTTAACCTGTGAAGCGGAGGAGCTTTTTATAAGGTTCTAAGTTTGTAAGAACCTTGAACAACAAAGTCGGAATTTGAACTCAGTTCTTATTTGAACACGTTCTTCCCTTGCACACCGCACTGCCTTGTGTGTGGCGGCAGCGCGCAGAAAGCCCTCAGCGCCGAGGTGAGAGAACTCATGTGTGCTTCAGGGAGTGAGGCTTCTGTCTTCTATCATCATTAACATTTGGGGCCACAGCGTGAGCCGCAGAGCCCTGCCCCTCCTAACCCACTCTCTGTGCCCTCTCCCAGACGTCCTGCTCCCCCAGCGGTGGAGGAAGCCACCGTATCCACTGGCAGGTTAAGTCGTGGGGTGCCCTGGACCCAGTGCGGGCAGTTGCTGTAGCGAGTCCTGACAGACAACTGAATATCACCGGCATAGGTGTTTGTGCAATACAGGAAAATGTGGGGGTGGGGGTGGATAAAAGCAGTTAAAAGAACAACATGTATACTATGAGCCCAATTTTGCTAAAAGTTTTTTTTTTTTTTTTAAAGATTTTATTTATTTATTTGACAGAGAGAGAGATCACAAGTAGGCAGAGAGGCAGGCAGAGAGAGAGGAGGAAGCAGGCTCCCTGCGGAGCAGAGAGCCCGATGCGGGGCTCGATCCCAGAACCCTGAGATCATGACCTGAGCCGAAGGCAGCGGCTTAATCCACTGAGCCACCCAGGCGCCCCTTGCTAAAAGTTTTTAAATAAAAGCTTAGAAAAATACGCCAAAGTGATAGAACTAATTGCAGTCCTACCTTTTAAAAAATATTCTCGTAGAAAAGAATACCAGAATGGTACCCCCTTTTTTTTTTCCATGAGGTGATAGATCTTGCGGGTTTGCTTTTACTTTTTTCTTTGTGCTTTATTTCTTTTTAAAATGCTCTATAGTAAATTTGTATAACGTCTCTACTTAAGAAAATAAATTGTTTTTGATTCAGGAAAGACAGGCAAGGCCCCGTGGAAACCGACAACATTCCTGAAGGGACTGCAGAGTAAATAGCCCATGAGGTGTCTGGGGCCTGGGGGGCTGAGTCCAGGCCTCCACATACACGGATCCGGCGGGGGGTGTAGGCTGGACTTGCCCTGGATCTGACCAGAGGGGGACGTACGTGCAGGCTTCTCACCAACTGAGCCCCTCATTTGTTACCAAGCTGTGGCAGCTCCCCTCCTAGGAAGTGGGCCCGCAGATCCATGCCCGGAGGGGCGTGTGAGTGTCCCACTGGGTGCCCTCGGGCTGCCCCTTCCCTCAGTGCCCCCCTGCCCAGTGCAGGGTGGCCTCAGGAGCATCCCTCCCCACAGAGCTGGGTTGGAGAGGAGAGGGACATTAGTGCCAGGCTTTCCCCAGAGGCGAAATGTGGCCACGACCGCAGCCCTGTCTCTCACTCTGTCCCCCAAGAGAGGTTTGAGTCTCTGCTTTTTCATGACCGATGGCAGGAGAAATGACCAAATGAACGAGGAGAGAGCGGCCACGGTGAATCAGAAATGAGGCGGGAGGGGCAGGCCAGTCCAGTGCTATTCTGCCAGGAGACACTGTTCCATCAGACAGTGTCCGCCTCCGTTTGAGTGGGGGCCCGATCCCGGGGGGGCCAACATCTGGTCACGGATAGGCCTGGAGGTGGAGTGCCCAGATGTGTTGTCTGCAAGCCTGCCTTTTTCTCATTCTCCTGTATTGCTCGCACACCTTTGCTGGGGACATTTAACTATCTCTCAGGACTAGCTACGGTGACTGCCCGCACTAGGGTCCAGGGCACCCAGTGACTTAACCCGCCAGCAGACACCGTAGCTTCCTCCACCACAAGCAGGCTTTTGTGGTTCCTAGGGCACGTACCTGGCCCCAGTGCTGGGCCATCCTGGGCCCAGTCCCCTGGGGCGCAGGTGGCTACACACAGGACAGGGCCCTGTTCTGAGCCAGAAGTGCCTTTCTGAGGCTGTGGTTGTACTAACACCCGTGCATCCTCGCAGGTGGGCCAGGAGAGAGAGGGCAACCAGACCTGGGTGGTCCGGGGTGGGAGGGGCCCGCCCAGGGGGAGCAGGAAGGACCTCTGGGAGAGGGGGCAGAGAGTGAGGAGGGGCAGGGGTCTGTGGCTCACCATGGCCACAGCAGTCTGGGCTTCCCCGCAGGCCACCTGTGGGCCTTATCCTGCTCTGGACCGCTCCCACAAGGGCTGAGTTTGAGCGGGGTGGCGAGTTTGCAATATTTTCTCTTCAGGGACTTGACCCACTGCACGGACTACTGGGTCCTGGATTCCCGGAGGTAGGAGCAGGACCTGCCATGCCCGGGAGAGGCTGACTGATCTCACAGTCTGCCGTGGAATCGGGGACCTAGCAGAGCTGGCGCCAGGACTGTGCCCAGCACCTGCACACTGAGGACGCGTCTCACTGATGGGCCCAGCCTAGAGCCCTGGCCTCGCACCTGGCGAGGCTTGCTGCGGTCGCCCCTTTTCTTGCCCTGAGTGCTTCCCTGTGCACAGGAGGTGGGCAGATTGCCACACTTTCATGGCGGGCAGGGGCTGGGGCTGCTGTCGATTGTGGATGATCAGGCCTGGAGTCAGCTTCCCAGCCCCAGTCCGGGCTACCAGACCCGAGCTCGGCTTGCACCTCCCCATGCTCGGACCCTTTGCCAAAGGACTGCTGAGACCCACATGCCTGGAAACAAGTCAGGACTGTAGGGTGACATTCAGATGACTGTGCCCTTTCTGCTTTGGTTCTTCTCTGGGCCGGGGAAGAGGCAGCTCTGTGAACCGAATAGAGCAGAGACAGCGCTGTGTGACCTCAGTTAGTCCCTCACTGAACCTCTGCTTCCTCGTGACTAAACAGGACAGCTTCCTTCTGTCCTGGGCAGGACCGGCTGAGTCCCTGGCACAGCCCCCAAGCCCAGGCCCACCTGCCTACTCCCACCTCCTGGAACTTCGCCCTGCTCCCAAGGAGTGTGGCTTCTGTCCCATGCTATTCCTCAGCTGGGGAGCTCTTGACCCACTTCTCTGCTCTCTTCCCATCTCCACGTGAAACTCCCTGCGGATCCTGCCACCGCCCACCCCCAAGCCCCAAACATCCTTGGGGCTCCCCTTCCCCACCCCAGCACGTCCCCACCTCTCCCCACACCTTGTCCTTATCTCTCTCAGAGGACTCCAAAAGACCACAGTCGTGAAGTCAGCAGCATTGGTTTTGGCTTTTCCGACTTTTCTTTTTATGGGGCCCCCTCCGACCATCAGTTTCCCTGGTCACCCAGCAGATTGGTGTTGCACGCGGACAACAGGCTGGGCATTGCCCTAGACTCAGGTGGCAAAGCTGTGAGTGAGACAGGCAGGCGGGCGTCTATCCTGTAACAGCCTTAGGGCCCTCAGCAAGCAGCTCAGCCGGCTTTCCTTTTGCCTGAGAAGGGCCCATACCAATGTGCCACATTCCCACATGTTCCTTCTTAGGCCTTTTCCACCATTTGTTGAATGAAGACATGCCCAGCAGTCAAATTTCCAGCAAAATATTGACAAGTGAGGTACATCTCAAGATGCAGAAGGATCTTTCCTTCTACTAAAATCACAGGGTCAGGAAGACTCTGAAGATAATCAGAGCCCTGGAGGGCCAGGGAAAGCTGGGGAGAAAGAGCCATGGGGCCTGCAACAGCCGTTCCCTCTGCCTCTGCTGGACTCTCCCCTGCACTTGTGGGGGCAGGTCCTGCTGTCCGTGCTCCGTCCTTCCCACGGCCCTTGGCTACAGGCCTCCCTCTTCCCCACTGTCCATATATCCACTGAACGGGACCCAGATTCTGGCCCTTGGAAACCCCACTCGGCACTGATAAGCCACTGCTCGAGGTACCACATTCTGCACCCATGGGTGAGGCCCAATGGCAGATACTGGCAGGAAGGGGAAACCGTGCCTATGGAAATTAAAACTAATTACAGCTGCTACAACAGGCACGGCTTCTCGGTTATGCCTTCTTGAGGAAGGATGCCCAGGAATGATGGTGTGTGATAGTGCAAGCCAGTCCCCTGAGCAGGTTCATGCTGTCCTGCCCTGAGCTCCGAAGGCCGACCTCAGCCTGCTCCAGGCCCCTTGGTGCTGAGAGCCCTGGGCCCAGTGCTTGGGCTTTGTATGCCGAGGCCTGGGCTATATCCGGACCCTGCTTCTCCCTCACTGTGAGGCCTCGGCAAGCCCTGCCCTCCTCAACTCTTAGCACCTCCAGGGGCGCATGAGGTGCTAGGAGTTGGGATTCTGTACCAGTAAAAAGGAAATGCTGCCCTGCCCCCGAGGTGGAGAGCAGGTAGTGGAAGGAAGGTTCCGCGGTAGGGATATTAGTCCCAGAGCCGGAGTGCGCCCCAGCACTGGGACGGATTCCCAGCCCTGGTCTCAGGCTGTAGCTTCCACACTTGGCTTTGTCTATAGCAGACTCCCAGCTAAGTAAGTAGAGAGAGCCTGGAGCATGAGATAAGAGTTCTAACTGTCCCTTTGTCACTCACAAGCTCTGTGACCTTGGATAAGTCACTTCTACTCTGAGAGCCTGTTTCTTTGTATAATCAGGCAGTTCCTATCTCAAGAGAGTTTTTTCCAAGGGATGAATGCACAGTGCCAGGATGTGGTCAGGACCCATATCACCAGCACTTTTGCCTGTCACCTCCCCCACAAAGGGAACTCTTGTTACCCATAGTGACCCTGAGGACCACTTGCTGTGCTCTTTTCCTGGATGTCTAGAGAGCAGGACCTGGCCCAAGAAGGCAGGATCCTGGCACCACCACTGGCCATGAAGCCTGAGGCCTGGCCTGCAAAGTGAGGCACAGGGTCAGCGCCCTCCAGGTGCTTGTGAGCACGGGCTGACAGGACAGCGGGGGCTGAAGCAGAACCTGGGACAGGGATGCCCTGATGCTCTGTCCTCCTGTCCTCCCTTCCTCAGTATCTGAACCCAACCGGCTGAGTGTTGACTACTTATGTGTTTCAGATTTCTCTTACAGACACTTTTTTTTTTTTAATCTAAGGAAAGTTCTAGTCACTGAAATGCTTAGGCCAAAGAGCTGTTCTATTTTCTTAGCTCTGGGACAGAAGTAGCCCTTGGTATAAACATCGGTGTGGTAGAAGGTAAAGTAAAAGGTCTCTCTTCCCCCATTGCCCTCCTCATGAAGATGGTTCTAAAAGGCAGCAATCCCATTCTCCCTTTAGTAAAGAGGGTGTGGAAACTTCCAGAATGTTTCTCCCCTTTGAGGGTTTGGAGCACCTTATAGTCCCCACACAAGCTGATCCAAGAGGACGATGTGGCACATGCAGGAAGTCAGGAGACCCTGCCTGCTCCCAGGACATGCTCTGGCGGCTCCCTGCTTTGATTTTCCATCACATCCTTTGGTTTTCCTTGGTTTCCCTCCACCTCTGTCTCCTCACAGCCGCATACACCACGCCATCACTCCTCTGCCTAACTGGGGAATGAAGGCCCACTCTCCAGCTGGATCTGGGCTTCCTGGTTGTCAGCTCTCAGTTCAGCATTAATGTTGCCCAAAAAGCTTGCAAAGGGTCGGGAGTTAATGTTGGGGCTACAGTAGGACTTCAGAAACTCGCCAGGGTGCGCTGTTCTGTTCAGTGCAGGTCCCACTCGTGCCCTCATCCTCGGGCAGGGTGTCTGTGCAGGTGGCCGCCCTTGCTGCCTTTCCTATCCGCATATCCTACATTTGGGCTCATGGGACTGCAGAAACTCCAGGTGATGACTCTGGGTTCGGGGTGACCTAGGAGCTGGCCTCAGACCTGGAGGTGTACCCTTGGCGCAGGGGGCCTTCTACAGCTTGAGCAGAGAGAGCTGCCACCCTGGCGCTCTCTGCCTGGGCTCCCTGGAG
Organism: Meles meles; assembly: GCF_922984935.1. NCBI lineage: Eukaryota > Metazoa > Chordata > Mammalia > Carnivora > Mustelidae > Meles > Meles meles. The sequence goes on along the minus strand of NC_060070.1, from coordinate 120,188,270 downwards.
CTTACGGCTTAGGAGGCATCCTCTGTGGGGAAAGGTTTGGTCACCACGTACAGGCCCTGGGGAGGCTACTATGCTAGCGTTGACTGCAGCTTGGGTACAAAGGTGAGGCCACCAGTGATGGTCTGCATGAGGTGGCACGAGTTACTCAACTTCTCCATCTGTAAAGTGGGAATAAGGAATACCCACCTCAGTAGAATAGAAAGTACAGAAAGAGTCCCAGAAAAACAGGAATTTAGGACACATCAGAGGTCATCTCAGATTGGTAGGGGAGAGAGAGCTCATTCGAGAAATGGATAACTTGCCACCTAGAAAAAAAATTAACTGGATCCTAGCCCTTAAACCGTACATTTAAAAAAAAAAGTTCCAGAGAAAAGATTTAATTGTAAAAAAAAAAAAGAAACTAAAATTATAGCAGGAGAATATGCAAGAATTGTTTTTAAAAATCTTGGCGAGGGGAGGTCTTTCTAAGCCTGACAGAACTGAGGGAAACTCTACAAGGTACAGACCAGTACATTTCTGTATGGAACAAAGCCAACAGGAAAGTCAAAAGAGAAATAACCTGGAAGAAACAATTGTCTAACTCTGTTGACAGATAAAAGGTGTTCATTTCCTTACTTTATAAAGAATTTCTCCATATGGAACACAGAAAAGATCAGCATCTGCGTAAACACACAGTCTGGAATGGGGTCATTCCTGGAAAAGGAGCTACGATGCTCCCGGCGCCTATGGCCCGAGAGTGTACCGACAAGAGCACCGGGCTGGATTCTGGCTCCATGCTTACATTTGAGGGCCCCCTTCCAGGTTATTCCTGTTGTCTGGGCCTCGGCTACCTGAGCTGTGAAGTAGGGGTAACTGTAAGTCCCTTTTATTAGGCAGGTTAGTGAGTATCAAGCCTGTGGAATGGGGCTGTAATTGCTGTGTAAATACTTGACCCATAAAACCTGAAAAGATGCGGGAGGGGCCGTATGGGTGGGATGCTCTTATGATAAGAAATGTGGTGATAAGCCATTTTCCTGCCCTGTTGCTGACCATGCGAGGAATCTAGCACTCATATCACTGATGGGAGAATAAGTTTGTGTTAGACTCCTGAACGCACATACCCTCTGACAGAGCAGTCTTTCTTCAATAACCATCCTAGAGATGACACACAGATGAGGTATTCGTGCGGTACTGTGTGCAGAGCTGAAACAGGAAATAGTCTTCCTTCAGTGAAGAACTGGTTAAATAATTTGTCAGATGTCCCTAACCTGGATGATCAAGCAGCTTTGACGAAAAGAGGCGGGTCTACCTGTACAGATGGTGGGGCAGTCTCCCGGATACGGGCATGCCTCATTTTACTGCATTTCCCTTTTGCACTTGGAAGAAACTCTATTTTTTGCAAAGTGATGGTCTCTGGTAACCCTGCGTGGATCGGGTCTGTCAGGGCCATTTCCCCAGCACTGTTTGCTCATTTAATGTCTCTGTGTCATATTTTGGTGATTCTTGCAATAGTTCAAATTTCTTCATTATTACATACTTTGTTAAGATTTTATTTATTTGAGAGAGACTGAAAGTGAGCCCAGTGCGGGGCTCGATCCCAGGACCCCAGGATTATGACAGGAGCTGAAGGCAGATGCTTAACAACCGAGTCACCCAGGCACCTCTCATTATTACATTTTTTATGGTGATCTGAGATCAATGATTATAACTCATTGAAAGCTCAGATGGTGCATTTTTAGTAGTATTTGGTAATTAAGGTATGTATTTTTTTTAAGACATATACCGCAGTCTGTTAATGCTATTGCACCCTTAACAGACTGCGGTATTGTGTACACATAACTTTGAGAAGCCCTAAGAAAGCAAAAAATTCATTTGACTCATATTTTATAGCAATATACCCTTTATTGCTGTGGTCTGCAACTGAACTCGGAATATCTCTGAGATATGTCTGTGTATTAAGTCCTAAGAATAGGTGTCAAACATGTGCAAGAATTCTGTTTGTGGGGACAGGAAGCTGGCTCAGGAGGGACAGCTGGGAAGGCAGTAAGTTGCCTCTGGGGACACGCTGTGGCTGAAAGCAGGGCAGAACCTCCAAGTTCTCATGGATCATAGTCTGATAAAACCTACCTGGAGACACTTCTGTGAGGAATAAAACATCATAGAGGTTGGGGGGCAAGGAGCAGCCAGATCTGAGCACCATCGCCCGACGTGCAGCCTTGGCACAGTCCTGACCGGTATACTTCTTTTTTCTCACCTATAAAACGGGAGTGAAGACAGACCGTCCCCTGGTTGTGAGCGTGAAATGGGGTGGTCGGAGTCAAATCCCTGGGGCGCTGTCAGCAGGCCGGCCTGCCCCCCACCCATCACATTCAGTGGCCCTGCTTTGGGACTCCTCTCCTCCCTGGGATGAGTCTAGTTCCTCGGCGGATCACCTAACGCGGCTGCTTTGGTGTTTGAGTCAGGAAAGCCTCCTCTGTGAGGAGGCTTGGAGAGTCCCCGTGCTTCATCTCTGAGGCTGTGGACCTGCGCCCCAGAGGAGCGGATGCACCTGGGGCTGGCACCCTGCGTGCCCCGGCCCTGTCCGCTCTGAGCCCCAGTGCTGGCCAGCTCACCTGGGAGCCGCTCAGGAGTGGGCTGTCTGGGCAGATTTGTCCGTAGGGAGCCCAGGCTCTCTGTACCCCTCGGTGCCTAGCGTAGAGGAGAAGAATTTGGTGAGGGGCCATGAGAGGCTTCCACCGGCCCCCAGTTCAGGAGGGTGCTCACGTCAGTCTCTCTTGCTTTCAGGGGTCTAACGTGATGGAAGAGCAAGACCTGCGGGAGATCGGCATCAGTGACCCACAGCACCGGCGGAAGCTGCTCCAGGCGGCGCGGTCCCTGCCCAAGGTAACCACTGATGGCTCTGCAGCCTCGGCTAAAGCCAGGGCCCTCTCCCAACCCCACCTGGACTCAGAACAGGGAAGGAGCCTGGCTCCGGGGCATGTGGATCACTGTAAGGGGTCTGCCCCGCATCCTGGGGGACCCAGCAGGCAGCACAGAGGTCTACTGTCTTGCCATGTCCTGAGGCCCCAACGAGTCAGCAGAGACTAGGGACTGCTGAGGACCCAGTCTGGGCTCCAGAGGGAGGCTCTAGGCCTCTGCCCAGCCCAGGAGCTGGTACCTACAGGCTTGACCTGTCGCCTGGGGAACCAGGGGCTGGTAGCCCCAGCCCCTCCCCTTGACTCTGCTGGCCCTGGGAAGTCCTTGTACTCTTGTTTGTTCCACTCACCCCAGAACTCAGGAAGCACAAACAAGTCCCGACTGTGAGGCCAATGCCCACTTCACAGGAACACAACATATTGTCCCACCAGGTCCATGATCTTGTCAGAGCTCAGTGGGAGCCCCTCTGTGAACCTTCCCTCCCACCTAGCAGTACCCACTGGGTCTGTCTGCCTCAGGCCTGGAGGGCTGCGGTGGCCCCACCTCACAGGTGGGGATGCTGAGACTGGGCAGCAGCAGAAAGGGCTGTGTGAAGGGAGGGAGCCTGGTCTCCTGGCTGTAGCCCCAGGAGGGCTGAGCTGTCAGTCCTGCCCCTTCTCGCCCTGCAGGTGAAAGCTCTGGGCTGTGACGGCAGCAGCCCCCCATCAGTACCCTCCTGGCTGGACTCCCTGGGGCTGCAGGACTACGTGCATTCCTTCCTGTCCAGTGGCTACAGCTCTATTGACACTGTGAAGAACCTCTGGGAACTGGAGCTTGTCAACGTGAGTGCAGCCTGTGCTCAGGCCTGGCCTGGCCCCCAGGGTGTGGTCCGGGGCGGGTGGGGGGCTATGGGCACAGGCACAACCTGATCACTGTCCCCCGCCCCTGTCCAGGTGCTGAAGGTCCATCTCCTCGGCCACCGCAAGCGCATCATCGCCTCCCTGGCAGACAGACCGTACGAGGAGCCGCCTCAGAAGCCCCCGCGGTTTTCCCAGCTGAGAGTGAGTGGGGCAGGGATGGAAAGGGCTCAGTGTGTTCTTCGTGTGGCCGGAAATTAGAGACTGCTTGAGGCATTCTTTGGAAAGAGCATGACCTCCGTAGGAGAGGTGGGAGCGATCTGTCCCCCTCTTGTCCCCTCTTGTCGTCGGGGCCATTGTGCCCCCAGGGCACGGAGAGTGCGAGGAGCACCGAGCAGGAGTTGTTTGGGCCGGTTATGTATCGATTATGTGCCTCCTGCCTGCATCCGAGAAGCCCGGTGGCACCTCTAATAAAGACTCCAGTTTAAGTAGAAAGTAACATATCAGGAAAAGGGAAAAAATACCGAATCCCAGCCACTGCTTGCGGGGGGGCAGAGCAAGGGGGGCAGCAAGGGACAGTGGGGGGCAGTCTGCGGGGAACCCTGACAGAGGGCAAAACTGGAGCTCCGTGGCAGGACCTGCGCCTTCCCTAGGTCTTCTAAAGTAAAAGCCTCGCGGCAGGGTGGGTTCGAGATGCTTTGTGGCTCTGCCCGCTGACCCCAGACTGCAGGTTAGACCCCGCCTAGCTTCGGAGCTGAGGCCTGGGACCAGCTCGGACCCGAGCCTGCGAGCCAAGCCCTGATGAGCGCGGGGCTCCAAGCAGGGCCCCCAGGCTCCACCTGCTTACAGCCGCCTCACCCAGAGGGCATCACTCTGTCCTCTCACCCGGCAGCCCCTGTGACACTGAGGGGCCAAGAAACGCTGACACTTGGCATAAAAACTGAGGCAATGGGATTTCGCGGTGCCGACGGGCAGCGCTGTGTATTTTTTCAAGAAAGGGCTCTGGATTTGGTCACATGCCCAGGGAGCAGCAGTGAATCACAGCAGATGATTTGATCTTTGATGAACAGGAAAGCAGCTTCCCAGCCCTGTAACCTCCTCTTTCCCATATGGCTCCAGGCCAAGAGTATGCGAGGAATGTGGGGGTGCCCATGGTGGCTGCGTGCACACAGGACTGGATCACCAGAGCTTCCTGGCTCAGGGAAGAATTTGGTGGCTTTGGCCCCGCGGCCGGGGTCCCCGCAGGCTTGTGGGCCAGTGTGCCATCCATTTGGTGCTTGCTCCGTGTCCATTCTCACTGATCCACCTGCCCCTGTTGGGCCCTGGGCAGCCCCAGGGCTGGCTGACACCCATAATCCAGGGGCTGGCCTCCTAGGTTCCAAGTGATCCCTGGATTTCTCCCCATTGCAGTGCCAGGACTTGCTCTCCCAGACGTCGTCCCTGCTGAGCCAGAATGACTCCTGCACCGGTCGCTCTGCAGACTTGCTACTGCCTCCAGGGGACACGGGCAGGAGGCGGCACGAGAGTCTTCATGACCCTGCGGCACCTTCTCGAGCTGAGCGCTTCCGAATCCAGGTGGGGCCAGGGGGGAGCTGTGAATGGGGGTCCCCAGACCCCTTCACTGCCCCTGTGTCCCTTGAGTTGGCAGCTGGCATGGGGGAGAGGGGGTAGGAGGCCATTGAACTACAGGTGCCTGGATCACCAGCAGGAGGAGGACCCTGCTTCCTCCCCTCCCTGGGAGGGCCTCCCCTGCATCTCGGCCTCTACATCCCAGCCCCTCAGGCCACCAGCCCCCTTCCTGCCCCATTCTCAGCTTGCTTGCCCTGCCTGTTGGCATGGAGCGGCTTTCTCTCATCCTTGACTCCGCTCCCCGCACCCCGCCTGCCCCACAGAACCAGGGCCCGAGTCAGACTTTGTTCCTCCTGCTGCATTTCTGCTGCCCAGAGTGGGATGCAACTGGGAGACCTATCCAGGCTGCCCTCCTAAACGCCGCTCCCCTCCCTCCACGCAGCCTCTGCTAGGCCCTGGGCTGGCCCCAGCCTGCAGTCCTCCGTCACCTTCTCAGGGCCTTGCATTCCGGCCTCCTGATGTATTCGTCTGCCCGGCCTCCTGCCTTGCACATAGGTTCCTGGCTTTGCGTCTGGTCCTCCAAATTGGCCTACTGGACACAAGATGGACACATTTCCCTCACTGCCCCCCCCCGCCTCCCCGGGAACTCTAGTTTCACTGCTTTTTTTCTCCTGAGTGACACTCACCTCCAGAACCTGGGGGTGTCCTTCACCTCTCCACGGGCACAGCCGTGAATGTCACGATACGAAAAGCAAATGTCACGATACGAAAAGCAAATGTCACGATACGAAAAGCATTTGTCCAGCCACTTTAGTCGCTCCGTAGCCGAAGACTTCCGCACAGTGCTAGGAATGGAAGTCATAAAGATTTCCTGACTCTCTTCTTGCCTCCCGATTCTTCCCACCTGGTGAAGGCCCCCATCACTTGGCCTAGATTTCAGTGGCCTCCTGCCCCCCTGCCCCCACCCAGCGGCAGCCTCAGGGAACAGTATAAAACACTCCCTCCCGGGACACCTGCCCCACCCAGAACCAGCTCCAGGGCCCCAGACTTGGTATACGAGGCTTCCGCAGACCTAAATTCTGCTCCCTATGCTTGGTGCTCCGTGCTTGTTTTCTCATCTCTGCTCTTGGTCCTGTCCTGTCTCCCTTAGAGCCTTCCCTACTGAGCCTGCCATTAGGGGGCCTGGATCCCTGCCTCCCTGCCTTCCCTCTGGCGTGGGTGGGCCTCACCTTCACCCCAGTGCAGCTGCTTGACTTTTTATTTCCTGCCTTTGAACCCCTGTAGTGGGCTTCCTTGCCCTTGGGTGTGCTGGAGCCCTGAGTTCCTCTGAAATGGGCAGGCGCACCTGTGACCCCCACATGTTCTACAGGAAGAGCAGCGTGAAGCCAAGCTGACCCTCCGGCCCCCCAGCCTGGCTGCCCCCTATGCCCCAGTGCAGAGCTGGCAACACCAGCCAGAGAAACTCATCTTCGAGTCCTGCGGTTATGAAGCCAACGTGAGTTGCCCCTGCCCTCCCAGCCTGGCTAGCCTCCCTGTCACCCACCCCTCCCGGCCAGATCCAGGCCTCAAGTGCTGTTCTCTACTCCTCAGACACCCCCAGCACCAGGGACAGGAGGGCCTCCCAGCCAGGGTAGGGGAAGTTAGGAGAGGAGTTAGGAGAGGAAACCACCTGACTGTGGTCCCAGTTGGTTGGGTCCCCCTGCCTGGTAAGGCAGGACGTCCTAAGCGCAGTTACTGCCTATACCCTCAGTATCTGGGCTCCATGTTGATCAAAGATCTTCGAGGGACGGAATCCACACAGGATGCCTGTGCAAAGATGCGGGTAGGTTGTCTGGGTGTGTGCTGGCGGGTGGGGGTTTGGTGGGGATGGGAGGCATCAATGGGGCGCCTGCTGCAGCCCCTGGGCCCTCCCACGCTATATAAGGCCAGGGGGAGGCTGGGGCCTATGGGATCCAAGGGGCTTGGCCTTAAGAAGGGGCATTCACAGGCCTACTCCGTGTTTCCTCTAGAAATCCACCGAGCACATGAAGAAGATCCCCACTATCATCCTGTCCATCACATACAAAGGTGTCAAGTTCATCGATGCCTCCAACAAGGTGTGCTTCTCACAGCACTGTTAGCGGGAGGGGCCCCTCTCCCCACCCCCTCCTCTAGGCTGCCTAGAGTGTCTGCAACCCTCTCTATTCCTCTGCACTCCTACCCCCTCGGCCAGGTGCTTGGCTCTCAGTCGCCACACATCCTGATCCCGGGGCCCTGCCCTAGTGACAGGTGCCCCTAGTCTCCTTGAGCATGGGTTCCATCAGCCCTCTTACCTGTTCTCGGGCCCTTGGTGGTGTGATTCTCTTCATGAGCAAAGGACTCCCCCCATGCCCCATCCTTGGTACCTCACCTGCCTTGTCCCCACCCTGGAGGGCAGAAGGGCTGGAGAGCTGGTGGTCAGATGTGAACATTTGATGCCCTATTGCCATGGTTAAGGGCGGAGACCCCTAAACCTATACTGGCAAGGCTAGACACTGTCCCTGCCCACCACACAAGAGAAGTAGCGGTCTTGGGCTAGCAGCCCAGACTGGGAGAAGGTGGCAGAGGTGGTGGCGGTGTAAACGGGCTGAGTGGGCCGTAGAGCCGAGAATTCCAGCCCCTGCTTTCCCCAGCAGAATGTCATTGCGGAGCATGAGATTCGGAACATTTCCTGTGCAGCGCAGGACCCAGAGGACCTCTGCACCTTTGCCTACATCACCAAGGACCTGCAGACCAGCCACCACTATTGCCATGTGTTCAGCACGGTGGATGTGGTGGGTGGAGCCCTGCAGCTGGGCACCGCGGGAGGGGACCTGCCATCCCAGCACGTGGGTGGCACCTGGCTCATGTCTGGTTTGGGCCAAGGCCCCAGCAGCTGTCTGGGCCAGTTCCCTTTATTTATTTTTTATTTGTTTAATTATTTTATTTATTTGAGAGAGAGAGAGTATGAACAAGAGAGAGAGAACACACAAGCTAGGGGAGGGGCAGAGGGAGAGAAGCAGACTCCCCGCTGAGCAGAGAGCCCGTTGTGGGGCTCGATCCCAGAACCCTGGGATCATGACCTGAGCCAAAGGCAGACCTTTAACCAACTGAGCCCCCCAGGCACCCCTGGGCCAGTCCCCTATAGACAGTGATGAGACTGAAGCACAGAGGAGAACAGGCAGCTAACTAGGCAGCTCCTCTGTGGTTCTGGTCAAGGGTTCCCTCCCCCAGGCTGCTTGTCAACCCACCATGCCCCCCTGGGACCCTCAAAGGACAGTCTCCCTGCAATGCCCTCTACCTTCCTTGGGGGCAGCAGTGCCTTCCTGACAGGAGGCTGCTTTCTCCCACACTCATGCTCCGGCTGGGCCCACAGGGACTGCCCCTGCCCTGAGACAAGGCCCCAGGCTTCTGTCCAGATCCCTTCTGTCCCAGGGGACAGTAGCTAGTTGCCAAATCCCTGTGGCTTCTGGAGCACAGACGGCCAAGCATTCTCAGCCCCAGGAAATCCATGCTTACTCTGGGCCTAGTGTCAGACTCCTGGCTCTGCCACTTGCTGGCTATGTGGCCTTAGAAAGTCACTGTCCCCAGCTCCGTGGCTGAAAAGCGGCTATAACAAGAGCAGCTTTGTGGGGTTGGTTTTGAAGGTGAATGGGGTCATCTGCCCTATACTCGTAGCTCCTGGCACTGTGAGCTAGAGCTCCCATTTTCCAGTCACTTCTGCTGTGACACAACATACATGCTCCCAAAGAGGAACATGTTACATAAAATCACTCAGTAAAAGCCGGGTTTGTGGGGAGATGGGGCTGGGGGCACCACACTCAGAAACTTGCTCAGTGACATGTTGAAAGAGAGGAACCTAGCAAACCCTGGCGCTGCTGTTCCCGGACAGTGGTTAAGAAAGTCAGAGCTGTGGCAGTCAGGCCGGCCCCCTACCCCTGAGAGAGCCCAGGGCGGGAAGGGGAGCTCAGGGCTGGGAGAGGGACAGCACCACGCGAAGGGAAGCCGAGCTGTCGGGTCCCCGGTGTTTGTGTCCACATTGACATCGTGCAGGGGAAACAAAATGTGTGTGACGCTCAGATTGTTCCCTAACATCTCAGTCACCTTGGGACAAAGCAGTGCTTTGAAAACAAGTATCCTGGGGCGCCTGGGTGGCTCAGTGGGTTAAGCCGCTGCCTTCGGCTCAGGTCATGATTTCAGGGTCCTGGGATCGAGCCCCGCATCGGGCTCTCTGCTCTGCAGGGAGCCTGCTTCCTCCTCTCTCTCTGCCTGCCTCTCTGCCTACTTGTGATCTCTCTCTGTCAAATAAATAAATAAAATCTTTAAAAAAAAAAAAATGAAAACAAGTATCCTGGCAGAATTGACCACACTCTTGTTAGCCATCCAGGGGCCCCCTACCCCAGAACTGTGCTCAGAGCCATGAGGCCTGGTTGGGGGAGGCGAGGGGGGGTGGTTGGAAGGGTTCGAGCAAAGGGGTGAGGTGGCTCCTCGGTCTCAGTGCTGAAGTCGTGCTCTGTCTCCTCCCAGAATCTGACCTACGAGATCATTCTGACACTGGGACAGGCGTTCGAGGTGGCCTATCAGCTGGCCCTGCAGGCCCAGAAGTCCCGCTCCCTGGGGCCTTCCACCGCTGAGATGATTGAAACAAAATCTTCCAAACCGGTTCCTAAGCCTCGGGTCGGCACGAGGAAGTCAGCAGTACGTGGGGCCCAGGCGCCCAGACCCCCTCCTACCCCCTGGGCTTCAAGGGCTTGGGGTGGAGTGGGCACCGGGAGGGAACCAGCCATCGGCACCTTTCCTGTGCCCTGCGGGCTTCAGTCCCCTCCCTCGCCAGGCGCCCCCGGGCCCCGGCCCGCAGTGAGCCCCCAGTAACGCCACCCCATGTCTGTGTCTGCTTTGCTCTGCACCCCAGGTGCCGCTGCCCCCCGATAGTCGCTGTTGTCACTGTCACACCTGCACCACCCATCGTCCTTCTTACCTACCGCTGCCGTCTGTTAGTCCTGGAGTCAAGGTCTTTACACCTCCTGCTGTCTGTGTGTCAGTCTCTCTGAAGTGACCGTGAGCTTTCTGAGACGCTAGTGGCCTCCCCCACCCCACGTGACATTCTTTCCTGAGCCGCCCTCCTGCCATCCCTATCTGTGCTTTAGCTGTTTCTCTGTGTGTCTTCTCTGCAGAGGCTTGGGGTGCCCGCTGTGGTCTGGTCCGGGGTGCGCCCGCAGGCCCTGCCCAAGGGACCCAGAAGCCCCATACCCTCTTCCTGGCGCCATGAACAGGTTTGGGGCTCAGAGCACGATGCTCGGGTGGGTCAAGGCTCCTTTCCCTGAGCAGCTCTGAGAAGCCCCTGGGATAAGTCGGCCCTGAAGAGGCCCGGAGGTGGCACTCCTATGATGCTCTGGGGAGGGTGCCACTCTTGCCATCTCAGGCCTAGGGGGCTTGCTCTCTGAGGAGAACCAGGGCCGCCCCTCGTGTCCCTCACGCTGGCACAACACCGGCACAGCCCCGCACAGGAAGAAGGGCCAGCTGGGCCCTGTTGCCCCGGCCAGGCACGGCGCTCCCTCTCTGACCCCTCGCCCTTCTTCCTTGGCAGCTGGAACCACCCGATACGGACCCAGATGCCCAGTCCCATGCCAGCGTCTCCTGGGTTGTGGACCCTAAACCGGACTCTAAGCGGAGCCTCAGCACCAAGTATGAGACCACTATCTTCTAACCGCTCACTCCCTGTCTCCACTAGTCTCACTGTGCCTTGCCATCCGACCTCTGCTCTTCTCAGCTCTCCTTCCGGCTGCTGACGCCAAGGCCCCAGCCCCGGGGGGCCCTGCTCTCCCTGCCGGCAGCCGCTCTAGACACCACACTCACAGCTCGTACCCAACACCACCGGACACTGTGAAGTCCCCCTTGGGCGAGGACAGCCTGGCAGGGGTGGGGGTATGAGTTGCCTTCCAGGTGGGCACCAGGAGGGCTCAGCGGGCAGGCACTGTGAACCCTGGGGCGGGGGGCAACCCTCGAGCAGAGCCAGACAGCACCCGTGACCGCTCCCTCTGACTAGGCTGGGCTCTTGGTCTGCTCTCCTCTCCCGGCTTCTGTGCTGAGCCACAGCTGGGTGCCACTGCCAAGAGTGAACTGTCTTTTTGCACCTTTCCTGACACAACCGACCACTGTGACCACCCGGTGCCAGAATCCCCTTGCTCTCCGCTCATGGCTGGCCTGCGGCCCCAACCCTCTGTCCTTTGCCGTCAGGTGCTGGCCTCCCTCCTGCGAGAGCCCGAGCTGGGCAGCACGACTCACCTAGGCTCACACTGCGTTCTGTGAGGGCCCGAGGTCCTCAGGCTCGTGCCTGACTCCACAGCCTGGAGCTCTGAGCATCTCAACAGCCGCAGGCCGGCTTCCCTGAGCAGGTCTCTGGGTCCCGCTGAGGCTTCCACTCCGAGGAACAGGATGGCTGGTGTGCGGTCGGCCACCCCTGTCTTCGCCAGGGCGTCACAAGGCTGGCTCTGGAGTCTAGCTCACCGAGGAGGAAGGCCTTTCTGTAGCAGCCAGCGCGAGGGAGGCCTGTGCCCTGCATGTACACGGCCCCTTCTTCCCTCAAGGCATGGAGCTGCTCCAGGACAGGACCCCGGACCAAGCAGCTCCCCCCTTGTCCTCCGGGGGCTTTCCGGAGGAAAGTCAGCCCCCCTCCACCTCTTGAGTCCCCTAAGGGGGAGCAGTCCGCCAGCTGGGATCATGGAGCTGAGGCTCTGAAGAAGCCCCCCAGTGTCTGGGGAGGGCCGAGGAGCTCAGATGGCAGGAGACAGGCAAGCGGCAGCTCCATGTAGGCGCATAGGGAAGCCAGGCGCTCCAGCAGTTCCTGGAGAGGCGCAGCCCAAGGTGGTAGCGTGGGGTGGGTGCTCCCACCCGCCGGCCTGGCCTCGTGCCTTCAGGAGCAGCCGTGCTGAGCCACAGGCGCTGGGGGAGGCTGTGAGGGATGTTCCTTGGCTTCCATGCTTCCTTTCAGTTCCCTCCACCCCATGCAGGCCCCTGTGGTTAACCCTTTCCTCCCCCCATTGTGTTTGCTTCTGCCAAGCTGAGCCACTGAGGAACCAACTGTGCTGCGGAAACACAGACGTGGGGAGCACAGGCTCTCGCCGCCACCGCCACCACCGCCACCACTGTGTCACCTGCAGCTTTGAAGACCCAGGCCCAGCCTCTGCCAGGAGCAGCTCCTCGGGGCTGCCTGGCCTGGACCTGCTACCACCAGGTCTTACAGAGCAAGCCACACGCCAGGCCTTGAGCGGAGGAAACTGGAAACTCCATAGAGTCAAGAAGTGACTTGTCCAGAAGACATTTTTTAATAGAAAAAAAAAATTTTCTATAAAATGAATTTTTAAGACTTGGCTCAAACCTCTAGGTTAAACTGCCAATCTTTAGACAGACGGCCTCGGGACCGGAGGACAGGGGGCCCGAGAGCAGCTCCGAGGCCAGTCTGCGCAGCCTTCGTCCCTGGCACGGGCTGCTGGTGTGGTCCGGTAGGTTGTGGGGGAGGCAGCGGCCTGTGAGGGAAGAGAATGCAGGCCCAGGTGGGCAGACGGGAGTGGGGTTGTTCGAGTCTGCTTTCAGACCCAGCCAAGTGGGTTGCTGCTGTTCCTTATGAACTGCACAACTTCTGTCCCCATTCGGAGCTGGATGCCACCTCTGCAGTAAGAACACAGCCTCAGAGGCACCTGGCAAAAGCAGAGACTCCCGGGCCATTCCGGGGGTTCCAAATGTGAAGGCGCACAGGCCAGACAGGGCTGAGGGAGCCGTTCCCAGTGCCGCGCAGTCTGGGCCGCTCCTTGGCGCCCAAGCCGGTGGTGGTCAGGGCGCCGGCCCACACGCGCGTGGGCAACCTCAGACCTGCCTGTGTTCGGTCGGAAAGGAGAAAAAGCAGCTTTGTTTTGGGCATTAACGGGTAGGTCAGCTAAGACGGCTACCTGCCGATTTCTGATTTGTCTAATCGGGTCTGTGTGATTAGGACTCGCTTTGATTCTCTGAATTACTAGTTTGACTGTTGTATTTTTGGCTGCTGGATTCATCCCGGGCTCCAAGTGTTGAGAAGGCTAAATAAGGTGACCGTGGATTCGGTTCTCCCCCGGCGTGGCCTTCAGGGCAGGTTGGGGCCCTGGCGCACCACTGCCACTTAAGGCCTCCTGCTGGCTTGCTTCGCTTGTTAACTTGGACTCTCGCTCTGTGCTCCTGAGAGCGGTGGAAGCCAACGGGGTAACCGCTGTGAGGCTGAGGGGCAGAGACGGCTCCGCTGCTGGCCCAGCCCCTTCCAGGGTAGGGAGCAGAGAGGAGCCCTTCCTCTGTGGCCAACTCAGCAGCAGACCTCATGCTTTGCCAGCACGGGGCAGGCTGCTCCCAGCCCCCACATGCCAGGCTTCAGCGGGACTTCCTTCCCAGCAAAGGCTGTGAATTGAAATTCCCTGTGGGTTGGGTGCACGGAGAGTGCTCTTGGGCACACTCACTGCCCTGTGGTGGCCAGAAAAGGGAAAGCCTGCCATCCTCCCGCTGCCTTGAGGCTGGGCCTCCTCTCTGGAGCAGGGCCAGGGAACCCCCACCTCCCGGTACTAAACCAGGACCTCAACACCTAAAGTCTGGCTTCACTTCCTGCTTCTCCCAAAGCCCAGGAGCCTCCCACCAGCTCGCACCACACATGATCTGCCCCTGCCGACCCGCGAGAATCAACCAGGGAACCAGAGTGGTCGGCACCCTTCCTTCCCCTAACGGGGGGCCTGGCCTCAGCTAGGCACGCCTCTGTTCTCGGGGGCCAGCAGGTCCAAAAAGCAAACTGTAGACACTACGATGAGCTGCTCGAGCTGCCTTTTTGTTTTTAAATCACGTGTAGGTGTTTCCTCCCCTTGAAGCTGCTATATCTTTATTTATTCAGGGTGTTGTCATATTGGAAAGCCTTGGCTAGTCTGTGCTGGCTCTCTGGGTTTGCTTTTGAGATTGGTTTATTTCTGGATAGCCGAGAAGGGTAGGGACTGGATCCTTTTTTCTTTCCTTTTTACTTCTCCCTGGGGCAGGTACTCTCTCTCTCTTAGAAAAGGGTGGTGTGACTTCAAGGACAGGCTTCAAGCAGAAAAGCCGCCCAGTCCTGCACCTGAGTTCGGAGGGAGGGTCTGAGCTGTGCAAGGCCCCTCTGGGCAGCCTTGTGAGGGAGTCATACCTTCCCCAGCCCCGGCTTCTCTGCTTGCCTCCCTTCTGCTTGCAAGCTGCTCCGAGCCGTAGGAACCCTACTGCCAGGCTGCATGTCTGCCAGGCTTTGCCGCCTTCCTGGGTCTCTAGCCTCAGATTCTGGCGGGAGTTCCTCCAGAAGCTTCTGGCCAAGCAGGCCGTAGACGTGGTGGCCGCCGCGCCGACAGCAGAAAGCTCGTCCGCCCTCGGTCGGCCTGCAGGAGGCCAGATCTGCAGGATGATGGTCGGAAGCAGCTCGTGGAAGTGGTGTTGCTAATGGGGTGGCAATGGGACTGTATTGTAATAAAAATGTTATTTAATCTTTGTCTTTGTATTTTGATACTTGAATGAATTGCCCTTTTATTTTACTGTACATAGAACTGTCAATCTGTCTGATTCTGTCCGAATTACAAACATCTTGTGGTACCAAACATAACGAATCTGTGCGGCAACATAGACTGACCTCACTATGCGAGACAGAGCGTCAACATTCCTGGGCTTCCACCTTCGGTTCGGTTATTTTCATAATTGTACAGTGTAGAACAGACTGAATTAATAAAGGAGAAGCAACATGAAACCAGCCTTACTTTTTGGGAGTTTTTGAACTGGAAAGCTTCTTGATCGTTCTCTGGCAGAAGTGCGGGCCCAGGCTGTAGGCTGGCTTCGGGTTGCTGACGAGGGTCCCGCGCTGTTTGGGACGAGTGTGGGGGTGCCGCTCTGTGTGGCATGCTTCCAGCGGGAGGCTGCCCCTGACGGTCCATCCGTTCATCCCGTTTAGTTGCGAGGCTCCCGCGATTCCCCTTCCCCTGCTTAGAATGTCTCCTCCAATCCCAAGCAGGGACCACGTTCTAATTATGGCCACGGCTCCTCTGCACACTGGCCTGGGCTTGTCGTGGAGGGCCTCACTTTCAGACTAGGGTTCATCATCCTCACACCCCTGTGCTCTCTGGCCTTGGCACTCTCTTCTAGGCAGAAGAAACCTTACAGCCAGGGGAAAAGGTGCGGCCATGATTAGTGTCACTATTGTTCTGGAACAGGGAACCAGGACACCTGCCACTGTCAGGGTCCCTTTTGGCATCACTCCAAAGCCTTAGCAACACAACTCAGGCTGCCCATCCCCAGTGCCGCAGTGCTGATGGGGCTTGGGGCCTGCCGGGGTAGGGGAGATGCTGCAGAGGGACCTGGGGGAGGAATAGACTGAGTCGTGCAGGGCACCTGGGCCTGCCATCCAGGCCACCGGCAGTGCCGCACCTGGCCCGATGGGAATAGCCAACTTGGCAGGAGGTGTGGGTTGGGACAGCTTCAGAAAAGGAATGGATGGGGCACACTCAGCGGGAGTGCATCTGCCCGGCCTGGCCCGCCTTGCCTTCCCGGTTCCCCAGGACTCAGTCTAGAACATGCTCTACACCCATGTCTCCTCAGGACCTGGAGATGGAGCCGGCCGGAGTGTGGTGCAGCTTTCTGCTCTCATCTCAGCTTGGAGGGTGAGATAGGCCCTCACAAGCCACTCCATGCACTCCCCTCTCCCCCATAACACCCCCATGTCCTCAGCAGCTCCCCCCCACCCCCAGACACCGCAGGCCAGGCGGCCAGGGGGCTGGCACATTTCCTCCTGTAGGCTGAGGCAGCTCACCCAGGTGGCCGTGAGCAGGGGACTGAGGAAGCGGAGTGCAAACTGGAGCACTGTCCAGGGCGGCTCCAAACACCCTCCTAGCCTGGCCACCTCTGGCTTCCTCCACCTACAGGGTGTGCAGGTCCCACCAGACCCCAGCACACAGGGCAGGCAGGCCCTTCCGTATGTCCGAGGTCCATGCTGTGTTGGCTCACACAGTACTGTCGTCAGCTCACACCCAGGGAGGGCGGAGGGGTCAACTAGCCCCCACTCGGGGCAGCACCTACAGCTCTGTGACTCTGTCGCTCAGGACTCCGCTGTTAGGACAATTACTTTAAACAAGACTTTGTCAAATGAAAGAGTTTCCCTAACACCACAGAGTTACATGTTATCCGGTAAATGGTCCTGGGACAATGGCGTAGCCACAGAGGTTCGGGACAGTACAGGGATTCCTACGCCTCCTTACAGCAAAATAAATACCAGATGGCTCACATACCTGCATGCAGAAAACATAAAACCCCAACAAAGCTAGAAAAAAATGGGGAGATCTTTTTTTCATAATCTTGGTACAAGAAAACTCTTTCCAGGCATGCTACAAAACTCTGAATCCATTTCTAAAAAGATTAATATATTTAACTACATAAAAATCAAACATTTCCACAACGCCAAATGCGCCATTTAAAAAAAGAGCCTGGGTGCTCAGTCGTTAAGCATCTGCCTTCGGCTCAGGTCATGATCCCAGGGTCCTGGGATGGAGCCCCTGTATCAGGCTCCCTGCTCAGTGGGAAGCCTGCTTCGCCCTCTCCCTTTTCCTCTGCCCCTCCCCCCTGCTTATAATTCTCTCTCTCTCAAATAAATAAAATATTCCAAAAAAAAAAAAACAGTAAACGGGATCTTGCTTCCAGGAAGATCAAGTAGACATACTTTCCCCTATTCTTCTTGCTAAGTACAAATAAGCCGAGACACCGATGGCACAAAGCCCAACAGCAGTCTGCTCTCTCTAGCCAAAGGGCCAGAAAAGAGGCAGCCTGGCAGGACAGAGCTGTGAAGACACTAACTGCTTTACCCCATCCATACACAACCACAAAACAGTTGTGTGCCACCAGCCTAAGGCCAGCAAAGGCCTCACCTTCCACACTCACCAGGCTAACACTCTGGCCCACACGCCCACTGGAGCACTATCAGAGGAGGCCTAGTAGAAACTCACTCTCAGGGTGCCTGGGTGGCTCAATTAAGCGGCTGCCTTCGGCTCGGGTCATGATCCCAGGGTCCTGGGATCAAGCCCCGCATTGGGCTCCCTGCTCACCGGGGAGCCTGCTTCTCCCTCTCCCTCTGCCTATTTGTGCTTTCTGTCAAATAAATAAATAAATATATAAAAAAAGAAAAGAAACTCACTCTCGCCCAGCAGTAAGGAGGCGTGCCTGAAAAATGCAATAACCCAAACTGAAATCTCAGTGGATGGACTTAGCAGTGGAATGGACAGGAGACAGACAGAATCCACCCACTGGAAGACAGAACAATGGAGACGACCAATCTGGACAGAAAGAGAAAACAGACTGGAAAAAAAATGAATAGAGTCTTGGGGACCCAGAACTCTAACATAAGATCAAACATTTGTGTCAGCAGGGTCCCAGAAGAGGAAGGTAAGAGGGCTGAAAAGGTACCCAAGGAAATAATGCCTGAAAACGTCCCACATTTGGCAAGAGATATCAACCTACACATTTGAGAAGCTGAGCACACCCCAAACCAGGTAAATCACAAGAAATCCATCACACATCATATCCAAGTTATCTCACAGTTACATTTCTAGGGGCACCTGGTTGACTCAGTGGGTTAAAGCCTATGCCTTCGGCTCAGGTCATGATCCCAGGGGCCTGGGATCGAGTCCCGCATCGGTCTCTGCTCCTCAGGGGCCTGCTTCCTCCTCTCTCTCTGCCTGCCTCTCTGCCTACTTGTGATCTCTCTGTCAACTAAAAAAAAAAAAAAAAAAAAAAAAAAAATTCTGAAAATGAAAGACAAAAACTTTCTGAGCCCAGCAAGATGAGACCCTTACCTTGTCTATAGGGGACAAGTAATGTGAACGACAGTGGATCTCTCAGCAGAGCTGAGGAGGCCAGAAGTAGAAGCATATTTCTTAGGAGCTGAAAGAAAACAACAAGCCTGCAAAAATATCCTTCGAGAATGAAGAGAATCAGGACAGCCTCAGATGAAGGACAATAAGGGACTTACCTGCCAGCAGACTTAACTTAAAAGAATGATTTAAAAAAAAAATGTTTTTAACAGAAAGGAAATTATATAAAAAGTTTTGGAATATCAGAAAGTATGAACAAACATTAAACAAAAATACGGGTTAAACCCAATAGACTCTCCTTCTCTTCAGCTTTCTAATTTTCATAGTTGAAGCAAAAATCGTAACATGGGGGCATCTGGGTGGCTCAGTCAGTGAAGCATCTGCCTTCATTCAGCTCAGGTCATGATCTCAGGGCCCTGAGCCCTCCTTCAGGCTCTCTGCTCAGTGGGGTGTCTCCTTCTCCCTCTGCTTCTTTTTCTATGCTCTCCTCTCTCTCAAATAAATAAAATCTTTTTTAAACAAAATCCTTAACACAATCCAATGTGTTTCAAAATATGTGTAGAAGAAATATTTAAAATGATTATCTTTTAAATGGGACTGGGGAGAAAGGGATGGAAAGGTAAGGTTTCTATTCTTTGTTCAAACTGGTAGATGATGACACCAGTCAACTATGGCAAGTTATGCATATATGTAAAACCCAGAGAAGACACCAAAAAATTACATAAAGAGATAAATAAAAATGCTATGGATAAATCAAAATGGAGTGTTACATTTTTTTCAAGTAACTCAAATGGAGACAGAAAAAAATAGAAAATATGAACAGAGTAAACAAAACAAAAAATGGCACATGTAAGCACTAACAAATCATAATTACACTAAATGGTCTAAAACACCAATTAAGAGAGACTGGCAGAGTAGATTTAAAAACATGAACTGTATGCTGTCAAGAAACACACCTCTAATAATAATATAAACAGGCTGGGAGCAAAAGGATAGACAAAGCTACATAATGCAAACATCAATCAAAGGAAAGTAGGAGTGGCAATATTAGTATCTCATAAAGCAGAATTCAGAGCAAAGAAAATTACAAGCAAGAGAGGACATTATACAATAATAGTCAGTGTGCCAAAATGACACATCAGTCTGTGTGTGTGCGCCAAACAACAAAATTATGAAACATGTGAAGCAGAGACTGAACTGAAAAGGGAAATGGACAAATCCATAAACACTGTGACTTAAGTGTGTCCCTCCAAAATTCCTATGTTGAAGTCCTAACCCCACTGTGACTGTATTTGGAGATAGAGCTTTTAGGAGGTAATTAAGGTTCAGTGAGCTCATAAGGATAAGGTCCTAATCCAGTTGGATTGCTAGCCTTACAGGTGGCAGGAGGGAAGGCGGGAGGGAGAGCTCTAGATACAGACACAGTGGAAAGACCACGTGAGGATATAGGGAGAGGGTGTCCATCTATAAGCCAGGAAGTGAGTCCTCACCAGAAACTGACCCTGCCAGTCCTTGATCTGGGCCTTCCCAGCCTATTTCTTATTTATTGAGAAATAAATTTTTGTTTTTGAAGCCTCCCAGCGTATGATATTTTGTATGGCAGGCTGAGAAGACTAATACAATAAATATAGTTAGAAACTTCTATTGGAGACTATCAACAGCTGATAGAACAACTAGAGAAAACCATCAAGGGTAAACTTAGAACTCACCACCACCATCAACCAACAAGATCTCACTGACATTTAAGAGAACAGTCTGGGGGTGCCTGGGTGGCTCAGTGGGTTAAAGCCTCTGCCTTTCGCTCAGGTCATGATCCCAGGGTCCTGGGATCGAGCCCCGCATCGGGCTCTCTGCTTGGCAGGGAGCCTGCTTCCTCCTCCTCTCTCTCTCTGCCTGCCTCTCTCCCTACTTGTGATCTCTATCTGTCAAATAAATAAATAAAATCTTTAAAAAAAAAAAAAAAGAGAGAACAATCTGGCCCACAACAGCAGTATGCACATTGTTTTCAAGTGCCCATGGAACACATACTAAGATAAACCAATCCTGGGTCATAAAACAAACCTCAACAAATTTAAAAGAATTAAAATCGTATACAACATGTTCTTGAACCACAACAGAATCAAACTGTGAGAAAGGATATTTCTGGTTTTGTTAAAACATTCAGTTTGTGCTAATTTGTTACAGCTACCATAGGAAACTAATTCATCCCTAGAGCCTCATACAGCTCAGCCCACATCTTAATTTTAGCTGATAAGATCCATGGTGGACTTCTGACACCCTGAACTGTAGATAATAAATTTGCCTTGTCTCAAGGCACTAAATTTTTGGTAATTAATACAGAGAGGTACTTAATACTTAATTTCTTCAACTTGATTAAGAACTTTTACAAAGGGGCGCCTGGGTGGCTCAGTGGATTAAGCTGCTGCCTTCGGCTCAGGTCATGATCTCAGGGTCCTGGGATCGAGCCCCGCATCGGGCTCTTTGCTCCGCAGGGAGCCTGCTTCCTCCTCTCTCTCTGCCTGCCTCTCTGCCTACTTGTGATCTCTCACTGTCAAATAAATAAAATAAAATCTTTAAAAAAAAAAAAAAGAACTTTTACAAAAAACCTACAACCAACATTATATTTAATGGTGAAAAACTGAATGATTTCCCCTTAAAGACTAGGAACAAAAGAAAGGGTTCCACACTACCAGTCTTCAAATTCTGAGACTTCTAGCCAGTGCAATAAGGCAAGAAAAGGAAATAATAGGCATCTGTATCAGAAAAGAAAGAAAACTGCATTTGCAGATTACATGATTGTTTATATAGAAAATTCCAAAAAATCTAAAAAAAAATTATTAGAAAAAATGAGTTAAGATCACAGAATACAAAATAAACTTGTAGAAGTCCATTCTATTTGTACAAATGAACATGTGGACACCAAAATAAAAAATAAAACACCATTTGTAATCACTTAAAAAAAATTCTTAGGTGTAAATCCAACATGTTAAAGTCTTATATGATAAAAACTATACAGTCCTGGGACACCTGGCTGTCTCAGTCAGAAGAGTGTTTGACTCTTGATCTCAGGGTTGTGAGTTCGAGCCCCACACTGGATGTAGACATTACTAAAATAAATAAATAAATAAATAAAACTTTTAAAAAAATCTGCAGTCCTGATGAAAGACTCAAAAAAGGTCTAAATAACTGGAGAGATATACCATATTCATGGACTAGAACTTTCAACTTTGTAAAGATGTAGATTCTCCCCAAATTAATATACAGGTTTAACATAATATCTATCAACATTCCAGCAAGGCATTTTTTTGGTTGTTTTTTGTTTGTTTGGTTTTTGGGGGGGGGTTGTTTGTTTTTTGTTTTGTTTTTTTGTAGATATAGACAAGATTAGTCCAAGGAAAGGCAAAGCAACTAGAATAGCTTTTAAAAAAAAATTGAGCAGGAGAATGAAGTGGGAAGAATGAGTCTACTCAATTTTTTTTTTTTTTAAGATTTTATTCATTTATTTGGCAGAGAGAGATCACAAGTAGGCAGAGAGGCAGGCAGAGAGAGAGAGAGAGAGGGAGAAGCAGGCTCCCTGCTGAGCAGAGAGCCCGATGCGGGACTCGATCCCAGGACCCTGAGATCATGACCTGAGCCGAAGGCAGCAGCTTAACCCACTGAGCCACCCAGGCGCCCCGAGTCTACTCAATTTTAAGACTTAATATATAGCTACAGTAATCAATACTGTGTTGTATGGAAGAGAGACCATAGACTGTTCACGTAGATCAGTGAACAGAAAACCCAGAAAAGAGACCCAGACAAATATGCCAAACTTATAAAGTGCAACTGGAACAACTGGACATCCATAGACAAGAGGGGAAAAAGTACCTCAACTAAGTCTCACACCTTACACAAAATTAACTGTAAATGGATCACAGACTTAAATGTAAAACACAAAACTATACAACTTTTAGCAAAAAAACTTAGGAGGAAATCTTGGGGCTCTAGGGCTGAGCAAAGAGTTCCTAACTTGACAGCAAAAGCACAATCCATAAAAACAAAACCTGGTAAGTTGGACTTCATCAAAATTAAAGCTTTTATGCATCAAAGGACACTATCAAGAAAAAGACTATCCACAGAATAGGAAAATACATTTGCCAATCATTTACCTAACAAAGGTCTACTATCCAGATTTATAAAGAACTCTACAACTCAACAACAAAACCACCCAATTCAAAAATGGGCATGGGGCACCTGGGTGACTCAGTGGGTTAAAGCCTCTGCCTTTGGCTCAGGTCATGATCCCAGGGTCCTGATTGAGCCCCCATCAGGGCTCTCTGCTCAGCAGGGGGCCTGCTTCCCTTCCTCTCTCTCTGCCTGCTTCTCTGCCCACTTGTGATCTCTGTCAAATAAATAAATAAAATTTTTTAAAAAATGGGCAAAGGAGGGCGCCTGGGTGGCTCAGTGGGTTAAGCCACTGCCTTCGGCTCAGGTCATGATCTCAGGGTCCTGGGATCGAGTCCCACGTCGGGCTCTCTGCTCGGCGGGGAGCCTGCTTCCCTCTCTCTCTCTCTGCCTGCCTCTCTGCCTACTTGTGATCTCCTGTCTCTCGCTGTCAAATAAATAAATAAATAAATAAATAAATAAATGGGCAAAGGACTAAAATAAACATTTTCCACCAAAGAGATAAATATGCCCAAGAAAAGATACCCAAGACCACTATCAGGGAAATGCAAATCAAACCACAGTGAGATTTCACTTCACACCCAAGATTTCTGTAATTTAAAAAAAAAAAAAAAATCAGGGAAACCTGAGTGGCTTAGTCAGTTGAGCATCTCTTGGTTTTAGCTCAGGTCATCATCTCCAGTCCTGGGATTGAGCCCTTTGTTGGGCTCTGCACCTGGCAGGGAGCCTGCTCAGGATTCTCTCTCTCCCCCTGCCCCTCCCCTACTCATGTGTGCGCACTGTCTCTCTCTTTCTCTCAAATATATAAATCTTTTAAAAAAAGAGAGAAAGAAAATTTGTTGAAACAAAGAGCAAAGTAGTGTCTGCCAGAGGCTCGGGGGAGGGAAGAATAAAAAGTTAGTGGGTATGTAATTTCCTTTGAGGTGATGAAAAAGTTCTAGAAGTAGACAGTGGTGATAGTTGACCAATATTGTAAATATACTAAATGTCACTGATGGCAAATTTTATATTATGTGCATTTTCCCTCAGTGTTAAATATATACCCTCAAGCCATGGACAGGATGAAATGGAGGTCAGGATCCCTGTCTCAGTGTGGAAGCACAAGAAAATCAACTTGAAATTTCTAAGAAATGGATCATCCCAGATTTTAATTATGAAGTATAAAGCAAGGTTTTACGGTAAGCTCAGTGTCTGCACCCACGACCCAGGCAGTCTTTTTCACAGAGGTCCCTTCAGCACCTCTGTCTCTAAGATAAAGTGGCTTCCAAAACGTGGACTTTGAAGAAATTCAAATTAATCATTGCAAATCAGAGAATCCATCTAGGCAAGCTTCACTATTTCTCAAACATGCCCTTTTTCTGGGCTTCCCCATCCTGAGGATGTCTATCCAGGCCTGGAGGGTTTCTGGTCGTGGCCACACTGCTAACCCAGTTGTGTCACCCATCTTTCTGGAAAGGAAGTCAGTTAGGAACAAACCCGAGGGTGAAGGAACTCAAATGCCCCTTCTGTCGTTCTTTCCAGATTCTGTGTATTCCAGGTGGCCCCCTCCATTCCCCAAATGCTGAGAACATTGTTTCTCTTTCCATTGCCTTGAGAGCACATAAGTGAAGGTTCATTTTCTCTTGTCCATTATTTAGAAAGGGCCAAATCTAAATGGAACCTTATCCTTGTTTGGCTCTACTAGGTTGAGCTGGTCTGTGGCAGTCAGCCCGAGGAGGATGGGTGGGATCTCTATGATGCCAGGAGGCATGCCCAAGCCCTTCCCAGAACCTCTCTCATTTGTGATGCCAACACAAGCTCACAACCCTCAACTGCCAACAGAGCCCCGGATGGAAGCAGTACCACCTCTAAATGCCCACGTCACTTCTGTCGGAGCAGGGTATCTAAGCTTAGAGATGAGGGGCCCGGGAGCTCACGCAGCTGGAGACCAGGACGAGCAAGACTTGATGAGAGTCAGTCACTGACCAAACAGGTCAAGCCTCCCCTCCCATGACTGGAGAGAGAGAAATCCCTTGAGACTGCGCTCTGCAGAACACTTGTTCGCAGCCAACACCCACTTCCCCACTGCCTGTTTGCCCAGCCCCGCCCTTGCAGATCTGGCCACAGAAGCAGCAGATACTCTATTTTTTGACTGCTTGATGCATCATTTGAAACCTTCAGGAGAATTTGGTCCTGGAAATGAAGTTTCTAGTAACAGCCAAGCCTGCGCTGAACTGACAAATTTGTGACTTCCAGAGAAGCCCTTCTACTCATACTTTGGATAATTTTACATGCTTCTCAGAGCCTCAGAGAAATGCTTTACCCTTAGAGAAATAACGTTAGCACCTGGGTGTCTTGGCTTCTCAGCTCTGTGTGCTAAAGGGAGCTCCTAGCCCATGGGGGCACACTGGGGTCTTCTGGCTTCTCGGCTAGTTGGGGGCCCAGAGCATGGGGCCCAGACACAGCCGTGGCACAGGAAGAGCGGAGGACAGCTTACAGTCCGTACGTTTATTGGTGAATGAGTTTGGGCCAGTTGCTGCTGACATGCTGCTCACTTCAGCCCTGGGAGACCGCCCGCAGGAGGGGAGGAGGGCTTCTTGCTCTGATGGTCACTGGTGAGGTCACCCCAGGAGGATGCCGAGCTCTCGCCTGGGTCCGAGGGGCCGGGGCTTGGAGTCCATGCAGTCACAGAGACTCCACCTTGGTTTCCAGGGCCTGGGCTGGAGGGATGAGGGTTTTTAGGATCTCCGTGTAGTAGGGGCCAAACACCTTCTGATTGTGATGCGTTAGGCTGACAAACTTTTGGCCCAGTTCTGCCAGTTCTGCTTCAATGACAGTAAGGCCTCCGGGAAGGTCTAACAGGGACCGCTGCACACCAAGGACCAAACAGCATTTGAGAAACAAATGGATCCGCTGATCTGTGAGCGGGGAAGAAGCAAACAACTTTCAGGGAGCAGCCTAGCCCCTCTGCTCTACTCACTCCAGTTCTAAGCTGAGATATTTACTAGCCCACCCACTCACCTGGAGGTAAGAACATTCGCTCTGTCCAGGAAGGGGGCTTCGATCTTGCTCCCAAGGACAAGTCAAAGATCACAAATGAGTGGGCTATTAAATTTCTGACTATTCAAAAGATGACTTAAGCCTTCAAAGTAGATAGATCCTGGTGAGAAACTACCATGAGGCTCTTAGACCTATTCTTTAGATGGCTGAGGTTAAGAGCAAGGTCAAGTTCATGCCCTCCATTCCTCATGCCTCACCCTCAGCAAGGATGAGTCCTTGCTGTGGGAACACGTCCTCCAGCCAATTCAGCACCAGCTTCTTATTGCTGGGTGGTTGGGGGTAAATGTCATGTCTTGGACTACAGTCAGAAAATGACCCAGAAGTCCACAGATGACTTAATCAGGTTAGGTGGACAGGATCTCCTACTCAGAAGTCTTAAATTCCTGGGTACAAACCTTCCTTAGAACCAGAATCTCTCTCTGAACTGAAAGGAATATATTTTCAACCCAGCATTTTGAAAAAAAACTAAAGCCTGAACAGTGACTTGCCCAATGATCCTGCTTTTCATTGTTAAATGGTTCAGTGACTGATTCCCAGGGATGTGATGTACCTCTCCCCAAAACATTCCCGCCACCCCAATACGCATGCTCACCAATGACACTGCGGACACAGTCCTCCTTCTTGGCAATGTTCTGGAGCTGTCTAATGAGCGAAGCTGTGCTGTCACTGCTCAGAGCAGCAAGCCCCATGTTCTTGAGGCTTTGATGGATTTCCTGAGACACCTGTTCACTCACAGTCTGCATAGCCTCTTCAGGCCTAGACCATGAAGAAGAGGAAGCTGGCACCCAGAGGATGACCTCGGAAGCTCCACACCAGAAGCTGGGCCCACTTGAGGGAGACTCGCAGCCCCCCTTCTGCCCTCACCCCAGTCCCTGGTAGCAGCAGAACCCAGCGGGCAGGCTCAGCGTCCTCACTGCTATCCAAGTCCCGACTATTCTCTAGGTATGACGCCATGTTCTACTTCTTAGAAAATAAGATAAACCATAAAATCCACCCTGGATAAGAGTTTGGTGACAATTCTCCAGCCTCATGAAGTTTATATATATATATGCATTTTTAAGACTTCGTTGGACATATTCCATGGTCATTTGTCCTGTCACCAAATACAGTAACAAACGTAGCCTTCTGATTCCTTTTTTCCTCTGGTGTGACACCCTGCACACAGATGCTCATTAACATCGCTGACTGATTAACTCCCAGATATACCTCAGACCAGCCCACTGGCATCCTCTCAAGGAGAAAACAATTGCTTTGTAGCAAACAAGGTCGTGACTCATTTTGTAGTAAACTACCCTCCAGACTACCCTTTCTGGAGGAGAGCTTTAACTTTGTCACAAGTCTCAAGATCACTATGGAAAGACATCAACAATCCCTGTGGATGGTTCCAGTCTTTGTGGCCCGTGGTGGGATGTAAGCAATCATTCGTTACCTAGCTCCAGCTTCAAAGCACACATGACCACCCCTCTAGAAAAGCTCTACGCAGCTCACCTAGAGTCAGACTCCTCTATCAGGTCTTTGGTTATACGTTTCAGCTTATCCACAAACTGAGGTGAACCAAACAGAACACTGCCGGAGAAACTACTGGCCACCAGCAAGACTGAGGCCAAGAGGGTCAGCCGGTGCAACTGGGACTCCAGCTCCCGAAGCCGGGTCCTGTCCATCAGCAGCGTCTGGGGGAGTGGGCAAGAACAGGCTGTCAGGAGGGGAAGGTCCAGACGGGGGCCCCAGATACAGAACAAGGCGATGCCCTCCTCGGGCCCACCTCAGGGAACTCTTCGTTCTCAGGGTCCCAGAGAAGGAGGTTCAGAAAACCCTGGGACAGCACCATGGTGGGGCTGAGGGGCTGCGGGCTGCTGACTGTCTCGTTCGGAGAGGAGCAGGCCATGGTGGTGGAGTCGGAAATGTCCAGGCAAATCGGAAGTGGCGTGGTGAGGTCTGCAGCTGCTTGGGTCAGCCACTTGGTGGTGTGGTCAAGGAGGCCTAGGACAGGAAGAGAGCGGGGAAGCATCTTCAGCACCCACATCCCTAAAGCTTCAAGACTAAGGTTCTTTTTAAGATCTGTTCCTGGTCAATAAATAAATGCTTTGCTTGGGGGAAGGGGGTCTGTCTTAGATAGTTCTTCCTTCTCCCTCGCCCTACCTGAGGAAGAAACTTTCTGTTTCCAAGAGACAAAGCACTCTCTAACATCACAGAAGTCAGACCCAGACAAGATCCCATCTTCTCACTCTGGCCCTCAAGTTATTTACATACTTGGCTGCTTATTGAGGAGTTCCTGGAATGTCGCCCGTTCATGCTGGATGGAATGTTCCTGCAGGTGGGGTTGAAGGCTCTGGATAGTATAGTTCACCATGTCCATTTTCATCAGGCCCAGAACCTGGAAGATCCCTCTGACATAAGAGAAAATAAAATATACTATGAAAGGAAATCTAGTGAGAGGAGACCCTACAGAAAGTGTCATTAAATCACTGTGTTCCAGAGTGAGGAGGAGCGTTACAATGAGTCCCACCACCGGACCGCCTGGGTGGCTCAGTCAGTGAAGCATCTATCTCAATTCAGGTCACGGTTCCAGGGTTCTGGGATGGAGTCCTGAGTCCAGCTCCTTGCTCAGCAGGAAGCCTGCTTCTCCCTCTGCCGGCCCCTCCCCCTACTCATGTGCACACGCACGGGCGCGCACACACACACCCTCTAACAAATAAAGTCTTCAAAAAAAAAAAAATAGTCCCATGTCCTAAATTTACAAAAAATGGCACTGTGACTAAGACCCCAGGCCTAGAGTAAGTGAATGGCAAAATGAGGAACAGAGAAGTCTCCGGACCTCAAAACCTCCAGGCTAGCTCTCTTTCCACATGATCATTCTATCATTTTTTTTTTTTTTTTTTTAAAGGTAGACTCAGTAAAAGGAAACACACCGGTATGCTAACGAATCTTTCTGGGAAGTGGGACTATAGGTGATGCCATATCTGAAGCAATTTCTGGGCCACTCTTCTTTTCTTTTCTAACTTCCCGGGTCTTAGTTTCTACAGCTGGTAGATAGGGATAACCTGCCATCCCTGTCCCCTCACACTGTGTAAACTGCAATGAGAAAATCGGGGAAAAGGATGTTTGAACTCCTTGGAAGGATCACATACTCTAACATTTTATGATACAATGGTATTTCTATAGGAGGCCCAACCAAACTAAGGTCATCTTTGGTGGAAAAGGAAAAAACCTAATAGGTCAGCAAGGACAGAAGGACTGGTCAGGTCTTCAACAGGGAAGAGCCGACCAAGATGGGGCTACAATCGCGTGTCCGGCCCCACTTGTCCTGGCCCCGGGGCTGACGTGGGTTTCGAAGGACAGCAGTCAAGTTTTGCACCTCAGTAACTGAACAGGGTCGGTGATGTTCTCTAGATTCTGCACTGCTTGGTCTCGAACGGGTGCACACAGCAGAGTCATCATGTCGAGAATGTACTTAGAGAGAAGAGAGACATTCAAGGCCCCGTGTTCTGCTTTCCGCTTGAGGAGCTCTGTGTCCAGTGCTTCTTCGATCTCTCCCCGCAGGCGGCTCTGGCGCGGTAACAGCAGTGACAACAGGATCTGCACAGGAGAGAACATCAAAGGCGGTTGCTTTCTGTGTGGAGCCCCAGTCCTTCTCTAATGCCCAACCCTTTGGCCAAAGACTGTCTTCTAGGGACAAGAAGTGGGTCCCTAAATTTTCCAGAAAATATGATTTATCTGTATTGAGAGGCCGATGAGAGTTCGAGGTTTTTTAGGGGATTAATACAGCCACGGCGCATCCTTTTCTAGGCAGAGGGAGACAAGGAGACAAGTAACATCAAGGAGTGTGGATAAAAGATATGCGAAGTACAACAATTATAAAATACATATATCACATGGTGATGAGATACTCTAAATTTTATTTTTTTTTAAATTTTATTTGAGAGAGAATGAGTGAGAGAGGGCATGAGAGAGGAGATTAGAGGGAGAAGCAGACTCCCCAAAGAGCTGGGAGCCCGATGCGGGATTCGATCCTGGAAGTCCAGGATCATGACCTGAGCCGAAGGCAGTCGCTCAACCAACTGAGCCACCCAGGCGCCCAAGATACTCTAAATTTTAAAGAGTGGAATTTATTTGAGAGTGCAAGGGAGTGCATGCATGGAGGGAGGGGCAGAAAGAAAGACTCTTAAATAGCCTTCATACTGAGCGTGGAGCCCAATGTATGGCTCAACGTCATGACCCTGAGATCACAACCTGAGCCGAAACCAAGAGTCAGACACTTAACTGAGCCCCCCCAGGAACCTCAATGCAGGCATTTTTTTTTTTTTTTTTAGATGATTTTACTTCAAAGGGCAAGGAAGAAATGGGCCAAAGAACAGTTAAGAGGTACTGGAAATAGCCTATTAATGCCAAATTAAAGTTCCCTGTGGAGACAGACTCTTATTCATCTCTGTGTCTTCATAACATACAGAACATGCGTGGGGGGGGGAGGTGTTCGATGACTAGTGTGTTGTCACAGCAAGATCCCCGGCCTTCAGCTTCTCTGCGCTCTATTTAAAATGGCAGACCACACCTGGTCCCGGCTGGAGGCTCTCAGCGCCCACTCTGCCCTTCAGGGCCTACGCCTGTGAGAATGGAGCCAAGCCCTCCAGCTGCGTTTCCTCCGAGGCTGGGCACACGTTAAGCCTCGTTAGCAGTGGGGGTGCGAGAGGATCCATAGGCCTTACAGGGAAGAGGCCCTCCCGCCTGGCTTGGGGGAGCGCTGGTGCCGCGTCACTTGGCTCCAGTGACCACGGGCTCCAGCCTCCTGAGCAGCCCTGACTGACAGGAAATCCGCGCCCCCCACGGTGGTCTGACAAAAGGCCACTGCCCGCTGGACCTCATGAGGGGCTGGATGAGTCCTTTAGAAGCCTTAGGACAGTGTGCAACTACAGGCCGGCAGACAATCCCCACAGGGTGTCCGTGATCTGTTGCCTCAGTGAAGGCACGAGGCCTCGGTGGTCGGCACCTTGTCAAGCCAGCGCCTCCGTGGAGAAGATGGCTTGCTGAGCCGCCAACCGCCCACCGCAGAGAGAGGCACACGCCGCTCACAGGCCTTCCTGGATTGCTGAGGCACCACACAATGCATCCGAGTTTGCGCCGGCCCTGCTCATTTAGAGTCCCTCGTGAGGTTTCCAGTCTCAAGTGGGAAGCCTGGCGAGAGCAGGCCCTGCAGCCAATCCAGGCCACACACAAGCTGCGACGCCATCTGGGCCGTTTGATCCAGCAGGTTCAGTGACATTTAGCGTGTCCACGGCAAGTAAGGGCGCCCCGACACGGCCTCTTGCAGGCGCTGAAGAGAGCACCATAGCAAGACCTTGAGGATTTAGGGCAAATCTATGTCCTCTTCTGCAAACCACTATTTGCTTTTTTTTTTTTTTTTAAAGATTTATTTGACAGAGAGAGATCACGAGTAAGCAGAGGCAGGCAGAGAGAGAGGAGGAAGCAGGCTCCCTGCTGAGCAAAGAGCCTGATGTGGGGCTCGATCCCAGGACCCTGAGATCATGACCTGAGCTGAAGGCAGAGGCTTAACCCACTGAGCCACCCAGGTGCCCCCCACTATTTGCCTTTTGAGAATTAGTTTCTGGCTTGCTCCTGGACTTCTGCAGAAGTAATCACCTCACCGGAGGACGTGGGGTGGCCGTGTGGCCTGAGCTTCCCAGGAGGAACTGTGTGCTGTCGGGCCCACCTAGCCATGAGATGAGGCCTGCCCCACAGCCATCTGGGGCCAGATGAAAGGGTTCAGAGGAGACCAAACATATACAGAGATAGGGCAGACCTACAGAGCAGACTAGAATAGAGAGCCCAGAAATAAAACCTGGAGATGTGGTCAAATAACGTTTGAAAACAATGTCAAGACCATTCAATGGAAAAAGGACAGTTTTTCCAGCACATGGTGCCGAAGAAACTGGGTATCTGCAAGTAAAAGAATGAAGTAGGCAGGCACCTGGGTGGGTCAGTTGAGCATCTGAGTCAGTTCGTGATCTCAGGGTCATGAGATTGAGCCCCGTGTTAGGCTCTGCACTGAGTGCAGAGTCTGCTTAAGACTCACTGGGCGTGGGACGCCTGGGTGGCTCAGTTGGTTAAGCAGCTGCCTTCGGCTCGGGTCATGATCCCAGCATCCTAGGATCGAATCCCACATGGGGCTCCTTGCTCAGCGGGGAGCCTGCTTCTCCCTGACTCTGCCTGCCACTCTGTCTGCCTGTGGTCCCTCTCTCTCTCTCTCTCTGACAAATAAAATCTTAACCAAAAAAAAAAAAAAAAAAAAAGAAAAGACTCACTCGGCGTGAGGTAAAGGGAGAGGGAGAAACAAACTTCTCACAGAGTGGAAGTTCCTCTGGCTCAGGTCATGATCTCAGGGCCCTGGAAACCACAGTGGACTCCCTGCTCAGCAGGGAGTTTGCTTCTCTCTCTTCCCCCATGCTCATGCTTTCTCTCTCTCTCCCCAATAAATAAAATCTTTAAACAAAAACAAAAGAACCCCCCTTTCTCCCTCTGTCTCTCCCTCACTCTCTAAAATAAATAAATCTTTTAAAAAGTGAAGTTGGGGGGCACCTGAGTGGCTCAGTGGGTTAAAGCCTCTGCCTTCAGCTCAGGTCATGATCCCAGGGTCCTGGGATCAAGCCCCACATTGGGCTCTCTGCTCCGCGGGGAGCCTGCTTCCTCCTTTCTCTCTGCCTGTCTCTCTGCCTAGTTGTGATTTCTCTCTGTCAAATAAATAAAATATTTAAAAAAAAAAAGTGAAGTTGGACCCTTACTTTATACCTTATAAAAAATTTAACTTAGGGCGCCTACGTGGCTCAGTTAGTTAAGTGTCTGCCTTCAGCTCAGGTCATGATCTCAGGGTCCTGGGATCAAGCCCCACATCAGGCTCCCTGCTCAGCAGAGTCTACTTGTCCCTCTCTCCTATACCCTCCACTCGTGCTCTCTCTCTCAAATAAATAAAATCTTTAAAAAAAAAAAATTAACTTGGGGCACCTGGGTAGCTCAGTCGGTTGAGTGTCAGCCTTTGGCTCAGGTCATGATCCCAGGGTCCCTCTCCCTCTGCTTCTCCCCTCGCTCAAGTTCCCCACTTGATGGGAAACCTGTTTCTCTCTCTCCTGCCTCTCCCCCACTTGTGCACTCTGTCAAATATATGAATAAAATCTTTTTTAAAAAATTAACTCAAAATGGATCAAAGGCCTAAACAGAAGAGCTAAAATTCTAAAACTCATAGAAAAAAATAAGGGGATAAATCTTTTTAATCCTGGATTTGGCAAGATAGGACCCCAAAGGCAAAAGGAACAGGCTAGATCAACTGGACTTCATCAAGAGAGAAACTTTTGTGTATAGGACACTGTTGAGAGGGTGAAGGACTACTCACGGAATGGGAGAATATATTTGCAAATCATCTAACAAGGGGCTACTATCCAAAATACATAAAGAACTCTTACGACTTAATAACAGAAGACAAACAACCCCATTTGGAAATGGACAAAGGACTCGAGCCGACCCTTCTCCAAAGACAACACAGAACGTTGGCAATAAGCACAGGGAAAGGGGCTCAGCACTGCTAGCCATCAGGGCTGCACAGATCCAAAGCACAGCAAGATTCCATTCCACGCCCACTAAGGTGGCTATAATGACAAACAAAAAGCAGCATCAGGGAAAATGTGGAAAAGTTGGAACCTCATACCTTGCTGGCGGGAATGTACAGTGGTGCATCCACTGTGGAAAACAGCTCAGTGGCTTCTCAAATTCAGCAGTGCCACCCCCGGGCATACGCCCCAAGGAGCAGAAAACAGGTGTTCAAACAAAATCTTTGTATGTGAATGTTCACAGCAGTACTACTCACAGTAGCCAAAATGTGAAAACAGCACAAATGCCCATCAACAGACAAGCAGATAAACAAAATGCAATATACCCACCCAATATATCCATACAGTGGGATTTTATTGGGCCCTGCAAAAGGAATGAAATTCTGACCCCTGTTTACAACACGGATTGAGCCCAAAAACATTATGCTAAGGTGAAATTTGCCACATGCAAAAGGGCAAATATGATTCTCCTTATATGTGGTGCCTAGGGTAGCTAAACACACAGAGACAGAAGGTATAACAGAGGACACTGGAGGAGAAAGGGAATGAAGAGTTACCATTAATGGGTACGGTTTCGGCTTGGGAAGATAAGAACATTCTGGAAATGGATAGTGTGATGGTCACACAATGTTGTGAATGTACTTAAATGCCACTGAATTTTAACACTTAGAAATAATTAAAATTGTGGGGTGCCTGGCTGGTTCAGTTGGTAGAGCATGTAACTCTGGATCCCAGGGTTGTGAGTTCAAGCCCTACATTGGGAATGGAGCCTACTTTAAAAATACAATAACTAACGTGGTAAAAATTTTATTATATATGTTTACAATTTTAAAAAATCCTAAAAGATATTAACAACTAAGTTGCTAATACAGCGCCATTCCCCAGGGAGGATGAGCCAGCCACCTGGCAGCAGGTGATTTCTTTGAACCGCTTCCGCTGTGAAGGGGGCAGACTTGCCATCACTGGAACAGACACGTATTCTGGATACGGATTTGTCTTCTCTGTCTGCAGTGCTTCCAATCAGCCCCAACATCTGTGTCCTTGCAGAATGCCTTACTCATCGTCCCGGTCCTGGCATGTCGCATACCATTGCATCTGATCACGGAGCATTTCAGAGCAAAGGAGGTGTAGCAATGGGTTCATACCTGCGTACCCCTAGATCAACAGGCCTTAACTGAAAAGTGGAATAGTTTACTGAAGACTTGATTACATGAGTTGAGGGACACTATCCTGAAGGGAAGATGTTCCATCTTATAAGATGCAATATATTCTGTGAATCAAAGACCGTTATATTGTGCCATTTCCCAAAGCCGGAAAACAGAGTTCTGGGAATCAAGGGGTGGAAGCAGGACTGGTTCCTTTTACTTTTACACCTACTAACCTACCTGCAGAAGTAGGCCCATCCTGCCTACTTCGGGCTCTACCGATTTGGGAGGTACATTTGCATTGGTCCCCGTGAATGAGAAGAGGACACTGTACCTGGTCATTTTGGGCTCCTTTTACCACTGAACCAAGAGGGTGGGAAAGGAGTTATCCTAGTGGCTAGAGTAAATGATCCTGAGGTCCCCCCTTGGTACTTGCACACCCAGTGATAAAGGTTACTGGAAAACCACAGCAAGCAAACAGCAGCAGCAAAATGCTGAAGGACTCAGACTCTTAGGCAGTGAAAGTTTGGGTCACTTTGGCATGTAAAGAAACCCATCAGCTGAGGCTGCTCAGGCTGAGGACAAGGGAAATAAGGAGTGAACCGTAGAAGGAAGCCATGCAGGTCCACCATAGCCGTGTGACCAAGTACAGAAGCAAAGACTCTACGTTTTCTCTTTGCCTGGCACAGGCACGGGTTTGTCTATGCTGACCTATTTCTTCTTCTCTCTTCCTCTTCCCACTATCATTTTACAGATTGGTTGCTGGCAGTTAACTTTACAATTAGGCTTTAAGTAACAGAATATTCAGTGGCACCATGACTGAATTTGATAGCAACCAGCACAGTAGCTATTGGAGCTGTGAGTCTCCTTGTTTTATGGGAAGAACAAGAACCTGTAAGACAACTCTGTCTGAGCAGGTAGAAATAGAGATCTTTAAATGTGTGTAGACGGGTGCATCCGGAAGCTAAGCGGCCCACGTAGGGGAATATGACAGTTACCAATTTATTCTCTCAGTTCCAAATCCATCATTCTCTTCTCTGCCCTGAGAACATGGAGTGGAGTCCTTTAGATATTCTTCCTTCAGCAGGTGGCACAATAGTTCAGCTTCATCTGTGGAGGGCACGATTCGTTTTCCAGGCTACATAACAAATTACCATAAATGTAGAGCCTTCCAACAGCACATACATTTCTTAGTTCACAATTTCTGTGGGGCAGGAGCCCAACCGCAGTTTCACTGGGCCCTCTGCTCAGGCTCTCGCAAGGCTACACTCAAGGTGTTGGCTGGGCTGCATTCTCATTTGGAGGCTTGACTGGGGAGGACTTGGCTACCAAGCTGATTCAGATTGCTGGCAGAATTCGTTTTCTTACAGCTGTAGACTTGACAGATGGACGCTGCCCTCAGATCCTAGGGGCCAGCTGCATTTCCCTGCCCCAGGACCCTCTCCAGGCGCTGATCACTGCATAGCTGTCTGCTTCTTGAAGGCCGGCAAGAGGGTTTCTCCAGTCTGCACTGAAATGTATTTCTAGGTGCAACATCCCAGCACCCTGGCATACTGCTTAGAGGCAAGTTACAGACCTCATCCACCCTCAAGGAGAGAGGACTATACAAGTGTGCGGATCACTGGGGGGGGTCACCTTCGGGGGTATCCACCACATACTACAAAGATCACAAGAGGCAAGAGCTTCTCTTCCTGGTTCTGAAATACTAACTTGGCATGAAGCGGTATGCTTGTGCAGCCTGGCCAGAAGCTGGCTCTGGCAAAGCAAGTGGCTCTGGGTCTGATGTCAGGCTGCTTCCGCACAGGCAGCAGCTCCAGCCTGTGGCCCCTGCATGCTGGTCAGCAGCACCCACAGGCCAGCAACCTCCCTGGCACAGCCATGCCCTCTCCGAGTCCTTGCGTCTTCTCTCTGGGTCCTAGGGGTATGGCATATTCTCCTTCTAGCTGATATTTTTGTCTACTTTAGAGTTTTCTTCGCTACTTATTAGCTCGAAGCTCTTGTTTCTTCAATTCCACGTTATAATTTTTATATTAAAACTTCCTTGTTGAAACTACCGTGTGATTTCTGTCTATGGATTA
Organism: Meles meles; assembly: GCF_922984935.1. Classification (NCBI taxonomy): domain Eukaryota; kingdom Metazoa; phylum Chordata; class Mammalia; order Carnivora; family Mustelidae; genus Meles; species Meles meles. Next base: position 120,152,080 of record NC_060070.1, on the reverse strand, counting down.
GCCTTTCACTGATTCGTGGACCATGTTCACTTAGGATATGTTAGCCACTGACATTCCAATGACTTTGGGGATGTCTAGGAAACTTACATCTACAGGTGGAAGACAGATCACTCACCTCTTTAATTTCTTTCAGAAGTTCAAGAGCACAACTGAAGTCTGGGGGAGTAGCTGACAACTGCTCTTTGAGATGGTCCCAAAAGGCATTGTGCATTGTCTCCTTGACCTTGCCTTCCAAACTGTAAGAGGGTTAAACGAGCAAATTACTTTGTCTACCCAAAAACTGTTAGAAGGTCATTATCTCCTAAGGCCCAAACAAATAGCATTTGATATGACAAAAGACCATCATACTGACAGGAAAAGACCAGGAACTATGTCTGGACTGCAGCAAAGTTGAACAAGCTGGGCTCAGACTTGGATGTCAAGGGCATGACTAAAATCTCTTAGAAGGGCTCCTCATAATTTCAAGCAGCCCTCCCTCTGCAGGAGGAAGAACCCTCCACGGAGATCAGGCCAGCTTTTGCACCAATTTGCATCATGCCTAGGTAATATGTGACTTACTTGCCATTTATGCATACACATAGCCATGAACAAAAGGATCTTTTATTTTCTTATAGTCCTAAAATCTAGACAAGGATTTTCCTTCTTTGATAATACTCAAATATCCATAGGGATTTCCAAATCAGCAGGTCTAAAACTCAATTCAGTATCTTCCCCTTCCAAACCTGTTCCTCCTATATTCCCAATATCAGGGGCACTACCAGGTAGCCAGTCATGGAGGCCAGAAAGATCAGACACTTCTCCTTAAAAAAGAAAAACAGAATCAAAGGCAGAATCAAAGCCTGGGTGGCTCAGTTGGTTAAGTGACTGCCTTCAGCTCAGGTCATGATCCTGGAGTCCTGGGATCGAGTCCCACATCAGGTTCCCAACTCCATGGGGTGTCTGCGTCTCCCTCTGACCTTCTCTCCTCTCATGCTCTTTCTCACTCTCTCTCAAATGAATAAATAAAATCTTAACAAAAAAAAAGAGAAACAGAATCAAAGGCAATTCAATTTAGAAAGGATAATCTCTTCAGCATGTGGGGCTGGAGAAACTGGACCTCTGCACGCAAAAAAGTGTATCTAGACACAGACCTTATACCTTCCACAAACGGATCACAGACCTAAATGTAAGAAGTAGATAACACAGAAGATAATGTAGGAGAAAACTAGGTGACCTTGAGTTTGGCAATGACCTTTTAGATACAACACCAAAAGCATGATGATTCCTTGAAAGAAAAAAACCGGTAAACTGGACTCCAGTAAAATTAACTTGTACTCTGTGACAGAGACACTGTTAAGAGATGATAAGACAAAGCACAATCTTTGCAGAACATACACCTGAAAAGGAACTAGAATCCATGGGGTGCCTAGGTGCCTCAGTCAGTTGAGAGTCTACCTTTCGCTCGGGTCAGGATCCTGGGGTCCTGGGAGGGAGCCCCCAAGTCAGGCTCCCAGCTCAGCAGGGAGTCTGCTTCTCCCTCTCCCGCTGCCACTCCCCCTGCTTGTGCTTGCACTCGCTCTAATAAATAAATAAAATCTTAAGAAAAAAAAAAAAAAAAAACTAGTATCCAAACTATACAAAGAACTCTTAAAACTCAACAAGAAGAGAATAACCCAACTTTAAAATGGGGAAAGATCTGAAGAGACACATCACAAAAGTCATCATTCAGATGGCAAATAAGCCTATGAAAAGATGCTCAAAATCCTGTCATTAGGGCACTGCAAATTAAAGTAACAATGACATACCCATCAATATCTATGAGAGGGCCCAATCCAAAATACTGACACCACCAAATGCAGGAGAGGCCGTGGAGCAAACTCTAAGAACTCGCACGCATTGCTGGTGGGAATGCAAAATCGTAGCTGCCCCAGCTTCTTACAAAACTAAACAAACTCTTGTCATATGATACACGACTGTCCTTTGTATTAAGCAAATGAAGTGAACACTTGTGTCCACATAAAAACTTGCACAGGGAGGTTTATAGCAGCTTTATTCATAATTGCTGAAACCTGGAAGCAACCAAGATGTCATTCTGTAGGTGAGGGGACAAATAAACCGTGGTACATCTGGACAATGGGCTGTTACCTGGCCTTAAAAAGAAATGAGCTATCAAATCCCAAAAGACATAAAAGAATCTTAAACGCATATTGCTAAATGAAGGGAGCCAATCTGAAAAGGCTACATATTGTATGATTCCAACTATAGGACATTCTGGAAACCAATGGAGACAGTAAAAAGATCAGTGGTTGCCAAGGATTCATGCAGCAGGAAGAAAAGGGTGAACAAGCAGAGCACGGGGGATTTTTAGGGCAGTGATATCACTCTGTATGATACAAAAATGGTGAATATATGACACTGTACATTTTTCAGAACCTATGGAATATACAAAAAATGAACCTCAATGGTACACTATGGACTGGAGTTAATAATAATGTATTAATACTAGATCATCAACTCTAACAAATGACCTCACTATTGGAAGATATAAACAATGGGGGAATCTGTGTCCAGCAGGGCATGGGCTGTGTGAGAACTCTGTACTTTCCAATCATTTTTTCTGTAAAAAACTAGTTTTTAAAAAATGTGTATTAATTTTAAGAAAGGAAATGACAGGAATTTTCCTCTCAAAGTTTATTTAAATGATGTCTCTAACCTGCAGTGAGACTCATAAGAGAAAAAGAACCATTTGAAAAGTTTGAGGTTAGACCTAGTCATTGCCAAGTAGCTACTGGTATTCTTGAATTAAACATCCCCCCTTTAAAAAATACAGTAGTAATGTATATGCCATGTCAAACAAACAACAAACAAGCAATACGAAGATGAATAAAACAAAAAGTCAAAGTTCCTCTCCCAACACACCAGCCTCAATCATCAGAGGTAACGATCAGAGGTTATCAGAGGTAACCAACTATAATCTGTTATCAGAGGTAATCAACTATAATCTGTCCAATGCTGTAAGGTGTACTAGAATTGTTCTCAACTCTTTCTCCTCATCCTATCTATCCAATCCATCTCCAAGTTCCACAAATGGTGCTTCTTAAATGCCTCTGGAATCCATTCCCACCTCCCATCATCTCTTACCTGGACTACTGCTATAGTCCATTCACTGGTCCCCCTGCCCTCAGTCTTGTCCCTTTCTTATTTGTTCTCCACAAATTCATTCTAAAATCAAGGACTTCTGAAATTCCATTCTGACCATGATGCCCTGCTCCTGTAAAGTCCTTTAGGGACTTTCCCTCAGCAGCAACATAATTTACTTACAGGACCCTGCTCTGCCTCCTTTTCTAGTTTATCTCCTTCTATCTCATTTTATACAGCTGGCCACACCACAGTACCTATAAAAAAACATACCATATTCTTGCCTCTGACATAGTTTCCTCTGCTGGGAACATTCTTTCCCACCTAGACCATCTGGGCAACATCTATTCCTCCTCTTGACTCAAGGTTTCATAAGCAACTCAAGTCTTCCTCCATAGGCAGATCTTCTCTGACCCTCCTTAAGCAACTGAGCACTCTCATGAAACTCTTTACAAACAACTATGAGTGAACTGATGGGTCTCTTCTGTTATTCAACTGTCCCCCCCACCACAAAAACTTCTGACAGCAATGACAGTGCCTTGTTTATCTACAGCTACATCTCTAACTATCCCCAGCACTCAGCATCTGCCTGCCACATAAGGACTCAGTATACACCTGATCAGTGAATGCCCAAACATGGATTTCCCTTCGGAGTATACAATCGTCATTAACATCGTCCTATGCACAAAGGAGAGGCAACTGCCAAAAATGAGTCAGGTCAAACTCTATTTCAACCCTTCTCCTGATAAAATTCTGCATGACCTTATATGAAAATCCAGCCCTGACTGGTAGGATTTCTCCTGCTTTGTTTCTCCCTCTCTCATCTCTTCTACCTATTCCCCCAACTCCCTCATTACTGACCCTTTAGCAGACCTTCACTCTTCCAGTTTCAATTGTTTCTCCTCTCCTGTTGCAAACAAACATATCTAAGCAATGAGGGGGGTGTTAGTAGATGTGGGTTTTCATGAAAAGCTGGTCCCACAGAAGTTGTGGCACCAGGCATGGGCACATCAGAGCACGAAGAGGACAGGAACTCCGTGCCATAAAAAATGGCACTTGAGTAACAGATTCCCTGAGGCTGCCAGATCACAAAAGCATTAAAGAAAACTGGCTGATCACAAGCTGTCCTCATTGATCTATTTGTGGGAAATCAGAACAGGTTTTGAAAACTGACATTGAATTTACCGATTTAACTGCCAATAAACCAGCAGAGCCATTCAATTCATACTCCCCAAATGGTGTTCCCTTGTTACAATGTCAATATAACTAAGAAAGTGAAGCTCGATGGAGGTGGGAGAGCATCATTGATGAACAGAGTTCTGATCCTGATTCATAACCATGAACTCAGTTCATGGTTCCAGGGTTCCACATTGGGCTCCCTGCTCAGCAAGGAGTCTGCTTCTCCTTCTCCCTCTGCCTCTCCCCACTGCTTGTGCTCTCTCTCACTCACTCATTTTCTCTCAAATAAATAAAATCTTAAAAAAAAATTCATATTCGATCTGTGCCAATTTCATCTGTGGTCACTTAAAAGAGTAATTGGAAGGAGCTATGAAGCAGGCAGCTGATCAGATGACCCCAAGATCTAGGATTCCTGATATTCACACTGGGGTAACCTCATCTCCAGGAGGGTGGGCGTGGTTTAGCATCTACCTTCCAGCCAGCAGAATGTAGCTGAGGTACTGGGATGTCACTTCTGAGATGAGGAACAGAAGGACTGCAGGTTCTGTCTTGGGCACCATCTCTCACACCTTTCTTTTCTCACTCACTCTGAGAGAGGGAAGCCAGCGGCTATGTGGCTCAGAGCTGAGGGAGGCTCTGATTAGCACTCAACACACTGGCTACAACTAGGGCCAGAGACACACAATTAAACTGTGCCCGTATCGCTGACCCAGAGAAACTGTGAGATAATGAACAATGAATACTGTTTCAGCTACTAAGTTCCCAGATAACTGGATGGCAACAAGAGCTAGCTACCACAGGCTACTTCTTCCACATTTATCAGAGAAGATGTGAAATCCACCCTACTGATATTTTATTAACGGGGGGGGGGGGGGCGGGGGGGATCACAAAGTGAACATTCCAATAATAATTACTTTGGCTTATTTACTAGTTAAATAACATTTGCTTCTTGACCCTCTAATACTAATAATTATTACTCTTCTATTTAAGTTGTTGAGCCCTCTTAAGGTTTATATTCAAACACTGTATTCCCCCCTCAGTTTTACTGACTCAATTGGATTATTAAATAAAAATGCTTCAAGTCTGGTCAGAAGCCATTAGTGCTAAATAGCTATGCCAGAATGAATAAAATGGAAAAATCAGAAGAGCTGGTACCTGCTTGGAGAGGAAACCTTTTCTTCCATGTGGAAATCATGATTCATTCCAATCTTGTTGCTCAGCTTAGAAGCGTCATCAACTGTACCTATCAGACCTGTGACAGAAAGAACCTCAGGTGTACACCTGAAACTAATGTTAACAACTATATTTCCATTTCAAAAAAGAAGAAGAACTTATGGCGGATACGAGTCATTCTGAATTTCTATGTCATTCAGAGACTCACTCTGAGTAGGCCCCAAATTGAGATTCATCAAATTGATCTCACACCAACTCATTCGACCGTTCTAGTAGTTTAGGTTTTCTGAACTCTGGGTCTGGTGCCTAAAGTAGTCCAGCATGGGGGTGAGGGAGGACAAAGAAGCTATTTTATAAATAACAAAAACGAATTACAAGCCTTTCTCTTGAAAAGTAAAATAATAATTAAAGCAGCAGAGAAACAATAATTTGTGATTTTCAAACATAAGCATTTATCTAAGGGTATTCTGATTCTGCTCTCCTTTTCCTGACTCTGATGAAAGTTAAATTCTCCATATTGATGGTACTGAATGGCCCCAGTGTCACCTGGTCTCAAAAAGCAGGAGTTCCGGGGCACCTGGGTGGCTCAGTGGGTTAAGCCTCTGCCTTCGGCTCAGGTCATGATCCTAAGGTCCTGGGATCGAGCCCCGCATCGGACTCTGCTCAGCGGGGAGCCTGCTTCCTCCTCTCTCTCTCTCTCTGCCTGCCTCTCTGCCTACCTGTGATCTCTGTCTGTCAAATAAATAAATAAAATCTTTAAAAAAAAAAAGCAGGAGTTCCCAGGTGTTAGGATTTTATAGGTTACCGACATTTCCAAAGATTCTGAGCAACTGACAACATCCTGCCCACGTTCTGTTTTGCCAAGTGTGAACCGCAGATAAGCAAATAAAAAAAATCCACTTGGGCGCCTGGGCGGCTCAGTGGGTTAAAGCCTCTGCCTTTGGCTCAGCTCCGTCATGATCCTGGGGTCCTGGGATCAAGCCTCACATCGGGCTCTCTGCTCAGTGGGGAGCCTGCTTCCTCCTCTCTCTCTGCCTGCCTCTCTCTGCCTACTTGTGATCTCTGTCTGTCAAATAAATAAATAAAATCTTTTAAAAAATAAAATAAATAAAAAAATACACTCTACCACCACCAAACCATCATTGCATAAAAGAACAGCTTAACCGTCAAAAAAACCAAAAACTCCACCCCTTCTCCTCCACACACAAAACAGAAAGGGAAAGTTATCAGAATAAAGAGGAGTCCTTTACATTGAATCAATTTAGCTTTAGGAAAAACTCATTACATCTTTATTTCCTTTCACTAAATATTGTTAAGAATTTTGTCATAAACCAGCACTAACATTTGGGACCCAATGCTCTAAGTTCTTACTACAGACCCAGCTGAGCTCATTCTCACGAAACAGGCACAATAGTTTTAATGATCACTTGGTATGTGGAACGAAGTTGCACATAGTACATCATATTTTCTCATTCTCTTTCAATAGCCCTTCATAATTCAACAAGAAAAATATCTGGTTCCGAGATATGGAGGGGATATAAATGAATGAAGATTGGCCATGAGTTGGTCACTGTTGAAGCAGGGTAATGAGTAGATGTGGCTCATTGTACTAGTCTCTCTAGTTTTATAAACGTTTAAGTTGTCCATAAGTAAGATTTCAAAATGTAAAAAGGAAAAAATAGTTATTGTAGAAAAGAGGCTACACAAAATGCCTTTACTTAGGAGATACATGATGAAGTTTTTAGAAGTCAAGTCATGACCCTAACTTTCAGTATGAAAGGACAAAAATACATATTTATAGAGAGCAATGTGGCAGAATGTTAACAATGTGGGCATTCACCTTTTTTTTTAAACTTTTCAACAAAGTTGAACTATTTTGAAATTAAAAATTAAAATGAAAATCTATAGGTAAAAGGTGATCGCAAATTTACCAAAAGCCACTGAGCCCTTGCTTTGGTAAACATAAAGATGAATTGAACCTTAAGTGGACAGTTGATGTTCCCTTTTTTTTTTTTTTAAAGATTTTATTTATTTATTTGACAGAGAGAGATCACAAGTAGACAGAGAGGCAGGCAGAGAGAGAGAGAGGGAAGCAGGCTCGCCGCTGAGCAGAGAGCCCGATGCGGGACTCGATCCCAGGACCCTGAGATCATGACCCGAGCCGAAGGCAGTGGCTTAACCCACTGAGCCACCCAGGCGCCCCTGTTCCCTTTATTTTTGCAACCTCTTGGAAGCCTTTGGTTTCAGCCAAAATGGCAAAACACAGTCAAACATGTAAACAGACAATCCATTAACTCACTAATGCGAAATGAGAAATTCTTCCAAGGGAGACTGAGTTATAGCAGCTTACTGAAGGACAGAGGGAAAAATTACCCACAGAAACACTTTCCAAATACAACAAGTCGAAGTTCAGATCCTACTTTGACAAAACTGTTCTGGTGCTCACAAGTACCATTGTACTAGGTAACTCCCAACAGCTGTAAAAATCAGGAAAGAGAAATTTGAGGGAAAAGGCAACCAAAGTAGATTTTTAAAATCCAAATCCCAAGGACAAAGAAATTTTCAACATGATACAGTAACTGAACCAAGACAACCTAATCTACAACATGTCAAATTCTTTTTTGTTGTTGTTTAGAGGCAATTTGGTTACTCACTTTAGGGTTGTTTACCTACGGAGTCAACTAAATAGCCTCCCAAAGAATTTAAATTGTTTACACCGTATTTACAAAAAAATTGACTTTCACCCCCCCATCAGGTCTTTACAAAAAATTGGCTTTCACCCCCACATCAGGTTCATTCTATCTAAATAAATTTCTATGCACCAATTTGCCACTTTGGGGCCATTCTGTTAGCCGGCAGCGACCCCATGTGGCCACAAGAGAAAAGTGCAATTCAACCTCAGAGTAGCCGGACCTTGAACGAATTTTTCCCACTTTAATCTTCGAGTTAAACTCGAGTTAAACTCTTGCACGTGGACAGGTCTTCAGGCTAGTGCCTGTTTTAAGTTCTGTAGCGATGTACTAGAAGAGAAATGCTGGATGAGTCCCAGCGAAGTTCGACCTACGGAAGCATAGAAGAGATCTGCGACCCAACAGGAACATAAAAGTACGGAGCTCAAGAACAGAAGCCCAGACCAGCAGTACTTAAGTCCATGAAGCGCCGCGTGATTCCCACCGAGGGCCACTTGGGTTCTCAGAGTAAGTACACCAAAGGTCCGCCATTTTCCACCTACAAATTCAAACTACAACAATTATGGCGGTGAAAGCTCTTGGCCTCAAATCTTGTCAGATTAAAAAAAATTTTTTTTTTTTTTTGTCAGATAGATTCAAGTAATCTGGCCCAGGTCCTTTCTCCCTCCTGGACCAACCTTCGGGTGCACGGGGGCCTGGGGGAGCAGGGACTGGGGCTGGGGGAGACCAGGCGAAGGGCAAACCGAGAGGCCGGTGGGCCCTTCCTCTTCCGCCCTGCCCCGGGCTGGGCGCCCCCGAGCGGCGACGGGACCTACGGGCGGGGTGGTCCTCGGGGCGTCTCCGGTCTTCCCGGGTCGGTGCTGAGGTCTCGGGCTTGCAGGACCGGCACCGTGCGTCGCCTGGGTCCTTCAGGGGCACTTTCTCCTCGACGTCCGGCATGTTGCGGATGGAATCTGGGTTGGGGAGAAATGACGCGCCGTTGGCGTCGAGGAAAGGGTGTCTCCCACTGTCGCCGGGGGTCCGGAGACCGGCCTGGCACGCCGGGCCCGGCCAGACCAAGAAGCGCAGGGTGGGCAGCGTCAGGATGGGGAACAGGCGGGACAAAGGAGCCTGGAGGGCTGAGGGGTGCCTGGAGTCAGGCTCTGGGCGCGCAACCAGGAGGCGGTGCGGGCCGGGCGGTGCTGGGGGGAGCCCCCCTCGCTCGCGACGCCCGCCTCGCGCCTTCTCCGGCAGCAGAGGGAGCCCCCCGCCGCTCACCTCCTCCCTGGCGACTTGCCGCCTGCTCTGGGGTCCCCGCCACAGTCGCGCAGCCTCTAGGCGCGGGCCGTACCAACCGCGGCGGGACGGCGGGGGGAGAGCGGGCGGCCGGGAGGGGCCTGGCGGCGGCGCGGAACCACCAAGTCGATCCCGCGCGCACCACGGCTCGCCCCGCGGGGGACGCCGGGTGGGAGAGTCGGGGCTTTGAGAACAAAGCGCCGGCCATCTCCCGGGGCAACCGGCGGGGTCACGTGGCCACTCCGCAGTCTACCCGGCCCCCACCCCGCCGCCTGCAGCGCCGCTGGAACCCAGACCCGCTGGCTTGTGCTGGGTCGTCGTGAGCGCGAAGCCCCTCCGGCCTCGGGTTAAAGTGGTCGCTGGGGGCGGTCTCCGCCTGGCATCTATCCCCACGAAAAAGATCACCTGGAGCTACTTAGGGAGGGAAGGAACAAGGTGATTTGTTTCTCGTCAGCTGGCTCCTGTAGCCCGAGGAACAGAACCTCACCAAGGCGGTGGTTTCTTGTTAGCGCCTCCGAGGCACCTGAGGAGAGCGGGGCCGTGCTACCATTTCTGCAGGTGTGGAAACCGAGACCCCGGCCACCTGCGGGTCCCTGGAGGCGTGCGGGCGGGGCAGCAGCAGAGGCTCTTCCACTGAATTCCCGGCCTGGGGTCTTCTTGGGCTGGACCTCCTACCCTTGGTTCCGGCTCTCAGGCTTGTCTTGGTTTCGGGTCTGCCCTGTTGCCCCTGAAGCGATGTGAGGACCTGGAGTGACCACCCTCCCCTTCAAAACCTGCATTTTGGGGGCTGGAAATGAAAAGGAAGCGTCCACTGCTTACACTCCTATCCCTCTTTATTAACTAACTTGATCTCTTACGACAAACGCTTGCTCAAAAAAAGTAAAATAAAACATAAGATGAAAGTATTGCCTGTAAGAAATCAAGTTATTATAACCCTTGCCTTGTTAGTGTGGGATGTGGATTCTTCTTGCACAACTCATGCGTTTTGAAAGGGAAAATTACGAAGAGGCATAAGAACACTTCCTTCCTGCCTTCCTCCCTTACCCCTTCCCGCCTCCCTTCCTCCCTCCCTCCCTCCCTCAATATGCCCAAATGAAGCTTGAACTACTGCCCCAGAGATCAAGAGTTGTGTGTGAGATGTGTGCTCTACCTACTGAGCCAGCTGGGGGCCCCTGAACACATTTCTGCTTAAGAAAGTCTACTCTAGGGGCGCCTGAGAAGCTCAGCCGGTTAACTGTCTGCCTTCCGCTCGGTCATCATTTGGGTGTCCTGGGATTGGTCCTGCACGGGGTTCCCTCTTTCTCCCTCTGCTTCTCCCTCTCCCAGTGCTGCTCCCTCTCCCTGTGCTGCTTCTGTCTCTCTCTCGATCTCTCTCTCTGTCAAATTAATTTTTTCAAAAAAGTCCACTCTAGGGGCTCCTTGGCGGCTCAGTTGGTTAAGTGTCAGGCTTCAGTTAAGGTCATGATCCCAGGGTTCTGGAATTGAGTCTCACATCTGGCACCTTGCTCAGCAGGCAGCTTGGTTCTCCCTCCGCCTGCCACTCCCCCTGCTTGTGCTTGCTCCCTTTCTCTCTCTCTCCAACAAATAAATAAATCTTAGGGGGGAAAAAAAAAGTCCACTCTACCCTGAGGTCAAGGCAGATATGAGGGGAACAGCCTAGTAAAGTTACTGTTTAGCTGAAGTGTTCCTAATCCAGTACATATTCAACTTGCCCATTACCCCTCCTAACCTTTCCTGGTATTTCCCTCAAAGATGTTAACTGTGCAGGCTGGCCTTCACCCCAAAATAAGGAAGAGTAATTGTCTGACTTCAGCAAAGAGGTCCATGAAAATGTAATTATTCATTATTACATGAGAGATTTTTAGGCTGGGCCTCAAAACAAACAGACAAACAAACAAAAAACCCCAGAGTTCTGTTTGGGTGGAATTTTCCAGAATGACACTAGTTCATTTGCCCACGAAAATGGCATTGCCATAAAACTTCCCCTGCTGATGCCTGAAATTACCTCCAGCAGTTCATTCATATACGTTACACAGCCTCTGTAAGTGTCCTCTTAATACCCAAATTCTCTGGAAGGGGCAGTGGGAAGAAATAGCAGGTGGGAGCTTGTGGGGGTGGGGGTGGGGACTGAAGCCAGAAAAGGAGTAAAGGATGGGGGTGGAAGAGAAAGACAGAATTGGAGTTTTCCCAGGGTCAGCCTGGGGACAGCATTTCATGATCTTTATCACCAATAGTTATCAGAACCAACTAGCCAAAGTTAAAAGTTGAGGGGAATAGAAAGATGATTCAAGAGATATGCCCTCCTTCCCTTTGGGGTCTTAGTTAATGATAACCGATTTTGGTTTAATGATTTACAAAATGTTTTTACATTGCAAATCCATATGCTCTGCACACAATCCTACCTGTTCAGTAGGCCAGGCGGGTATTATTTTGCATCATTTAATAGATGAGCGAACTGTGAATTGGAGAGACTTCTGGGAGTACCAAAAGTCACTTGGCAAGCAAGGACTTGATGCTCAATCCTATACTTTTTCTTAATTCACCCGATCTCTCTGTCTGTAGCTGAGAAGCTGTATAAATAAGAAAATATAACTGACATAAGATGGTATGGTAAGTGCCAGAGCTGGGGGTACAAACAAAAAGAAATACGGGAGGTCAGAGAAAGGATAAGAGATCTTCCAGAAGTTTGGATCAGTTCAAACCCAGCCTTTAGCCAGGATCCTAAGCAGGACTGTGTAACCGATTTGTTTTTGGAAAGGGGTCCTTTGTTCAGCCTGGTTCCCTCTCAACCTCAGGACCCTCTTTAAACTCTCCTAATGGGTGAAATTGGATTTTCCACACATGTCCACTATTTATCGGGAATGCCCTTCCTGACTGAGTTAACACCTTTACCCTGTGAAAGTGTACATATCTCAAAAGACCCACAAGACAAGTGTTTCTCAAGCAACCCTAGGACTTCTGTCCTTTACTTCTGTAAAAGCCCCATTTCCTCTCACGTTGCAGTGTGCCCCAAGCTGTACAGCCCTGGGTTTTCCTTTTATATTAAAAGATCATCTGAATTTTGGGGTCCTGGGTGGCTCAGTCGGTTGAGTGTCTGCTTTGGGCTCAGGTCATGATCCTGGGGTCTTGGGATGGAGCCCTGCATCCCGGCTCCCTGCTCAGCAGGAAGTCTGCTTCTCTCTCTCCCTCTGTCCTCTACTCCCCCCCACTCCTGCTCTCTCTCACTCTGTATCTCAAATAATTTTTTAAAAAATCATATCACTTTTATCTTCTATTCACAACATATCCATATTTGCCTCAATACTAAAGTCAATTTTCTATCCTCAAATCTTTGAGTAGAATTCTTGTTCCAGAAAGAAGGGTTTCCTATACTCACTGGTACACCTCCATATACCTCTATGGGTTCATACACCCCAGACTGAGAAGCAGTCCAAGGGAATCTCAGGCCTGCAGCTAGAATGTTCCTGCTCAACCACTTCCCCACATATGTGAGCTTTAACCCAAGCCCAACAGTATGCTCTGTTTTCATTTGCTAAATACTACCCTGGCTATGCTACCATACAAAAACAATTATGCAGAGAGTTGGTCCTACCCACAAAGACATTCTGAAAGAGGGGTTAATACAGACAAAAATGTAAGAGAAATACTCCTGGATGACTGTAAGAGGTACAGAATCTAAGAGGAATCCTGAATATGGATCCGCTAACTTTATAAAACAAAATAACGGAAATGAAAAACATCTCATCTTACAAATCATCTTAGGCTCGTGAGGTTAAATGACTCGGCTAAGCTCACCACCAGTTTATGGAAAAATGTAGGTCTAGAACCCATATCACAGTCGGTGTACTCTATAATATATAGGGCTAAGCGAGAGTAAAAACTAATACTGTAAATAAATATTTGTATTTCTAAAGAAAAATGTAAATGACAGACCATGAAATGGAAAAAGTAAGAGACGGAATTACACAGAGGCCAAGCCTGCAAGTTCAGTAGACTATACTGGAAGATAAACAGTCAGAGTGGTAGGGACGCGTAAATACAGGGTGGGACATTTAAATGAAACAATTTGGAGTCATGTAAACTGGGACTGACTTCATTACAGCCTCCCTTATGGTACAGAACTGCACGTCAAAACTATTTGCTTTAGTCTTTTGATAAATGTGTTTTCCTCATAGAACCAAAGAAGAGTAGGAGAAAGGTTTCAGTAATCTGGGGGCCGACTGGACATAGCCCTTTGAAGCTCAAAGTGAAGTGTTATGGATGGAGAACCCTTTACAAGTCTTTTAAGGAAAGGGGGCTCAAAGAGAGGACAAAGAAGATTCTGGCAGCCGCTTAAACATCCAGCTTGGTTAGCCACATCTCACTCTACCAGCAATACCTAAGAGGTCCTTTCTTCTTCCTGCCCCGGGGTCTTTGCACATGCTGTCCCTTCCCTCTGGGATCCTTCCCCTTCCTCTAGCCCCCTCCTACCTCACTGACTCCCTCTCATTCTTCGAGTCCAGCTTGCAAGGTCTAACCTCCTCAGGGAAACGTCTATGAACCTCATTCGCTTCTCTCAGCACTCCCTATGTTGTCTTTGTAGCCTTCAGCACAGTTTGTAATTATATGCTTGTTGGCATAATTAACTTTATTCAGTGTGGAACTCTACCGCCAGACTGTAGGCTCCCTGAGAGCAGGCGCGGTCTGCATTTCATTTACCACTATGGCTGGAACATAGTAGATGGGCAGTCCCTAAGGGTAGCCTGAGCAAATGGGCACAAACTGGCACGCAGCTGCATGGAGGACCCGTACAAATGAGCTACTGCTCCCCCCACACACTGGAGAGGCCCGGCAAACTGTGTCTCTCTGGACCCAGTTTCAGTTACCAGCACTTGTCTTTCTCTTTTTGTCTCAGACACGTTTCCCCTCTTTCCATCTCTCCTCTGTCCTGGGAGTCTTTTAAACCCTCAAAGACATTGTCTGAGAGAAAAGGAAGGGTGTTCAGGGTCCTGTGACAGGGAGCTTTCCCCCACCCTGAACCGGAAGGTGGCGGTAGGGGGCAGTGGCACCCTGGGAGTAACTTCAGAAGTAGGCTGCGAGTGAGAGAGAGACTTTCTCTCTCTCTCTCTTTCTGCAGAGCAAGCCAGGGTCAGGAACAGCCCAAAGCCACAAAATCTGACTTTAAAAGTCCTCCTAAGAGCCGCGTCTTTCGACTCCCCAAAACAATCCCGCCTTGTGCCCCAGGACACGGCGCGAGTTACACACTTAAAGCAGTTTCCACAGAACCGCATTCAGTTGGTTTTAAACTCTGGGGAAAGCTGGCAGCCTCTTTGTGGGTTTTTTAAAAAAACTAGTTAGAGGGACAATTAAACCTTTATGGGCCCCAGAATGTACCTATGCAGACATAAATAAGGATCATTCTTCATCACCAGAGAGAATCCACTTTCTGGCAATAGAGGTATTTTTCTGCCATCGCAGGACAGAGCTGTGCTCACACACCTGAGAGTCTTTATGATGAGGGCAGGTGATGGGGGGGTCCGCTTGGGCAGAGGTAGAAACTTTGACCATAAGTTCTCAAAATGGACACATTGCAGGCCTTGGGCTTAGCCGGTCTTAAATAAATCACAAACTCCCAAAGCCTTCCCAGAAAGCCGCCCAGATTTTAGGCCAAGAAAACTCGTCTTACTGCCCTCCCACCCCACCCCCTTGTGTTACTTTGGGCCAAAATGGTCCATTTGTCAAAGAGTCCTGACTCTTTTATTCCCACTCTTACAACACAATACAATGCATTCACGTATTTACAGTGCAGTGTCCTTGAATGGTCAGATGGCTTTTTTTTTTTAATCCAATAATATCATTAAATGCACCAGGGGGCTAACTTCTTAAAGGAACCTCTGAGTAAACTCTTTTGTTAAGTGAATCAGTCTTTTGTAAGGCAAATCATCAGCCACCAATTTGTTTTCCAAATCTGAGATTTCACATAGGAGATTTTCTTCACCAGGCCCACTCTAGATGGTGGCCTGTACATTTTCTTTTATTTTTCTGTCTTTGGTCAAGACAAGCTCTTCCTGAATAGACATTATTGGGTAGGGATGAAGGAATCTCAAACACTTGAGAAGTAATCAGTTTCAATCATTCCTGTCATCCATAATTCTCTAGAACCACCAGCCTAAAGCAAAGTATAATGATCTCCCGGCAAAGAATCCAGCATAGATTTGAAGGCCAGTCTATTTGAAGTCAGTTTCAAAAGAAATGCAGAGAACAGGGCTTTAAAAAGAAAAATTATTGTAGATTTTTTTTTATTGAGGCAAAATACATAGCATAATATTTACCATTTTAACAATTTGTGAGGGTACAATTCAGTGGCATTAAATAAACTAAATTCACAATGTTGTGTAACCATCACCACTATCTATAGCCAAAACCTTTCACCATCTGCCACAAAAAAACTCTCCCCATTAAACAATAACTCCTCCGCCCCTCCTCCCAACACCCCTCCTTCACAACCCACGAGAACCTCAATCCAAGTTTCTGTGTCTATGAACAGGGGATTGTTTTAAACTTCAGCTTTACTTTGGGCCTTTCATTTCCTTCCCCTGGTATGGTGGGAGAATGGAGAAAGTGTGGCCACCCTCTTTTCACCTTGTAGACTCTTCCCGCTGCTGCTTCCCTGCTCCCCTTTCCTCCACCTACCGGACCTGAGCTGAAGCGGGAGTCAGTCCCAGATGGAGGGAGAAACTGGCGAGGGGCTGCAGCCCCCAGCAGGAACAAAAGGAGGTCACTGGGTCTGAGTCTCCCTTACCAGCTCAGGAATGGCAAGAATTTTCTGACTTCAATAGTCTGAGGAAGTAGGAACATGATGAGTGGATGGCTGTTCTGGTGTCTGGGGCCTACGCCTGCATGTGGCCTCCCGTTGAGCACCTGTCAAGCTTCTGCCTTACCTACCAAAGATCAGTCAGGGCTGAGAGAGATAGGACTGTAGGAAGAGACATGGAGGGCTTCCTTGGACACCCACGAATTCCATGCTTGGAATTTCTAACACTGAAAAACACAGGCGAAACCACTCACAACCCCTGCAGAATTTACATTTCTTGTACCCATTGGTGGCCAACAGAAGCACACTCAGAATGATTCACATCCTAGAGTTTGGGGTTTGCTTTGTTCACAATGCTTAAAAATTCTCAAAGGAGCTTCCCCCCCACCCCCCCACCCCCACCGCACTCTGCCTGCCCCCTTCCCAACACACAGCTCAGGGTAACAGGAGACTTGGCTTACGAAATCTGATTTTTAATTGTTTCAAGAACTACTTGGGGACCCCCAGCCTCGCCTTCCCAACCCTGGGAACTGTGAGTCTGCCAGGGCCCCTAGGGCAACTGGGGCAAAGTGGTTTTGTGGCACAGAGAAACAGCCACGGGTGGGGGGAGGGGAAGAGAGGGATCACCTCAAAAGCAGGAGGGCTCAATTCCTTCTGCTGCCCACTTGCTGGTGACCTTGGACAAGTCCTTTTACAGCTCTGTCCTCATTTCCCTCAACCTGGGTGGGAGGCCCTCCAACTATGAGAATTTATGGGAAGAGAGGGAAACAAGACTTTCTGATATTTGGAATGCTTGAACTAGGAATCCAAGTCCTTCGTTTCCCATCAGTGCTAACAGTGGAAGAACAGCGGCAGGATGTAGGGGAAGACATTTGCGGAAAGAAGAGTGGACCGGAGTACTGTAGGTGTGTTTTAGGATGGGTTGAGAATAAAGTTTTGGTTGGATCTTCATGAGAAAATATTCAGCAGGCAAGCAAGGAATAAGCAGCTGGAATCAAGGAGTGAGATTAAGACAAATGGATAACAAGAATGGAGTCTGGAGTCATGGTTGATGAAATAGTCTTAATAATACCAAACAACACATATCAAATGCTGAGTATGTGGCAGGCCCTCGGGGAGCCGTTCACATGGATGTACTATTATTATTCTCAAGACACCCTTAGGATGTCATTAAAAGATACCGTTTGTACACCTGCTATATAGATGTATCTTGCTCAAGGTCATGGTCACACAAGGAAGAAGAGGTAATACCGGGATTTGAACCCTGAGAGTCTGACCTCAGAGCCTTTGACCAGTCTTTTCTTTTTTAGATTTTATTTATTTATTGGGGGTGGGGTGCGGAGCAGGGAGGGGAAGGAAGGGGCAGAAAGAGAAGGAAAAGCAGACTCCCGCTGAGCAAGAAGTGGGGCTCTCAATCCCATGGACCCTGAGATCAGGATCTGAGCCAAGGGCAGATGCTTAACCGACTGAGCCACCCAGGCACCCCTTGGCCAGTCTTTCATACAACCTCCTAAAAGGGGAGGTGGAAGAACAAGAGAAAAGCAATACAGGTGAAAGACAGAACTTTGGCAAATACCTGCAAATAGTCATCCTATTCTTGATCAACGGTGACGTAAAATCAGATTCTGAGATGAAGATGTGGGTCAGAAACAAACTGAGAAGCATCCAGGTGTATCTAGTGGGATGCTATCAACTGGACTGGCTCCACACGGGTTCAACAGTAACACTGAGCGCTTACTGCGAGCCAGGCACTGTGCTAAGAGGCATCACCTACATTATCTCATTTAGTCCTCTCACAAATCCACCAAGAGGTTGCCCATTTCATAGGAGAGGAAACGGGAGTGCCAAGGGCTTAAGGGATTTAACCCAGCTCGAAAGGGTCAGGATGGGGAACTCAAAGCCAAGCTGTATGTTTTGGACCCAGCTTCAGCAAGCTCAAGCAGTCTTTCCTGACTGCCCCTCAATAGTCACATAGCGAAACCACTGGACATTTCTGGAATGTTTTGTCTAAGGTTACTCCCTTGAATTAGCTTGTAGTTGAGCCCAGTATTTGAAGTCAATGCTTCCGGAAGTTGCTAAAGGGTTATCAGCTCCTGGAACCAATGTTTAAGTTCACAATGTGCCTATTTGAGTTAATTTGACCCAATTAGAATAAAACAGTGAGTCTACTTTCTGGACCCCAAGACAAGCCCAGAGAGGTCCTACCACACTCACCTCCAAGGAGCACCCTGATTGGTTCAAGGGTAATCCCCTCTCCCTTACGGTGATTGGTCCAGAGAGAGCACGTGACACAAATCTGGCCAATGAGGCACAATAAGAGGTCAGCGAGAGGTTCCGTTAGTCTACTTGCCTGCTTCAGTCTGGGAGGGAGGGTGTTTCGCCTCACTTTGTCAGGCTGTGATGGGAGCAGGAACTGTCTCCAGAGACTGTGTCAGTACCAGCCTCACTACTCAGAGAGTCACAGGGCATCCTTGCAGCCCAGCCTCCTGCCTAAGATTCCCCAGCATCAAGCCAATACATTTATTGTTTAAGTCAGTGTGACTTGGGGTGCTGACAGCCCCCAACTCCCACTGGAATGTGAACAGTATGAAGGCACAAATCATGTCTCTCTCCTTACATGGTGCATCCCCAGCCCTTATTACAGAATTTAGCACAGAGACATAACTCTATATAGGCGAATGAGTACATGAGAAGAGTAATGAAAAAACAATAAAGTGGACTCAAAAGATACTATAGCTGGAAAACACTTTTAAAATCACGATCCCAAGTCTCTCTCTTTTCTTTTTTTTTTTTTAATTTTTTAAATTTTTATTTTTAAGTAATTCCTACACCCCTTGTGGGGCTCGAACTTACAGCCAGGGAGACCAAGTCACAGTCCCAGCTCCACCGATAGAGCCAGCCGGGTGCCCCTCTCTCCTTTCTACTCTATGGTGAAAAAAGAAGCAAGGGTTGCTGTGTTAGGTTAATGGTAATTTTCCCTCTTAATTAGGGCAGACACGCTTTAGTCCCTGCAGCGGGAGCCTTCAGTCTCCCTTAGGCAAGCATCCCAGAGGGGCTTTGATTCAGTGCCCAGACCAAGCTAGAGAACAAGACACCAGGAAGCACTCACCCCCGGGGTTAAATAAAACCAGCATCTGTTGAGGATAGAAATGGGGACTTAGTAAGAAAGATATACAGTTTTACATTAGAAACTTAAGTTACAAATATCTCTGAATGTTGGTTAATGTTTATTGTTGTTGGCCATTTTTCATGACTAAATTATAGAAAATACATTGTTCTAACTCTTTCTGCCTTTAGAATGGAGAGAGAGCTCCATCTGCATCCCTCTTTGAACCTAGGGCTGAGACTCCCATTGCTTCCCTTGCTGGGGATACACATTTCTAAAAATCCAAAATTGCAAAATGAAAGATATGAAGCATTGGTATGTGCATCCCCTCACATTGCATTCAAGTGTTCTTGTATGTACTTTTTACGTAATATTTTATTCAAAATCAACTTTATTGAGGGGCACCTGGGTGGCTCTTGACTTCGGTTCGGGTCATGACCTCAGGGTGGTGAGACCAAACCCTATGTTGGACTCTACACTCAGCAGGGAGTCTGCTTGAGATTCTCTCCCTCTCCCCCTCCCTTTCCCCCCCACTTGCACAGGCACTCTCTCTCAAATAAATAAATCTTTATTGTTTTTTAAAGATTCTATTTATTAATTTGACAGAGAGAGAGACAGCAAGAGAGGGAATACAAGCAAGGGGAGTGGGAGAGGGAGAAGCAGGCTTCCCACCAAGCAGGGAGCCCGACGTGGGGCTCGAACCCAGGACCCCAGGATCATGACCCAAGCGGAAGGCAAATGCTTAACGACTGAGCCATCCAGGCACTGCTCAAATAAATAAATCTTTAAAATAAATAAAATAAACTTTATTGAGGTGTAATTTTCATGGATAAAATGTACCAACTAAGTACACAGTTCAGTGAGTTTTGGGGGTATTTATTTATTTATTTGACAGAGAGAGAGAGAGATTAAGAGCAGGAACACAAGCAGGGGGAGTAGGAGAGGGAAAGCAGACTCCCTGCCAACCAGGGAACCCAATGTGGGGCTCCATCCCAGGAGCCTGGGATCATGACCCAGGCCGAAGGCGGATGCTCAATGACTGAGCCACCCAGACGTCCCCAGTTTAATGAGTTTTGACAAATGTATGTACCAGATAACCACCACCACCACCACAGTCAAACAGAATACTTCCATTATATCCAAAATTTCTTTGAGTCCATTTTCAGTCAATACCCATCTCCTTCTCCCAGGCCGCAGGCAACCATTGATCTAGTCTCTGTTACTATAGATTAGTTTTACCTGTTCTAAAACTTCATGTAAATGTAGTTGTATAATTGTATTAGTTACATTTATTTATTTATTTATTTGAAAGAGACTGTCCGAGCAGGGTAGGGGGAGGAGCAGAGGGAGAGGGAGAGAGAATCTTAACCAGGCTCCAGCAGGAGGTGGGACTCCATCCCACCACCCCAAGAACATGACCTCAGCTGAAATCAGAGTCCGACTCTCAGCCAGCTGGGCCACCCAGGTGTTCTGACACTTTTTTTTTTTTAAGATTTATTTATTTGAGAGAGAGTGTGTGTGCACATGTACAAGAAGGGGAGGGCCAGAAGGGAGGAGAATCTCAAGAAGACCCCTTGCTGATCATGGAGCCCTGGGCTCTAACTCCTGACCCTGGGATCATGACCCCAGCAGAAATCAAGAGTTGGATGCCCAACTGACTAAGGCACCAAGGTACCCCCACTTTTTTTAATGTTTATTTAAAAGAATTGTTAGGGGGGTACAGTAGGGGGAAAGCACACTTTCAAGTCTTCGGGGAGAACAGAGGTTCTAGAAGGAATGGCTGGGGGAGAAACACATGGAGGTAGGGAGGGAGGAGGTATCTGGGGGCTGCCATCTAATACCAGAGACTGGGAGGCTTACACAACAGAAATTTATTTTCTCACAGTTCTAGAGGCTGGAAGACCAAGCTCAAGGTGTTGACAGGTTTGGTTTCTCCTGAGGCCTCTCTCTTTGGCTGCAGATGGCTGCCTGCTCACCGTGTCCCTATATGGCCTTTTCTTGTGAGGGCACATCACTAGTGTCTCTCCCTCTTTATTTAAGGACGTCAGTCCTGCTGGATTAGGGTCCTATAATCCTTATGACCTTACTCAACTTCAATTCTTTAAAAGTCCCTGTCTCCAAATATGGTCATGTTGGTTAGAGCGTCAACATATGAATTTGGGGACACAATTCAGTCCATAACACTAGTCTTTTGTGTCTGTGACTCAGCATAACGTCTATGTGAGTCATCAGTTTTGTGGCACTTATGGGTTGTTTTTTCCCTTTTGTTGCAGAGCAGTAGTCCACTGTAAGAATATACCACAGTGTATTTATCTATTTATCTAAGATGGATATTTAGGTTATTTCTAGTTTTTTTCTATTATGAATAAAGCTCCCATAAATACCCCAGCCTGTCTTTTTGTGGATATATGTTTTTATTTCTCTCTTGGGTAAATACCAAAGAGTGGAGTTGCTGGATTAAATGGTAAGTTTAACTTTATAAGAAACCAACAAACATTTCTCCAGGGAGGCTGTCTCATTTAACACTTCCACTGGCAGTGTACACAGAAGTTTCCATTGTCTCACATCCTTACCAATACTTGGTATTGTTCATCTCTCTCTTTTTTAAAAAGCTGTTCTAAGTAGTGTAGGTAGTGGTTTCTCGCTGTGGTTTGATGGCTAATAATGTTAGCATCTTTTCCTGTGCTTATTTATCACCTGGATGTCTCCTTTGGTGAAGTGTCCATTCAAAGCTTTTGCTCGCTTTTAAAATTGGGTTGTTTCCTTATTATTGAGTTATAAGAGCTCTTTACATATTACAACTACAACTTCTTTATCAGCTAAATGATTTGCATAAGTTTTTCTCCCAGTCTTTGGCTTTTCATTCTCCTAAAGATTTTATTTATTTAACAGAGAGATAAATAGAGAGCACAAGTAGACAGAGTGGCAGACAGAGGGAGAGAGAGAAGCAGGCTCTCCATCGAGCAGGGAGCCTGATTGAGCAGGCTCGATCCCAGGACCATGTAATCATGACCTGAACTGAAGGCAGCCACTTAACTGACTATGCCACTCAGGTGCCCCGGGTTTTCATTCTCCTTATAGCAGAAGTCTCTCATAGAGCAGAAGTTTTTGATTTTGATTAAGTCTGGTTTATCAATTTTTCTTTAAGGATCATGCTTATCATAAATAAAGCCAGTTCTACTTCTTCCTTCCCAATATAAATGCCTATTTTTTTCTTGCCTCATTGCATAGGCTAAAACCTCTAATACTATGTTGAATAGAAGTGATGTGAGCAGTATCCTTTATCTTGCTCTTCATCTTAGAGGGAAAGCAATCAGTCTCACTATTAGATATGATTTTAGCCATAGGTTTTTTTTCTCTTTTTTAAAGATTTTATTTATTTATTTAACAGAAAGGTGGGGGGGGGGACAAGCAGGGGGAGCTGCAAACAGATGGAGAGGGAGAAGCAGGGAGGGAGCCCAATGTGGGGCTCCATTCCAGGACCCTGGGATCATGATCTGAGCCAAAGGCAGACAATTGACTGAGCCACCCAGGTGCCCTTAGCATAGGTTTTTCATGGATCAGATTGAGGAAGTTCCTTTCTATGACTAGTTTGCTTAGCTTTTAATAAGGAATGGATGTTGGTTTGTTTCTCTATTTCTTTCTTTCTTTTTTTTTTTTTAAGAGAGAGGGCAAGATGGGGGTGGAGGAGCAGAGGGAGAGGGAGAGAAAGAAACTTAAGCAGGTTCCATGCCAACCACAGAGCCCACCACCGGCTCCATCTCATAACCCTGAGATCATTACTTGAGTCGAAATGAAGGGTTGGATGCTTAACCGACTAAGCCACCCAAGCGCCCCAGGATATTGTATTTTTGTCAAAAGTTTTTTTCATCTGCTAAGATATTCATATTTTTTTTCTTTCTTAATTTGTTAATATTGTGAAGTATATTGATTTTCAAATGTTAAGTCAAAATTGCCTGCCTAGAATAAACCCCACTTGGTCGTGATGTATTTTATCTTTTTATGTACTGTTGAATTTGATTAGCTAGAATTTTGTTTGAAATTTCCCTATATTTAATGAGGGCTATTGGTCTGTAGTTTTCTTTTCTTATAAATGTGTTTGTCTCATTTCAGTATCAGAGTAATACTGGCCTCAGAATGAGTTGGGAGGTTTCTCTCCCCTTCCATTTTCTGAGTTTGTATAGAATTGGTATTTTTTTCCTCCTTTAATATTTGTTGAATTTACCAGTGAAGTTGTCTAAGCCTGGAGTTCTCATTAAGGAACAATTTTAAGGGGCGTCTGGGTGGCTCAGCGGGTTAAAGCCTCTGCCTTCAGCTCAGGTCATGATCCCAGGGTCCTGGGATCGAGCCCCGCATCGGGCTCTCTGCTTAGCGGGGAGCCTGCTTCCTCCTCTCTCTCTCTCTGCCTACTTGTAATCTCTCTCTGTCAAATAAATAAATCTTTAAAAAAAAAAAAGGAACAATTTTAAGTTAGAAATTCAATTTAAATACTACTCAGGTTATCGATTCTTACAAAATGAGTTTTGGTAGTTTATCTTTCAAGGAATTTGTCCATTGCATCTAAATTGTCTAATGTATTGGTATTCATTATTCACTGTTGACATTGACAAAGTTGTTCATAATATTCTCTTATTATCCTTTTTTTAACCAGTAAAAGCTATAGTGAAGTCATCTCCCTCATTACTGATATTGGTCATTTGTGTCTCCTCTTTTTCTTCCTGATCCATGTGGATAAAGGTTCAGTAGTTTTATTGATTTCCTCTTTATGAACTATCTTTTGGTTTCATTGATCTTCTTCATTGTTTTGCTGTAGTCTACGTCTCATTAATTTCTGCTCTGATCTTTGCTTTTTTATTTCTTCGGTTTCATTTGCTTTTCTTCTTCCGGTTCCTTAGGTAGAAGCTGAGATTATTGATTTGAGACCTTTCAAATACTCATTTAGTAGAGTCCCACAAATTTTGGTAGGTTGAATTTTCATCTTCATTCCATTCAACATACATTTGGGGTTTCCTTTTTGTATTTTTAGCCCACCATGGCTTATTTAGAAGGGTGTTGTCTAGTTTCAAAATATTTGGAGATTTTCCAGGAATTTTTTTGTTATTAACTTCTAACTTAATTCCACTGTGATGAGAGGACATATTTTTTGTGACTTGAGCCTTTTAAAATTTATTGTGACTTCTTTTATGGCCCAGAATATGGCCTATTTTGGTAAATGTTCCATGTGCATTTCAAAAGAATGTGCCTTCTGCTGTTGTTGAATGGAGTGTTCTATAAATATCAGTTAGGTCAAGTTGATTGATGGTGCTGTTTACCTCCTATATCCTTGATTATGTTCTACCTATCAATATCATTTATTAAGCAGGGGTGTTAAAATCTGTGCTGTAGTTGTGATTTGCATGTTTATCCTTGACATTCTGTCAGTATTTGCTTCATGTATTTTGAAACTCTGTTATTCAGTGCATAAACTTCTAGAATTAAGCCATCTTGATGAATTGACCACTTTATGATGTGAAATAATGTATATATTTTTTGAAATTATATTCTTTATATCTGGCAATATTCTTTGCTCTGAAATCTACTTTTTCTTATGTTAACTAATCTACCTACCTTCCTTCCTTCCTTCCTCCCTCTATCCTTCCTCTTTCTTTCTTTTTCATTTGGTTCACAACTATTTTTAATTTAATATTTCATGGACACCTTTCCAAGTCATAGACATCTTTTTTGGGATATAACTGACGTATAATGTTATGTTAGTTTCATGGTATAACATATTAATTCAATTCAAAATGGTCACCACATTAAGTCTAGCTACCATCCACCACCACACATAATTACAAATTTTCTTCTTGTGTTGAGAACTCTTTTTTTTTTTAAATTTTCTTTATTTATTTGAGAGAGAGCATGAGAGGGGGGAAGGTCAGAGGGAGAAGCAGACTCCCCATGGAGCTGGAAGCCTGACGTGGGACTTCTGGGATCATGCACCTGAGCTGAAGGCAGTCACCTAACCAACTGAGCCACCCAGGTACCCGAGAACTCTTTTGAAAGATCTGTTTACTTATTTTAGAGAGGAGGGTAGTGAGGGGAGAAGGAGAGAGAGAATCCTAAGCAGACTCCCTGCTGAGCATGAAGCCTGAGGTAGGGATGGATCCCACGACTCCAAGATCATGACCTGAGCCAAAATCAAGAGTTGGATGCTCAACCAACTGAGCCATTCAGGTGCCCCTTGTGTTGAGAACTTTTAAGATCTACTCTCTAAACAGCTTTCAAGTATACAGTACAGTACTAACTATAGTCACCATACTGTACCATACATTCCCAAGTCCATCTTTCTTTTTATTAGTGTTAGCATGGTTCACCTTTTTTCACCCTTCTACTTTTTGACACATCTGTGTCTTTATATTTAAAGTGTATTTCTTGGACATGTGCAGAAGTCTTTATAGTCTAGGTCCTGTTTCCCTGTAGCAGCTCCATATTGGTGGAGGAGAAAGTGCCCCGGATCCTTTCAGGATTCATTTATTCAAAAGAAAAAACAGAAAAATACTCAACATGCAAAAATCTTGTGAAGAAAATGGAGGAAAACCACAGAACATGCCAAAGGGCAGACCTCCATTCGGAAGATGTCCCACAGGAGGCGGAAGGAAACTCTCAACCTTCCAAAGAAGGTGTAAGCTGGGAAGCAGAAGGAAATCTTAGAGGTGGGCCGACCCAGGCTGGCCAGGGGTTTAAAGAGGACACTCCTGTGAGGCATTTGGTCCCTGAAGAAATGGTAAGAGGAACAGATGAGTTGGAAAGGCTTAGGGAAGAGTTAAGAAGAGTAGTAGGAAACAAGTTTGTGATGATCAGAAGCAAAGACATTCACACAGCCATCCTTACCCTGTGTGCTTTAGGCCTTGAATTCTTTTTTTGTCTGATATTAAAATCTGGCCTCTTCTTTCTTTCTGTTAGCATTTTCTGATGTATCTTTGACTTTCATTTTACTTTAATCATCTGGTGGAATTTTGTTTTAGGTAGTTTCCTTGTTACCACCATCTCACTGGACTTTGTATTTTGACCCATTCTCCAGGTCTGTTTATCACTGGGAAAGTTTCTCACATTTGCATGAAAATATATTCTTTGTATATTGTAAAGTAAATCATAGCAGATTACAAAGCGATATATTGAGTATCAGCTCACATACATAGGATTAAATCCCAAATTTGAGTTCATGTGTGTTACACATACAGACATATATAAAAAAATGTAACTGTTTGTTTCTGTATGGCATGAGCTTTTTTCTTTTTGCTCATATGTGTTTTTTCATGAACACATGTCACACACACACACAAAGAATGAAAGTTTTATAAGTAAGAGTTAAATAATTTGCAACCAGCTTATAAGGGCAATGGGGGCAACTAAAATCTTGATGGAAGAACTATTAAAAAAATATAAACTTCAAGTTACCTCTGGATCTCTTAGTCAGAGGAATAAAACTGGCAATTATTACAGAAAAAAAAAAAGTGTGTTTCCTTTGCCCAAGGTCAACCAGCTTGTGTCTCACAGTGGTGGAGGCAGGATTATAAACCCAGGCAGGCTCTCTCTAATCCATGCTCTTGACCTCAATGATATATGATCTCTTAAAGGCTGTCTTGAGCCATCTACTTTTCTTCATCTCCAACACTCTGTCCCTACTTGAGACCATTTATCTCCCAGATACCTATGTCAGGGCAGAATGGAAAACTTTTCCTCTACACTTTTAGGTTTAGTAACTAGGACCTGTGAATTAAATTGACAAAAGACAGAGTAGCAAGAGAAAAGACAGATTTTTATTCGAGTACTAGGCAGTTAGAATTTGGGAGCTTATTACCAATTTAGTAAGAGACGCAGAGGAGGCGAGCATACTTACAAGGAAAGAAAATGACTTTTAGAGGAGATAAGTGGGCCCACGGGAGAATAGATGAGAAGTATTATTGATAGTTTTGTGATAGTGTCTGGGTTTATTTCCCTAGTTGCTCCTGGGAAAGGGGTTTAGGACAATTGAGTTATTTGGGGGGACCTTGCTTTTATATAAAGGAGTTCAGGAAAAAGCCTATTTTCAGCTCAAAATAATTTCATGCAAACTGCTTTACCTACAACAGCCTCTGGCTCATCTCCCTGCTTTCTCTCTTACTCCGGTCCCTTCTACTTGCTTGTTACTGTAGTGATCATTTCAAAAGGTAGATAAGACTCTCTTGATCCGATGGTAGCCCCCATTCTTCTCCCTGCTTTGGATGTTCCCCATAGCTCCAATGGTGAAAATCCAAGCCTCTGACAAGGTATGCAAGGTCCTGCTGCTCTGCCCTGCCCCTGGATGCCCACAGACCCCTTCTCTCACTGAACTATAACCCAGGCCTACCTGAGGGCTCCTCCACCAAAGACATTTGCATATGCTGATCCACCTGGCCACTTGGCTGAGGCAAGTCCCCCTTCTTCCCTCTGTCTTGAACTGCTAAACCTCATTTCCCCAGGAAGTCCTGCTTAGTAAAGGTAATTTGGACAAGGTAATTCCTTGTCCTTGGACAGGGTAATTCTCCCCAGTGTAAGCTTTCTGAGCCCCATGAATTTACCTTTCCAGCATTGGGTGAAGTAGCCATGGGTGGGACCCTGGCAGGGCAGGGACCTTATAGACACATGTATCTGTGTTGCTAGTGACTCGAGCACATCTGGGACACAGTGGACGCTCAGAACATCTGTTATGAGTGGATATGGGAATGAGGCATCCAAGAAAAGAAAGGCAAGCTGAGGGATGAGGTGAGGCTTAGGGCAGGACTTCCAAACTCTTACTGGGTAGAGATACCCTTAGCATCTGGAGAAGACAAAGGATCCCTGCTTAGAACCATCTTTTTGAAATATTTAAAATAATAATATATTGCATTGCCAAGGGAGTTTGACTATTGAAGCGCAAATATCAAAATATAAAAATACAGACACATTTGTGATTAGAAATAAATAAATAAAAGAAAGTGTGTTTCTTATAAGCACCATATAATTTGGCCTTGCTTTCTTATCCAATCTGATGATCTCTGCCTTTTAATTAAAACATTTGGGCTTTTTTTTTTTTCCACTCAGATAAATACAGGGATTTTTTTTGTTGTTTTTGTTTGATTTGGTTTGGTTTTAATTGTGGCAAAATACACATCACAGAATTTGACATCTTAACCATTTTAAGTACAGTTCAGTAGTGTTGACAGTGTCATGCTGTCAGGCCAATACTCTGCAGGACCTTTTCACCTTGCAAAACTGAAAACTCTTACCCATAAGCAGTAAGTCTTGTTTTCCCCTCCCCCAATCCCAGGCAAGCCGCATTCTACTTTCTATTTCCATGAATTTGCCTACTCTAGTAGCCGCCTATACGTGAAACTGTACACTTGAGACCACTTGTTTTTAATGTGGTTATTGGTATGGTTAAATTTAAGTCTATCATCTTCTTGTTTCTTTTAAATTTGTTCACTTTTTAGTTCCTTTTTTTCCTCTTTCTCTGCCTTCCTTTTGACTGCATATTTTTTATGATTCTGTTTTATTTCCTTTGTTGGCCGTAGTAGCTATAATTCTGTTTTGTTATTTTGTTGGCTGCTTTAGGGTTCATGGTATAGCTTCACACCGTCTGCTTTTGTTAGGATTCCACTCCACATATAGTATAAGAACTTGACTATGGTATATATCCATTTCTCCTCTCCTGGCCTTTTATGCTTTTGTTGTCATACCTTTTCACTCATACATGTGTAATAAAGCACATTTATTTGTTTAAACAGTTACCTCTGAAAGATATGCACCACAGTTAAAATATGTGTGTATGTGTGTGTGTGTGTGTATTTGTGTAGATAAATTTGCCAGTGCCTTTCATTCTTTAGGGGAGACCCATGTTTCTATCTGGTATCATCTTCCTCCTGCCTGAAGGACTTCCCTTCACCTTTCTTAAGAGTATAGTTCTGCTGGTGATGAATTCTGTCTGAAGAGATCTTAGGGCACCTTCATTTTTGAAGATATTTTGGCTAGGTATAAGATTTAGACTGAGGGACACCTGGGTGGCTCAGTGGGTTGAGCCTCTGCCTTCGGCTCATGATCTCAGGGTCCTGGGATTGAGCCCCGCATTGGGCTCTCTGCTCAGCAGGGAGCCTGCTTCCCCCTCTCTCTCTGCCTGCCTCTCTGCCTACTTGTGATCTCTGTCTGTCAAATAAATAAATAAAATCTTAAAAAAAAAAAGATTTAGACTGAGAGGTTTCTTTTTTCCTTTCAGTACTTAAACTATTTCTCTTCCCTGGCTTCTCACTTGCACTGTTTCCAGTGAGAAATTTGCAGCTATCCTTCCATTTGTTCCTCTGGATGTAATGTGTCTTTTCTGCTTCTAAGCTTCTAAGCTGCTTCTAAAATATTCTCTTCACCAAAGGGATTGAGCAATTGAATTATATGCGTGTTGGTGTAGTTCCCTTTGGGTCTCTTGTACCTGGGTTTCTTGTATTCATTGAACTTCTTGGATCTGTGAGCTTACAGTTTTTATCAAATTTGGAAAAAAATTTGGCCATTATTTCTTCAAATAATTTTCCTGTATTCCAACCCTTTCCCCCTAGGGCCTCCAATTATGTATATACTGGGCTGTTTGAAGTTTCCTCATAGTGTACTGATGCTTTCTTCATTTTTTAAACCATTTCCCCCTGTATAATTTTGAATAGTTTCTCTTGTTATGTCTTCCTGTTCACTAAAATATTCTTCTGCCAAGTCTGATCTGCTATGAATCTTGAGCATCTCCCTTATTGCAGTTTCTATCCCCAAAACTTTTATTTGCATCTTATTAAAATCATACATGTTTTTGAACATATGGAATACAGTCATAACAGCTGGTTTCACATCCTGGGCTGCTAATTATAACCTCTGTGTCAGTTCAGGTCAATTTTTTTTTTTTTAAAGATTTATTTACTTGACTGAGGGAAAAAGAGTGGGCACACACAAGCAGGGGTTGGAGAAGAGGGAGAGAATTTTCAAGCCAACTCCCCACCTAGCATGGAGCCAGAAATGGGGCTCGATCTCATGACCCAGGAGATCATGACCTGAGCCAGAACCAAGAGAGGGCCGCCTAACGGACTGAGCCACCCCAATGCTCCAGTTCAGGTCAATTTTGATTGATTTCTTTTTCTCACTATGAGTCATATTTTGCATTCATGCCTAGTAGTCTTTGTTTACATTCCAGACATTGTGAATTCTACCATGTTGGGTGCTGGATATTTTGATATTTCTGTAAATATTCTTGTACTTTGTCATGGGAGTCAGTTAGATTGCTTAGAAACAGCTTGATCCCTTCAGTCTTACTTTTAAGAGCTATTAGGTAGGATCACAGCAGTGTTTAGTAGAGGGCTAATCATTCCACACTGTTGACACAATACCCAACAACAATACCCACAATGACACAACAATTGTTGACACAATGTTGACACAATTGAGTGTTCTACCCAATGCTCCATGAATGATACAGTTTTCCAGTCTGGCTGGGGTGAGGGGGGGAGACTCTGTTCCCAGCTCTTTGTGAACACCTAGCATTATTCTCTAATACTTCCAGATGGTTCTTTCTCCAGCTTGGAGTAGTTTTCTCCCACTCCCAGGTCTATCGTGCTGAACACCTGAGGGAGACCCTCTCCAGATTTCCAGATCTCTGTGCAGCTTTCTCCTCTTTAGTACTCTGTCCTGCAAATTCTAGCCACCTTATTCTCCTCAGACTTTTAGCTCTGCCCCAGACCCAGAGAATTCTCAACTCAGAGAATTTGCTGAGCTCCACCTGGATTCTCTCACCATGCTGCAGCTTGGAAACCCTCAAAAGACAGTAAGCCTGGGGTAAAAAAGCCCAGGGCTTACTTTGTTTTCCTGTCTCTCAATAACTGTCCTTTATTGCCTGATAGGGTTTGAAAACCATTGTTTTATATGTTTTGTCTGTCGGTTGGTTGTTCCGAGAAGGAGAATAAATCCAAATCCTGTTGCTTGGTGTTGTTCTGGAAGCAAAAATCCTTTCTTATCCTTTGTCATAACTCCAACGGTGCTGGGCATGTGGTTGACTCATTCGTTGATGGCTTCTAGAATGAATTCATTTTTGTAAGCAGTGATAGTCAAGGAAAATTTGTTTAGAAATTCAGTTGTTGGCGATTGGGTAAGGTTTTTTTTAATGTCCAGTAACAAATTTTTGCAATTCTTACTCAGATGAAGACCAAATTCATTTATGAAATTCCATGAAGGCATTAAATTTTTTTAGAAACACACTATATATAGCAATGTTTTTGAAATGCTTACTTCATGGGGACCTGCTTTCATTTATTTTAGATCATTTCCTAACACAGAAAAATGACATGAGGTCGACACACATATAGCAGAATCCATGTTTACTGTCACTGCCAGAGTTTTCCTGAATGCCTGGCACACAGTAAACCCTCAACACACATTCTTTTTTTTTTTTTTTTTTTTTTTAAAGATTTTATTTATTTATTTGACAGAGATCACAAGTAGAGAGGCAGGCAGAGAGAGAGAGAGGAGGAAGCAGGCTCCCTGCCAAGGAGCCCGATGCGGGGCTCGATCCCGGACCCTGGGATCATGACCTGAGCGAAAGGCAGAGGCTTTAACCCACTGAGCCACCCAGGCGCCCCATACACATTCAAAGAATGATTGAACGAATGGAACACTTTCTGGATAGAATACTTCTTACCTCACCAACCAACATGATTTTATTTCAGTAATATCTCTGTCAGATATACCTGTTCTCCCCTTTTGTAAATTGAGATTCCTTAAGAAATTAAAAATAGAGCTTCCCTATGACCCTGCAATTGCACTACTGGGTATTTACCCCAAAGATACAGATGGAGTGAAAAGAAGGGCCATCTGGACCCCAATGTTCATAGCAGCAATGGCCACGGTCACCAAACTGTGGAAAGAATCAAGATGCCCTTCAACAGACGAATGGATAAAGAAGATGTGGTCCATATATACGACAGAGTATTATGCCTCCATCAGAAAGGATGAATACCTAACTTTTGTAGCAACATGGATGGGACTGGAGGATATGATGCTGAATAAAATAAGTCAAGCAGAGAGTCAATTATCATATGGTTTCACTTACTTGTGGAGCATAAGGAGTAACATGGAGGACATTAGGAGAAGGAAAGGAATAGTGAGTTGGGGGAAACTGGAGGGGGAGATGAACCATGAGAGACTGTGGACTCTGAGAAACAAACTGAGGGTTTTGGAGGGGAGGAGGTGGGGGAATAGGTGACCCTGGTGGTAGGTACTAAGGAGGGCATGGGTTGCATGGAGCACTGGGTGTGGTGCCTAAACAATGAATCTTGGAACACTGAAAAATAAAATAATATTAAAAAAATAAATAAATATGCAAAAAAATTTGGAGCTCTATTTATAATAGATCTATGCCTCTTTTGGTCTTTTCACAATAAGCTCAGTTGCCCTTACTTTGTAACATTGTTTGGTCAGATGAAATTAACCCAAATCAATATTTCTTTCTCTTTAAGAAAGACCAACATTTTGATTTGGAAATCTTAATTGAAGAGGTTTGGCTTGTGGTCTTGAAAGCATCAGTTGCAAAATGCTTTGACTTCTAGCTTAATTCTTGTGGCTTCTTGGAGCTCTAGCCCCTTGCCTGGAGCTTTCTCCTGATCTCTCATGCCTTTCTGCGGTCCAGCCAAATCTTGCACATCTTTCAAGCCCAGCTTAAGCCTTCCTTCCTCTGAGAAGCCTTCTCCTGCTACACAATCTCACCCTCTGCCTGCTCCTTAGAACTGAATTCTTTTCCGTTCACTTTGGAGCTCATCAACCATACTCCTTGTCATCCCTTTTGTGTTTACATGGGAAAGTCCTTCTCAACCAGCTCATGACCACCTTGGGACCCAAGACCCACGTGTGTCTAGCACAGGATTAGTACTAGCAACAACCAACACACACTGAGCACTTACTCTGTGCCCATGGTTGTTCTAAGAGCACTTTAGGAATGACTTCCGGTAATCCTCGTCTCACTCTATGGGAATGGTGCTATTGCTACCCTGCTTTCCAGATAAGGAAGCTGAGGCCGGGAGAGTCAGGTCACTTCCCCAGGGTGGTGAGCAGAGTGAGAATTCAAGTCAAGCATTCTGGTCTTGGAACCTGAGCCCTCCTCCCTGCGCTGTGCCGTGGCACCTGGGGAGTGGGGGGTCGGGGGGGCTCAATTCATCTCTATTGAATGAAGGCAAACATGCAGGTCTGGCCTCTGCAGGAGGGAAAGGTCCGGAGAAGCTCTGTTCTGTTGTTGTTTCCCATCACCACTCCTGTACTGTGCCTGTTGTTTTAGGAGCAAGAGCCTGTGTGGTCCAGGAGGAAAAAGAGAGGATAGAAACAAGGTGCCTACACCCCTCTCCTGCCTTCCTCCCTTGCAGTCTGGGCAAAGAGCAAGTTAGGGCAATTCTTCTTCCTGCCACCCCGTAGCTCTTGGAGCCAGCCGGCAAACTTGCACAGGGAAAAGCAGTAAAGGGAGGTGGGGTGAGGGTGGGCGCGGGTAGCCCCATCTCCAGCTCCCTGGATTCTGGAGCCTGAGCCTCCCAAGGCTCAGTCAATCGGAAGGGCCTTTAGCTTGCCGGAATTTGGCCGGATTTACAGAGATAAGATCACTCTGACCCTAATTCCCCAATGTAATTTATGGGCTTGCCTCCTGTGTGCTGTAACACGTCTGGCTCTCCAGAACCTCGTAATTATTTATGTAAACACAGCATCCCGCCTTTGTGGATTATAATTGGACTTGAATAGCAAGAAGTAGGGACTTACATCCTTGGGACCGTGCTGAAACCCTTCTTTTGAAAACTCTCACCTGACTCTTTGAAATCTTCCCTGTGGCTCACGGATAGCTTTAACCAGACCAAAAACAATTTTTTTTTTCCTTCCTCCTTCAGCAGGCCCAGGCAAATGTATCCCCAAACACCACCAGGTTTTGTAGGGTCCTCTCGGCAAATGGGGTAAAGATCCCCCAACTTTCCTGGCTGGACCCAGACTGGGAGGACAGGAGCCCTGGGGAGGAGGCCTCCACAGATCTCCTCATTGTCTGTTGGAACATGAATTTTATACCTCCCCAATTAAGAATAAACAGGATTAGAAATTTAATGCTGTTTGGAAAAGAGGAGAGGTGGCTGGTTGAAAGAGAAAGGTCTTTGCTTTTTATTCATGCTGTGAGTTCCCCAGGAACCTTCACTGTACATACACACAGGAGAGCCAGGAGGATTAGGGGAAAGAAAATGAGCTGATTGAACCAGATGGTTCGGGAAGCACTCCCAGGAGGCCACTGGGGTGAATGAATCTGCATCTTTAAATAACATTAATTTCTGAAAGGCCCAAATTGTTTCCTAAATTACTGCACTGAACTCTTAGCTTTCATCTATTTTTATGGCACCTCTCTGGGTGGAAGGTAGGAGTCTGCTTTGGGGAAATTCCTCATCCTCAGGGCTGCTGGTAAGAAATCCGTTTCCTAAAGGAAAAAGAAAATCTTTAAGAAATCAAGGTGCTTTGGAAAACGGATTTTGGCAGAGACAACTCCCCCCTCCCCACTGCCAGCTGGGCTACTCATTTCCTCAGGAGCCAGGGGCAAACCAATTAACCTCAGTATCCCCATCTGTAAAATGGGGTTAATAATGCTTACCTGCTGCAGGAGTGCTGTGAGGTTTTAATTGGGTAATGGCCGTGCAGCCCTTTGATGTAGTAAATTTTATTAACTTCCAAGGGATTCCCGGAGGCCAGAAAAAGCAGTTAAAACCCAAGAAAGAAGAAAGGCATTGAAATGCAAAGCTCTGCTAAGCTTTCACCTCCAGCTCTGATTTCAGAAGTGCGGATGGGAGTCGGGCTGCTCCAGGGGGAGTGGGAAGCCATGGCCAGAACTAGGGCTGTTTGGCATTTGGGGAGGAGCTCAACTTTCAGATCGCAGAGGCTAAAAGTAAACAAATAGCCTTGCTTGATCAAACCAAGATCATTCTTTGTCCCCCCTAAGGTGCTTTTCCGAGAGAGTCGCCAGGAAGGGAATTATTTTGGTGTTAATCCAAGGTCCTTGGAACTGAATTTAGAAACCCCCAGCTTCTGGCTTCCTGCTTCCCAACAATTAAATAAAGACAGAACTCAAGGTCTGGCCTCTAGCCAGTGTTCCTGAGCAAAGAAGGGGTGGGGATCAGCATGGGCCAGGGGTCAGAGAACAGGGGCTTTTGCGAGTTCCATCACTTACTGTGAGCTGCACCGGCTTAGGCGGCTGGACCAGCTCTGTGCCTCAGTCTCCCACTTTGTAAAAATGATTTTAATCAGACATCTTTGCCTTAAGGGCCCAAGTAATTAAGATTTGGCGTGTGGAGTGCACTAACACTATAAATCAGGCTCAAAGTGTTAGCTGTTCTAATTCAGGACAAACCCCTGCTTTCCTTAATTTTTAAAAATCTCAGTTCTTGGATCATTGTATTCCAAGTCCGCTCAGTCAGCACAAGGAATGCCTTCTTCCTCTCTGATTTCTGATCGCCCCCAACACAGACTCAATACCCACTCACCAGTCAACACAACCGGGCATCGGTTACAAGGAAACAGCCCAGTACAGTGACCAAGTCACCCCGGTGTTTCTGGGGCTGTCCCAGGTTTGGCACTAAAAATCTCTGTACCAGGATCCCCTACTTCAACTCTGGCAAAACTGGGACGGCTGGTCAGTCCACTGGGTCCTCTGGCTGGTGAAAGACTCTCGTTACCAATTTCTGACAGGCAGTTACGGACCCAACATGAACACATCCGGGAAAAAGAGGCACCCTAGTGTGGCAGAGGAGCACTGAACAGGGAGTCCTACACCCTAGCTCTCCTTCCTGGCTCTACCAACATCTATTGACCTCAGCTCAGGCCTGTGGCCTCAGTTTTCCCAGCTGTAAAAGGAGGGGATGTGGTGTGACCCCTTTTCACCTTTTCCTCCATGGAAAAAGGCCACAGAAATTGCCCAACCCCCAGGAGGAATGCTAGGTGATCTTCAACAAAAAGGGTCAGTGGTAGGAACACGTTGCAGGGTTCAGCCCCTAGCGTCCACTGAGTCCCGTAGCATCTTTCTCTGTGAGCAGCGAACACATGGCTGGCGATGGGGCCGTTCCCAACAGCCAAGTGATGTACAAAGTCTTCTACAGAGTTCTTTACACTGCTGTCCTTCCTAAAATAAGCATAAGGATCCCTGAGATCCCAAACCTGTCTTTCCAAGGCTGTGTTAGATTCAAGTTTGGCAAAATGAAGCGCTGAGTGCAAAAACTAAAACAATTTAAAAGACCTGCTCTGTGTCCCTCATCACAACCTCGTAAGCTACACCGTTGGGGTTTTTTTGGTTTGGTTTGGTTTGGTTTGGTGTGGTTTTCTGTAATTGTGTTTTATTGTACAATATGAAGGTAAATGAAAATATCTGCTGCTACACATTAATTATCCTTATGTTTTGTCTTTGCTGCCCAGATTCTCCAGCCCAGTCCCCCGCCCGGTTTCTCCTTTGTCTGAGCCAGGGAGACGGGGGGGGGGGGGGGGGGGGGGGGCTCATCACAATCGGATTGCTTGGTGGGGTCGCTCACTTTTGGGGGGCTGATCCTTTTAGAGTTGCCCCTGGTAAGAGTTTAAGTTAACAAAAGCGGTCTTCTCATGACAGATCAGAACCTGGCCGTTACAGCATTACGAAAAAGAAAGAAAGAAAGAAAAATCACATCTCGAAGCAATGGGAAACGATGATTGAATCAAAGCCGCCCTCAGCAGCCTCCCCCCACTCCCGCCCCATCTGAAAACAGCCCTGTTTCAGTTTCACCGCTGAGCTCAGCCTGCCTGCTCCAGACGTCCAGACCTCGCACTCTATAAATCGTCTCTGCCCCTGCCCCAGAGTTGCTGACTATATGTACTTTTGGGCCCGGCATTAATTCCCTCATGCTTGGCTGGTGACATTAAGATTTGTAACTGATAGAATGTGTTTTTAATGTATTTCCTGCAGGTTACCATTAAAGAAATCTAATTCTTCTGAACTCGCAAAAGGTTCTGCTTCCATTTATATAAAAGGGGCGGGGGCTGGGTATTACGGGAAGAATTTCCCTGCAGCCTCCAGATGGACTGGGCAGCCAGAGGGGCCTGGATTGCAGGAGATTGACTGTGCCTAGCCCAGAGCCTGCCTGCTTGGGCAGCAGGAAAACTGGGTGGCGCTCCCCGCTGGCTCCCCGGCTCCTGGCACATTGGTCTCTAAAATATATGAGAAAGAACAGAATTGGGATTTAACCCAAACTCTCACGTCACAGAGAGCAGGGCGTCAGACGCCCGGAATGCATGCTTCCTGCCCATGGGTCTAGCTCATGGCCTGGGCAAGTCACTTGGCCTTTCCATATCTGAGCTCCTTGTCTGTGGCTGGGGCTAGTCAGAGTCCCCACCTCCTACAGTTACAATGAGGGTTTATCGCAAACATGGCCAAGAGCAATGGGAGCCCTTGCTAAATTGCTCCAGGCACTTATACTCATGAACTCACTGAGCTCTCACACGGGTCCACAGAACTTTTGTTAACAACCCCATTCTACAAGCGAGAGACCTGAGGCAGGAGGGGTTACTTGGTGGCTTATGCAAGGCTTGATTTCTTTTCTTCGTATCGCTGTACCTCCCACCTCGAGGCCCAAGTTCTCGAGCGCAGGCTGGACGACAGCTGGCGAAGGGCAGTGCTGTGTGTTACACTTAGAGTGATGCACACATGCCCAGTGCACAGCAAACAGGTGATCTAGCGGCTTCTCTGACTTGGCACGACTTTCCCGGCCAGCAAAGAGATACCCCAGCTTGGGGAGTGGGCGGCGCATGATCAGGACAGGACCTGGGAAGGTATGAGGCAGGAGGGATGGGACCAGAGTAGGCAACCGACAGGGGCTCCCAGCTATGGGAAGACAGCAGGTGTGTGCACCCAGCCAACCTGCCGGCTTTGGTCAAGTGTAAGTCTGTGCCTGCTCAGAGTGATCACATTCGGGACCCATGATACTTTGTCAAAAGCATTCATGCCAGGGGCATCTTGGTGGCTCAGTCGGTTGAGCATCTGCCTTCGGTTCAGGTCATGATCCCGGGGTCCTGGGATCGAGCCCCGCTCCCTCCTCAGAGGGGAGTCTGCTTCTCCCTCTCCAGCTCCCCCTGCCCGTGCTTGTGCTCTGTCAAATAAATAAATAAAATCTTAAAAAAAAAAAAAGTATTCATGCCAGATCCTGGTACCTCAAAGGCCATCCAGAGCTATGAAGTTTAAGGGCTGAAATATGCATAGGAACTTCTGGAATTGTGCCAGGGCTGGATAGGGAGGGACCTTGGAAGGTGTGGGTCATAAGGCTGCTATTTCAGGCAATCAACAAACCCAAGGATCAGAATGAAGCAAAATAAGACTCTGGCCCAAGCAGTCTTTGACTCCACATCAGGAGCCAGAGGGAAAACCAAAGCCCGTGGAAACATGATTTCATACACACACACCCCTGCCCCCTAGCCTGTGATGTCACAGCCCAGACCCTGACATAGTCAAGGAACTGGCTAAAACATAGGTTGGGAAAGCCACTGGCTAGAACAGAAATATCTTCGGCAACTGCCGCTGGTGATGGAAAGGTGGAAATGGAATTCTGTTTAAATATGATGTTATTTTGAAAAGTCTAATGTGAAAGTCCCTATTTTAAAAAGAGTTGACTCTACATTGAAACTGGTTGGTGTTTCCACAGCCACATGTTGACTAAAGGCCTTGGAAAACAAACTTCCTGGTAGATCCTGATTCAAATCACTTGGGAGCAAATGTTTCAAGGTACAATCCCTGAGCTGTGAGCAGAGGGGCCCAGCCAAGAAAAACCCTGCGTCTGTGTTTATGAAAAGGCAAACAGATCCCAAAGGGAGGCCCAAATCCTAGCTGGCTTTGAGCACAGGCCCTCCAGGGAAGAACACGTGGATTTGAAGCAGGTCTGAGCACAGCTTCTCTGGGACCACAGCTGGCCCCCCTTCTCTGTATTTCTGAGAAGGGCAACTTGGAGCCTTGTCCACAAGCACCCACTAAAGGCTGGGCCGTTCCCTACATCTTCAGCACGAAACCATATGAACTACGTGAATAATAATGTCGCAATGTCCCATTTCTCAATGCAGAAATAGGCTAAGCAGAGTGACCTATGTCCCAGTTTGCCCCAACAGGCTCAGCGCCTGCGGTTGTCTCAGCATTATTAAGGATCGCTTTCCCCTCCGTTCTCAAAAGGGCCCCTGTTTAGATGATGAATTATATATGGACATCCTAGGTTAAGCGAATTGCCCCAATTCGCCCAGCGGGTGAGTGGCAGAGTTGGGATTTGAACCTGGGGTTTTCTTTCATCCAAAGAGCAGACCATGTGGGAGTTCCTGCTCATTTAGGATAACAAAGACTAAGCTCGGACAAGCCCTTTGAGAGCTGCATGCCTGTTTCCCCTGCCCCTGACCTAGAGCCTTCTGGAACCTGTCTCGCGTCTCTGTGCAGGAAGAAGCACACTAGGGGCATCAGGCTCAGCAGACCAAGCACACACCCTCACCAACAACCCACTCTGCTGTGTCTGTCTGCTGATTGTTTCTCCCAGCTCCTCCATGATAAGGATGTAAGAACTTGGCTTCCGAGTTTGGACCACCAGCCCAGCTTCCGGGCCCCCGCCTCCAAGCCAGGACCATGGTTAGCCCACCCCACTGAGAGGATCTCTTTCCCTTGGAAGGCTGCCATGGCGCCCACCCTCAGTCTTCTCTCCATGGCTTCGGAGACACTACAGGCTTGCCTGTCATTCCAAGTTCCTGTGAAACAACTATGTTTCAGGACCACAGAAATGATCCAATCCAAGCTCATTTTTTTTTTTTTAACCAGTGAAGAAACTGAGGTCGCAAGAAGTCAAGTGACTGGCCTGAGGGCATAGAGCCAAAAGCTGAAGCCAGAAGACCAGGTCTCCTTACCTGGAGGCCGGTGTTCTTTGAAGCTCGGTATATTCTCAGGGTGGCCTCTGGCTGTCCAGTGTGAGATACCTCTGGTCACCACCGAAGAAGTCGTTCATGTGATGAGGCTTGTTGGATGCCTGAGACCAAGACATGTCTGCCTGACTTGGTCCCTCAGACCTTGAATCTGCCAAAGTGTCAGGATTAGCAGCAGGGTCCTTCACTCAACCACCCACCCCAGGCCATTACCCACAAACACACCCAAAGTCAAAGCATCACCACTCCTGAGGGCGCCTTCGGACAACCAGCTACTAGAAATGTCATCCTTGTAATGAGTGGACAATAATTTCCTTTCACTCTTAGCCTTAGCTCCCCCCAAAGACACAGTGTGGGGCAAATGTGACCCCACTTCTCCTACACACCCTGAAAACCACTGCTCTTTCTATTATTCTTCACGTGATTTTTCCGTGGTGGGATGAGGGCAGAGGCCTAAAGTTGAAGCCCACCCCTGCCCTTGCTCTGCTGTGTTCCTCGGACAAGTCACTGAACCTCTCTGAACCTCAGTTGGCTCATGGGAAATATGGGGAGAGTGTAAGAGCATTTTCTTCCATGGAGAGTATCGGGATATGATGAGGTAACGCATCTAACCACCAGCTAGGTCCAGGGTCTGGTACAGTAAGCATTTATAAACAGTGACGTTAATATTCACACTTTTCTTCAACTTCAGACTTTTTCTCTAAAGGCAGCACCAAAACTTTCGTTTCTTGGGAAGCCACATCACACAGGCAACTTTTAGCATCAGCTACAACCCGTCCCTTTTCCTCACACAGAGCTGCTAATACGGTCCACCCGCGACTCTGTGACTCTCACAGATGTGTTTTGGTCCCTCCCTCCCTGGGGGAGGCTGGCCGCCCTGCAGCTTGGACTTCATCCTTCTAGAGATTGTCTGTGTGTCTTTGTGGCCCATTGGGACCATCCTTCAGGATCAGGGATGTGCAGAGTGGGAGAGACGAGAACTACGTGAAAACCACAAAGGCTCAAGCCTCTGAGGCTGCAGCCGGCCTCTGCTGGCTTTCTCCCTCTCTGGGTCCCCCAAAAGCCCACTGGGCTGCCCAGTGAGGTGATCTCTTTAAGCCTGACTAGCCATGTGGATGTTCTGCCCACGATTGTCTGCTGAGGAGCCCTTGTGCCCCTTTTGAAGCTCAGCGGAGTGAAGTGTGATCTTAGTGAGCCAGAACACGTTCTGATAAAGCAGCCTCTCCGGGCCCAGGGGGGCTCCCCTCCACAAAAGCATTAACATGGGAAGCCAAGCTGGGGCTGAGATTTCCTGACTGGGTCCTCCAGCCCTTCCGCTGGCCTTTGAACACCGGACAGTAGGACCTCGTGGCTCAAAGGAAGAGCTCCCTCCGCACCCCGCCCCCCCTTGTTTTAAAGATGAGGAAACAGAAACCTAGAGAGGGGCAGCGGCTTGCTGAGGTCACACAGCAGGCAAGGGGCAGACCCCGTGCTGGAAGCCCTTGCCCACACTGGCCAGGCCCTCCTCAGGCAGTACAAAATGGTGTGTGGTCAGTGAGATAAAAGGGAGAGGACCCCAAGGACACCGTGACTATGGAAGAACTGGTGTCTTTCCCTGGAAAGCCCTGGCAGGGCCCCCCAAACCTGCACACAGACCAGGGCCACTAAAGGAGGGAGGGGAAGCAGCATGGGTCTGGTGAATACCCACAGCCTTCTCGAAGCAACGCAGCCGCTCTCTGGGGCCAGCAGGAGCTTGGCAGGCTGGTGTGTCGCCGGCCTCCCCAAGGCCTCACAGCATGGGTGGGAGCTTCCATGGGAGTGTGTCGCCCCGGCAAAGGGCTCTGAGGTGACTTGGAAAATGAACAGGGCCAGGCCAGACTCCATCTCAAGGCACTTGTGAGGATTAAAGATGTGCTTAGAATAGTGCCCAACAGGTACCCAGGGCTGGCCACGGTCATCACCGACGCCGTCACCGTGCCCAGGACATCTGTCATTCTCCTCCACCCTCAGGGCCAATTCAGCCACAGTCAGGCCACGTCCCCACCTTCCCTCATCTGGTGAGAAAGGAAGGCTATTCTGGCAAAGGATGGACTCATAGCTGGGCTCCTCGCCCAGA
This sequence comes from Meles meles, assembly GCF_922984935.1. Classification (NCBI taxonomy): domain Eukaryota; kingdom Metazoa; phylum Chordata; class Mammalia; order Carnivora; family Mustelidae; genus Meles; species Meles meles. The sequence continues at coordinate 120,109,685 of NC_060070.1, read as the reverse complement.
CTTCTAAACCCACTGGTCAGAGGGCCACAGACACACCCCATGGGAACTCTGGACTGACGCCACCCCCCACACCCCCAGAGCGGGTGAGAGGTCCGGCTGCAGTGTGCAGAGGGGTCAGGTTGTCCTCTGGCTCTCTGTGTGCCCTCTGATCTTCCAGAGCACCTGAGGGAGGGAATTCTGGGGGCTGGGAAAGGGCTCCCTCAGGCTAGAATGCCAGCAGATCCCCCCGGAACGAGATATGAGGGTAATTCCCACCATCTGAGTGTGAGTTGGGGCAGGGAGACCTGGTCCTCTCTTCAGCCTGGTGTGTGGTTTTCTGGCAGCGGACTGCTGCTCCTAGTGATGAGTTGCTCAGGCTGCTGTGAGGAGGAGTTGACCTTCCTAGGGCTTGATGGGGTGCAGAGAGCGGGAGCCTGCTGGGGGGCCTCAGGATGTGGACCATCCTCCAGACGGTCCACAGACACGGAGTGTCCACAATTTACCGTTCTGTATGTTCCAGATCTGACTTCTCTGCTTCCTCCGAGTCTTAGCTCTTTGAGGACCAAAGCCAGGACACTTCCTCCCTGTGAAACTCCTCACAGCGACTAGCCACAGGTCTTCACCGCAGATCAACACAAAGGGATGAATGAATAGTAAGCTGATTCTCCCACTTGGCAGCATCCCAGCCTCCCTCTTTCCCTGCCCCCACCCCATCCTAGAGTTAGCACCAGGTTTTAAAGGTCACATTGATCAGTGAAGAGACTGAGACAAAGAAGACAGAGCCCCTCCCTGGAAGAGCTCCCTCCTGTAGACACGACGCGTCACTCAGTGCAGGAGGTGCCCTCCCAGAGGGGTACAGATGTGGGGAGAGCACAGAGGAGAGGGACCTGACTGAAAAGGATAGAGTCAGGGAAGGCTTCCTGGAAGAGGAAATGTCTGAGAAGAATCCTCAGAGGGGCTCTGAGCCAGCAGATGTAGGATGTAGGGATGTGGAAGGGTGTTAAAGGCATCCCACCCCAACGGGGCTGCCTGAGCGAAGGTGCAGAGGCAGGAAGGTACAGGGAAGTCTGGGGAACCTGAGAGATGAGCTAGGCTGGCTGTGGGGCAAAGACAGTGTTGGCGGGGAAGACAGGGACAGGGCTCCACATGACAGGATATCCTGAGGGCAGTAACAACCTCATTGGAGCCTCACGTCAGCACAATCCTTCCATCAAAGGAGCAGGAGGGTCTTTCAAGCCTAGGACCAAAACCTGGCTCTATCCTTTGCTGGCTATGAGATGCAGACAAGTCCCTGGACCTCCCTGAGCTCTGACCTCCTCTTCTGGAAACAGGAGATCAGAGCCTCTCGCCAGTAGAGGTCCTTGAATAACTTAATGACTGAAAGCAGTGTTCACGGAAACCCCTAGCACAGAGCCTAGAATGTGTAAGGGCTCGCTCCTTAGAGACGGGTTAGTCACTCACTCCTTTAGTGATACCTTCGCTTCTCCTCGCCTCTCTTTCACACTCTGCTATCAGGAAAGGAGGTGATACACTCATTGTGGCAGTTAGGACATCTTCGGCTGCGGTGACAAAAGCTAAGATGACAGTGGCTCCAACAAATAGGAGGTTATTTGTCTCTCATGGAGCAGCTGAACGACAGGGAGCACAGGATGGGTCCACAGGGCGGGGCACCCGGGCTCCTGTTGTTTCTCCGCACCCCTTGCCCCACAGCTTCCGGCTCCCAGCTCCTGGCAGTGGGAAGGGGAGACAGGAATCAGAGAGCCCCCCTCCTCCCTTTAAGGGAAAGTGGTGGCTGCTCTCGTTGACACTTCTGAGTGTTCAGGCCACGTGCCACGTGCCATGTGCCTCGGGCCGGCCATTCTGTGGCCTCACCTAGCTGCAAGGGAGGCTGGGAGATACAGTCTCTCCCTCAGCTGTTCTCAACCTGGCCAGAGTTTGCCTCCACCCCCAGGCGACACGTGGCAAGGTCCAGAGCCATTTTTGGTCATCTCTGGGTGGGCAGTGGTGGGGAGAGGCCGGGGACGATCCCCAATGTCTTCACAAGCCCAGGAGAGCCGCCAACTGGAAAGAATTCTCCAGCCTGATATGGGTAATAGCACTGAGGTCAAGAAACCCTGCTCTGATTGGGCAGCCAGAGCCTGGGGGTCCTATTACAAAAGGAAGGGGACAGGCAGCAACGTCGCCACGGTTACAGACACCAGACATGGAGGGTCACATGTTCAAGGAGGATTAACAGGTACCTTTTCCCAGGGTATCTCTCTCCAGCTGGGATCAAAGCTTTAAGTCAATGGGCTTCGAGGACTATCAAGAATGAGCCCACAAGACAGGGAGGATTTGTGGCTGGGCAGTCCTGAAATCTCAGCCCCTGGGTGGCCCACCCAGAACCGTGCCACCAGGGAAGCTGGAACCCGCAAGCCTCCCAGGGAGACGGGGCCCCACAGGTGGGGTGTGCCGCCTCACCCCGCGGCATTTCCCCCTCCTGATGGGCTTCCTCGGCATTACCTGGGGTCTCGTGAAACCTATTTCAAATTGGTTCTGTTTCCCAAGGAGGCGAAAAACTGAGCTGAGTGTAAAGAAGGGTGAGAGGTAAGGGGCTTTCGTTGCCAGGAAAGACAGCACAGTAGAACCTTCCCAGGATTCACGCAACAGCACCAAATCACCTGCCGTAAATCACAGCCCGAGGAAGTGGCCAAGGAAGAGGAGTACCGATGTGGGTATATTCTAAGGAACTATTCCACTTGCCCTGTTGATCTGTACTTTCTCCGAATCAGGGGGTTCATTGGGCATCCAAATATTCCAGAAACCGTCCTTTGCACTCCTCTTTTAACCGCTCCTTAGCTTCCCGAAAGAACTACCATTATCCCCGTGACAGAGGGTCGAGAGATTAACTTGCCCGAGGCCACAAGCTAGTTAAGATGGGGAGGAGGAGGAGAGGGGATAATTTTGACCTTGGAAATGTCTGGCCCTACAGCTCACTCTCTTTCCACACCACCTCTAGGCACATGACGGCCGAATGGGACCTGACCTACTGTCAAAGGGCTGCACTTCCCAGGAGGAGGCCGCCCCCCCCCCCCCATCTCGGTCACTTGCTCCTCTGTCTCGCCCACAAACCAACCTCAGTCTGGGGATAAACGTTGCAAAGAATGGCATCATCCCTTCTCTAATTTCCAGCTGGGGAAAACAGGAGCCCAGAGTGGTCCAGTGGCTTGTTCAAAGCCACACAGCGAGTCAGCAAATGACTCAAAAACCCTGCCTCGCGTGGCTTGAACGAATAAACAAACAGGCGTGGCTTGAACGAATAAACAAACAGCGATGGGGCCACAGCCCCAGCCACCCTGCGGATTCTGCCAGGAAAGTTGAGCCATTGATCTGGGGAAGAGGTCCCGGAGGGAAGAGACTCCACGTTTTCCTAGCTGCGGGACACCTGGGGGTGGTGCAGAGGAAACCAGCAAGGGAAGAAAGGTTGCTTTCGCCGGCAGGCACGAAGGAAGCAGCAATGACTCAAGGACAAGCATGCTCCAGATTCATTGAGCAAAAGGCCCCATTTTTAGACAGATGTTCTTTTGAGTCTTAACCACACCCAATGCCGCAAGCCAGCATTTTGTCAACAGGAAGCCCACCCCAGTGATGCATCTTCTGCTCCCTCGCTCTGGTTGCCCCAGGGGGTCCTGCTGGGGGTCGGTGGGAACCAGAAGCAAGGGGCTGGGCCACCAGACCGAAGGAGCCAAGCCCAGGGATGACCTTCAGGCCTCTAAGGACGGCAGTTGTGTCCAGCAGCTGGGACCTCAGATTTTCCCAGGCCAGGTTGACCACGAAGGGCCTGAAATAGCCCTGAGGTTCTGGGCCCATGGTGCCCGGTGGGCAGTGGCAGCGACTACGGGAGGCGGGAAGGAGCACAGCACCACTCTGTTGGGGCCACAAGAAGCCCCGCCTCCGCCAGGCTGTGCCACCTGCCAGCGACAGAGCAGGGCAGAGATGTTGGATCGCGGCTGGGCTGTGCCGAAGCGGAAATCCATCTGCTGGGCTGGGAAAGCTGATGCAGAGAACCTGAAACCTATCACCAAGAAAGCAATTAGACACTCCACGTGGAGGGACGTTCTGCAAGGTAACAGCCTGCACCCAAAATGACGTCATAGCGGCATTATTCTTAACAGCCCAAGAAGTGGACGCAGCACAAGTGCCCATCAACAGAGGAACAGCTAAACAGGATGCGGCATATCCATGTTGTGAGATGTGAAGCCGCACAAAGAAATGAAGACTCAACACGGGCTACGACACGGACGAACCTTGAAAACTTGACGCTCAGTGAAAGCAGCCAGACGCAAAAGGCCACCTACTACCACAGGGTTCGGTCTCCGTGAAATGTCCAGAATAGGCAAGTCCATGGAGACAGAAAATAGATTAGTGGTTGCAAGAGACTGGGGAGATGGGGTAATGAGGAGCGACTGCTAATAATGGGTACAGGGCCTCTTGGGGTGATGGAAAGTTCTGGAATTAGTGGTGATAGTTGCACAACTTTGTGCATATAGTAAGAAAATACTGACGTGTACACTTGAAAGGGTCAATTTTATGGTCTGTGAAATATATCTCAATAAAAATAGTTTCAGGGCGCCTGGGTGGCTCAGTTGGTTAAGCAACTGCCTTCGGCTTAGGTCACAGTCCTGGAGTCCCGGGATCAAGTCCCGCATTGGTCTCCCAGCTCCATGGGGAGTCTGCTTCTCCCTCTGACCTTCTCCCCTCATGCTCTCTCTCACTGTCTCTCTCTCAAATAAATAAATAAAATGTTTTTAAAAAATAATAAAAAAAATGGTTTCAAAACCATAACTAAAAGCAGTGTGTGGTCCTCCATCGGACTCAATATTGGGAGAGAAAAAAAAAACTTACAAAGGACATTATTGAGACAGGGACAGGTGAACATAAGTATTGCATTAGATGCTAGTGTTTTGTCAACGTCGAATTGAGTTGACATGGTCACAACTGAGTTGTGATAGTGCTGGGGCTGTGTCTTCACCTGTTCTCAGTAGACATGGCAGAAATGTTTAGAGGAAAGTGTCATGATGTCATCAGTGCATTCTCAAATGGTTCAGCATTTATAAAATGACAAGGTTCAATAACTTGCCTGAGGTTGTATAAGAAGAGACCAAATTAAGAAATCAGATATTGGGGCCCCTGGGTGGGCTCAGTGGTTAAGTATCTACCTTCGGCTCAGGTCATGATCCCAGCATCCTGGGATGGAGCCCCGCATCTGGCTCCCTGCTTAGCAGGAAGCTTGCTTCTCCCTCTCCCACTCCCCCTGCTTGTGTTCCCTCCCTTGCTGCCTCTCTCTGTCAAATAAATAAATAAAAATCTTTATTAAAAAAAAGAAATTAGATATCATCTATTGCAGTGGTTAAAGAGAGTGGGTTCTCAAACCAGACTGCCTGGGGAAACATACATCCTGACCCCTACTGGCTCTGTGACCTTGGGCAAGTGACTTAACCTCTCGGTGCCTCATTCTCCTTGTTTTGAAAGTAGGAATAATGAGACAATGATAACAATGCTAGTCTCTATCTCCTGGTGTGAGTTAAAACAGGTGAAGGACGAGGCTTGGCACGTGAAAAGTCCTCTTAACTTCTTTGGGGAGAAAACATCTGAAACCAAGTCTAGTCTGTTGCAGAGATCAAACAGACCTTCATGCTGCCCCGTCCCCAGAGAGATGGTGGGATCTTGTTCGGTGCTGGGATAGAGGCCACTTTGAAAAGGGCAGAGTCACTAGAAGGCAGGAACTGATGGGTAAACAGGTCAGGGAAAGGGAAGACAAGCCATAAGGGACAGGACCTCAGAAATCAAGTCCAGAGGGCGTAGGGGAGGGGGTGGGAGTGGGGAAAAACTGGGCAGAGAGAGGTCACACAAGTTGGGACTGAGGCCCTAGACTGAAGGAGAGGGAATGGCTTCTAGCTGAACCCTCCCATGTTCCAGCTGAGGAAACAAGCCAAGAGAGGGGGCATAATGGGCTCAGAGGCTTACAGCAGGTAGGACGTTTGGGAAAATATTGGCAGGACTCCTGGTCCCATGCTCTAGCCCCGGTAGGAATCCTCAGAACATGGCTTCTGTTGCTGGAGAAATGAAAAACACCTGGATACTAAAATGATGGTCATCATTAAAAGGTTCTTTGGGGACCTACCATTGTTTTCAATACCTTCAAGACTCAGAGGGGCTCCTGGGTGACTCAATCAGTTAAGCCGCTACCTTCAGCTCAGGTCATGATTCCAGGGTCCTGGGATCGAGTCCTGCATCAGGCTCCCTACTCCATGGGAAGCCTGCTTCTCCCTCTCCCATTCCCCCTGCTTGTGTTCCCTCTCTTGCTGTGTCTCTCTCTGTCAAATAAATAAATACAATCTTAAAAAAAAAACACCTCAGAATGCACACTGGTACAGCCACTGTGGAAAACAGTATGGAGATTCCTCAAAAAATTAGAAATAGAACTACCTTATGACCCATGAATGGCACTACTGGGTATTTACCCAAAGAAAAGGAAAACACTAATTCAAAAGGATATCCGCTCCCCTATGTTTACTGCACCATTATTTACAATATTATTTACAATACCAAGATATGGATGCAGCCCAAGTGTCCATCAATAGATGGATGGAGAAAGAAGATGTCACACACACACACACACACACACACAAACACACTGGAATATTATTCAGCTATAAAAAAGAATGAAGTCTTGCCATTGGCAATGACATGGATGGAACTAGAGAGTATCATGCTAAGTGAAATAAGCCAGTCAGAGGAAGACAAATACCATATGACTTCACTCATTTAAGAAACAAAACAAAGGAACAAATGGGGGGGAAAAAGAAGACAAACCAAGAAACAGACTCTTAGAGAAGAAACTGTAGAGAAGAAACTGATGGTGACCAGAGGAGAGGCGGGGGGGGGGGGTGTGTGTGAAAAAGGTGAGGGGGATTAAGAGTACACCTCTCATGACGAGCTCTGAGTAGAGAAATGTTGAATCACTATATTGTACACCTGAAACTAATGTAACACCGAATATTAACTATCTTGGAATTAAAAAAAAAAAAAAATGAGGGACTTCAACTCTCCCCACCACCAATCCCTGCCCTGTAAATGGGAAGCTTTTATTGAAGGAAGACATTATCTAATATGAATTGCTTCTTACAAGGTGCCCAGCACCATGCTAGGAAACTTACAAAACCCAATCAAGTGGGTTCTATTCCTATCCCCATTTTGCAGATGAAGAAAGCGAGGCTTAACAAGACTAAAGAGTTTGACCAAGGTTGCAGCTAACAAGTAGCAGAGATCAGATTTGAAATCAGGTCCTTCTCTCTGCAAAGAATGGACCCTTTATGCTACACCAGTGATTTCCAGTTGGGTGCTTATGGCCCATGAGCTTTGTGGAACGCCACATTAGAATGTCTGGTTTGTTGTTTTTTTTTTTTTTTAAGATGTGTTTATTTATTTATTTGACAGACAGAGATCACAAGTAGGCAGAGGCAGGCGGGGTGGGGGGAGAGGGGAAGCAGGCTCCCTGCTGAGCAGAGAGCCCGATGCAGGGCTCAATCCCAGGATCCTGGTATCATGACCTGAGCCGAAGGCAGACGCATAACGACTGAGCCACCCAGTCGCCCCTAGAATGGCTGTTTTTTAAAGTTGTATTTATTCAAGAGAAAGAAAGAGTGTGTACGCACAAGGGGAGGAGTAGAAGGAGAAAGAGAGAGAGAGCCCCAAGCAGACTCCTTGCTGGCTAGGGGTCCATAGCAGGGCTTGATCTCTCGACCCTGAGATCATGACCTGAGCCGAAATCAAGAGTCAGACTGGAAATAAGAAATCGCAGCTGGTCTGGTAGCTCTCTGGTCATCTGAGACCCAGGCTTCTTCTGTATTTCTGCTCTACTATCCTAGAACATGGCTTTTTCTCAAGGTCACCTCATTGTTGAACTCTAGGCAGTGAGGAAAGGTAAAAAGGATCCATGCCCCCAGGTCCTCCATCCCCTTTTAAGGAGTTTTCTTGAAGTTTCTGCTTACAAACCACTGGCCACAAAGTGAAGCTGGGAATTTTTCTTTTACCCGGACACAATGATGCTAAAATTGAGCTTCTGTCACTGAGCAAGGAAGGGGAATGGATTTGGGGCAGCAACTAGCAACCTCTGCCCCAGTCTCCAAAGGCAAGAGGGCATCTTGGGTCAGAGAATGCCAGACAGGACCAGAAATCAAAAGACAGGCTCTGACCTTTACTGAGTCCCTGCCATTGGGTAAGTCCTAGAACCTCCAAGAGCTTCAGCCCTGAACAGAGCGTGGGGGAGGGTCAGGTGATGTGATGCTGTGACTGGGCTCCAGAGACCATAAAAAACTATTCCCACGGAAGGAATTATGTTTCTGCTACTGCTGTCATTAAACCCAAGAGTGGCCAGCTCTTTGCTGTAGGGAGGACAGCGGAGAGGTCTGGAGGGAGAGGGAGGATAGCAGGGATGGGACAAACAGAAAGCAGACAGAGAAGCTGCAGGGACTCAGGTGTGCGAGGAACATACCGTAAGCAGGAGTCTGTTCCCCCAAGGCTTGGTGCCCCAGTTTGTGTAAAGCCCAGAGTCTGCCAAAGGCCCACGCTGCCTTCTTCAGCCCTCAAGGCCTCAGACAGGCAGGCAAACACCCAGGAGAGAGGGGAAGGCCTCCAGGGGCAGAAACCAAGTTCTGGATCCCTGCAGGGCCAAAACAACTTGCTGATCGAGTCAATAAGGCCAACACACTGGTGTGCAGCCAGTGGGGGAGAAACCAAAACCCCAGCCAAGTCTCTTATTTAGCAGTTGGTCACCAACCAAAAATATAAATCCACCCCCACTTCCCCTAACCCCAACTGCGGGGTTGTCTGGTGTCAGGAGTCACCTTGGGTCAGCCCAAGCCAAGTCAAATGTTTTAGATCAGCTCTCCCCACGGTGCCCAGTAGGGCAGCTGGAGGTGGACTCCTGATGCTAGGGAAAGGGGCGGCCTCTTCTCTAAGTCCCCAAGCCCTGTGGCCTTGCACACAGCTCCATTTCTAAATGGGGGTGGTGGGATACTAGAGGTGCACTTGAAGAATGCTGATGCCACAGTCAATACACAAGTGTTTGCTGAAGGCCTACTGTCCACGTACAAGCCCGGGGCGATGGTGGCTTTCACTCCAGAGGCTGTATGCTTGCAGATCGGGGCCTCTTCTTGGTACTGCAGTGCCCCCCATTCCCCTCCAAGTCCCTGGCAGTGCTAACTATGGAAAAGTCGGCCGTTCAGAGTTCAAAAACTAATTGGGAACAGCTCATGGAGGCCAGGGGACGAGGCAGGGGGCGCGGTATAAATCACAAGGAGCATAGAGAATTATAAATCTAGTTTCATAGTCCCTCTGGCTTGGCACAGATGAAGTGTATAAATCAAGCTTCCCTAGTCCTGCTCTCTAGCTCATCATTCCCTCCACTCAAGACGCGAACCAGAACTCGAAAAAGAAGTTTTGTCAAAGTAAACGTCAACACAGAAGAAAACACGCACCATAAGTATAAAGCAGCTTGGAGAATTTTCCCCAAATGAACACACCAGATAACAGCATTGAGATCAGGAAGCAGCAAATAACCAGCCCCCAGAAGACCCCTCGCATCCCCTCCTAAGAATCCCTCCCCAAGGGGTAACCCTATCCTGACCCCTGACACCATACATCATTTCGCCTGTTTTTGAACTTCGTAGAAATGGAATTCTACAGGATGCTGTCCTTTGAGTCTGGCCTGTTTCACTCACCCATCAGAGCTGTGAGATTCGCCCTGATCGCTGTGTGTGGTTGTCGTTTATTCTCACAACTGTATAGCATCCCGTTGTGGGAACAGACCACACTTTGTCCACTCTGCTGTGGATGGACTTTGGGGATGTTTCCAGTTGGGAGCCATCACAGAAGCCCTGCTACTAAAAACAGGGCTTTCCTTTCACAGTCGGGTCCCCTGGCTTTTTTTCTTTTTAAAAAATGTTTTATTGTAGGAAAATATCTAAAATATAAAATTTGCCATCTCAACCATTTTTAAGTGTGTAATCCAGTGGCATTATTTCCAGTCACAGCGTTGTGCAAGCATCCCCACTATCTGTTTCCAAAACATTTTCATCATCCCAAACTGGAAATCTGTATCCATTAAGCAGTAAACCCTTCATTTCCCCTCCCCTCAGGCCCTGGTCACCTCTATTCTACTTTCCAAGTCTACGAATTTGCCTTTTTCTAGGCAACGCATGGAAGTGGGATCACATAATATTGGTCCCTTTGTTTTCGAGATTTTCGAGATTCTTCCATGTGGAAGATTCCATTCTGGATCAGAACTTCACTCCTTCTGAATGGCCAAGTCAGAGCCCACTGCGTGGATATTGTGTATTTTGTCTATCCATTCATCTATCCATGGACACGTTGGCTGGTTTCCACCTTTAGGCTGTTGCCAGTAATGCACTGAACATTGGCATGCTTCTGCCAGAGGACCTGGTGAGCAAGAAACAGAGACAGGTCCTCACATAGCCACTACCAGACTGTCAGGGGAATGCAGTGAGGTTATTATCCCCAGGCTACAGGTAAGGAAACAGAGGAGGTTCAGAGAAGTCAAGGATCTTTCCCAGGGTCAAGGGACTGATGGAAGTGTCTGAGACCACCGCTCAAATCCTGAAATCAGACCTCTGACCCCAAGCCCAGGGTTTTTACACACACACAACACACACACACACACACACGCACACACCTATGCACACATTTCTCCCTTGCAATTCTTCTGGTCATAGAAGAAGTTAGAGTATTTGGTTTGCTGCCCAGTTCTTGCTTTAGTTCCAGGTAGAACATCTTTCCCCTGGAGCCACCAAACTCCTACTTGGGCTTTCTTTTTTTCTTGCTTTCTTCTCCTTTTTTCCTGCTTTCTTCTCTTTTCTTTCTCCCTCCCTCCCTTCCTTCCTTCCTCTTTCTTTTCTTTTCTTTCCTTCCTTCCTTTCTTTCCTCCCTCTTTCTTAACAAACAGCCCAGGGCAAGAGAACAAGAAAAGCTTCTTGGTCGCCCCCACTCAACCCTTAAACTTTATGCTGTTGTTTCCTTTTCTGTTCTCTAAGCTACAAGTTTTGTCACATCTCTGCCATCCTGCTGCCAGGCGTCCTGAGTGGCCCAAGGCTCAGCCTACATTTCTTCTTCTTCTTTTTTTTTTTTTTTTGGTCAATAACTTTTTTTTTTATGTTTTATTTATTTGACAGAGAGAAATCACAACTAGGCAGAGGCAGGCAGAGAGAGAGGAGGAAGCAGGCTCCCTGCGGAGCAGAGAGCCTGATGCGGGGCTCAATCCCAGGATACTGGGATCATGACCTGAGCCGAAGGCAGAGGCTTTAACCCACTGAGCCACCCAGGCGCCCCTCAGCCTACATTTCTAAGTTCTTCTCTTGGCATAAACAACAGAATATCTAAGACCTAATTAGATTTTTATTCAAGGGACATGGAGAGAACCACTTGACTTAAAGTGTCCTCTTTCTCTGCCCGGCCAGAGTCAATTTTGGTAAAAGATACCTACCGTGTGTTGGGCTGCCTGTGGTTTTGTTCTGGGAAGCGATACCGTCCCTGTCCTCAAAGACAGCCCTGTCTGGCTGGAGCGGAGTTGGGGGAGGTGAGGGCGGGGGGCGGGGGCGCAGGGACACAGGTGGGCGAAACAGTGAAAGGAGCTGAGCTGAGCAAGTGGGATTCTGATGGTACAGGAGTACTGCCCAGGGATCTGGAGAGACATGGGGACACCAGAGGCGACATCCCCAGACGTCTCCTGCCAAAGGCTCCAGTCATTCACCGTGCAAAGCTCGCTTGACCGAGCTAGGCCGCTGGGACAGGGACAAGCCCCGAGGGCCTGCCCAAGCCACTCCCGGGCTCTAAAAGGTGGCCCGCCTGCGCACAAACCCGGTGGCCCGCAGGGCGCGAGTTCCCAGCCCCCCTCCGCATGCAGGTAATACTCGCCTCTGCGCTGAACAGGGGCTTCGGGCCTCGGGCCGAGCTGCAGGAGAATCGGGCGAAGCCGCGGGCCAGGGGTGGGGGGATCCGCGGCGGGGCCGCCCCACCCCCCAGGCCTCTCTGTCCCCATTCCGCGCCGGCCTCCCCCACACCCCCGCCCCCGGCCGACAATGCGCCTTTCAGGAGCCTCCGCCCCCACTGGAAAATCCCCGCGCCCCCGACAAGGAGCAGCTGCAACGCACCCGCAGGCGCCGGGACCGGCCCTGCCTGCCCGCCGCTCGCCGCCCCGGGAGCGCGCAGCCTCTGCCCGCCGGCCCCAGGGGACCCGGAGCCCAGCCGCGAGCCCCGCGGGCCTAGGGCACCCGGCTCCCCTCCTCCCCTGCTCGGGCCGGTTGGAGAACTACAGTCTGCAGAGTTGAACTTAATTAGTTATCTACACATGTGTTATAGAAGTGCCTACATTCGTTCGTATCACACATAATACTAACTCCGTCCTATTTTTTTTTTCCTTTTCCTTTCTTCTTGAGTCTTCCTTGGTCCCCGCCTCGGTTACCATCCACTCCCAGCAAACCCATATCAACAACCTGGAATGAACTCTTTTGTATTTTTCTCCGTGTTCTTGCAAGCATATGCAAAAATTTCTCTCTGCCTTTACATATACACAGATACATCTTGCTAGACCTATTTTTCTGTATCACAGGAACTGTTATGGTCATATAGCGGTAGTATTTATTTATTTACATACAATAAAATGCACCTTTATTGATTTATGAAGCTATTCCCTTATGACAGGCATTCCCAGTGTTTTACTACCATGAGCAAGGGTGTGATAAAACCCTTGTTGTGTATGTGTGTGTGCCCAGAAGTCGGATTGCTGGGGTAAGGTGGCCCTGGGTTTAATTTTAGAAGACAACACAGGTTGGGGTGCCTGGGTGGCTCAGTGGGTTAAAGCCTCTGCCTTTGGCTCAGGTCATGATCTCAGGGTCCTGGGATCGAGTCCCCCTCAGCTCTCTGCATCGGCTCTCTGCTCTGCTGGGAGACTGCTTCCCCGCCCCACTCCCCTCTCTGCCTACTTGTGATCTCTGTCAAATAAATAAATAAAATCTTAAAAAAAAAAAAAAAAAAGGAAGACAACGCAGGTTGCTTTTGCAAAAGGTCGTTCGCCTCCTCTCCCTGCCAACAATGGGTGAGGGTGCCCTTTCCCGGACACCCAGCAGCAAGACATGGCCATAGGTGCTTGGTGATTTTAACAGGGGGGACCCCTTGAGGTATCTCCCTGTCACTTTAATTTGTATTTCCTTGACCCCTTAATGAACTTGAGCGCATTTTCATCTGCTTTGGGGCTACTCGGCTTTGCTTTTCAGAGGAACTCCATCCTCCTGATATATCTTTATATGCTATTTAAGTGTAGAAATTCCCATTCACCCAGAACAGCTGGCGAAGGAGGCACGAGGGTGAATGGAATGATCTAGTTAGTAGAGTATGCCCTCATTTGTCACACCCAATTCGGAGCTTTCAAAAGATGAGACCATACGCAGATATTTGTAGTAATGGGACTGTGACAAATAGGAGAAACCTGTAGGGAATGAAAAGTGAGTGGGCACTGGGGGCCCTTACTAGCTGTGTGCTACTGGGTAATCACCTAACTTCTTTGAGTCTCAGTTTGTTCATCTGTGAAACAGGGATAATGATGATAGTGGTGTCGACATCTTTACGGTTGTTGGAAGCATGGCAGTAATTCATGTAAAGAAGCTGGGCATAGCTGATGGTCAGTAAATGCTGGTTAGTTGTGAAAAGCATGGTTTAGACTCTCCTCTGGTTTTGTTTTTAAGTAGGCTCTGCACCCAACATGGAGCCCAAAGGGGGCTTGAACTCACGACCGAGTAAGATCAGGACCGGAGCTGAGATCAAGAGTCGGAGGCTTAACCCACCAAGCAAGCCACCTACACGCCCCTCCTCTGGTGTTAGGATAGGCCTGTCAGAAGCCTAGGGTTAGCCTGAATGTCAGTCGACACTGCATGGCCCTGGGTAAATGAATTCTTCAAGTGTCCTGTGGCCCCAGAGATCAGACTCACATAAACTAGGGTTTTGTAACCTCGGCACTATTCACATTTTGAGTAGGATAACTCTTTGTTGTGGGAGGCTTTCCTGTGCTTTGTAGGATGTTTAGCAATATCTCTGGCCTTTACCCACCGAATGTCAATTGCACACCCCACATCCCTAGTCATAACAATCAAAAATGTTCCCAGACCTGGCCAAATGTCCCCTGAAGGACAAAATTGCCTGTGGTTGAGAATCACTGATCTAAATCCGCACCCTCATCTGCTGGGAGAAGCTTCTTGAGGCTTTATATAGCAAGGGGAGAAACCCCTCCCTTGCTTCTGCTCCCTCTTCACCAGGCAGCCCTCCATGCTTCAGCTCCTAGAGTGTCTAAATGGTCTAGACAGCAGCCAGGTCTGAGCAAGGCACATCTGTGTGGGCAGGAGGGTGGTGCAATGGGCTAGCTTTCCTATGGATGTCCTTAAACTTCTCAGCCTGGGCACAGGAGAGAAGCAGGCATACTGCATTCAACAGGTGCCCTCCACAGCTGCCCCCAGGTAGGAGCTGCAGTGTCCTACAGACTGACTGGGCAGCCCAGTGAGCCCCGATGACGTCACAGAGGGATGACAGACAAACCCTGGCCTTAAGTTTTTTCTTTTACAAGACACTCTTCTTTCTCTTCCTTCCATCCCCACCTCCCACCCCTTTGCTGTAGATCTGACCCAGGCTAAGGCATAGGCTTTCAACCAGAGCCACAATTTTCATTCCAGCCTCTCTGTGGCTGATCTGAGAATCTAGATATTCAGCCCCGGTGTCACATATGTTCCACTCCTGTTTCAAATAGGATGTTCCGTCCTCGCTGCAAACTCTTCATGGCCCCAGACACAATTCCTTATCTTTCCTGATGCTTCCATGCAAGACAACACGTCCTTACTGAGTGCTGTAGCAAAAAGTGCTAGTTGCTTCCCGATGTCAGTTCTTCCCTTCTTCAGTAGTAATAGAGCCCTGGACAATATACACAGCTAAAAAAACAAAAACAACAACAAAAAAAGCACTGCATTTCCAGGCCTCCCTGGCAGCTTAAGGTGTCCATGTGACTAAGTTTTGGTCAAAAAGGCTCAAGCAGAGGGTGACAGAGGACCTCCAGGTGAGTGCCTTAAAAGGGCAAGAGTGCATATACCCTTTTTGTCCTTTTGTCCTTCCTCCCTCTCTCTTCCTGGAATTTGGATGAAATGAGTGGAACTCCAGCAGCCATTTTGGGTCAGTAGGAGAATTTGAGGATGACAGAGCAGGAAGGCAGGAGGATCCCAGTGACTGTGGAGCTACTCTACCCGCCCCTCCCCAGTCCATGCTTCTGTCTCGACCATTCTCCAACGTTCCCCGTGAGAAGGTTGTGATGAATTCATCTTCTTTCTCCAGCGGGTCCTTCCCCATGACCTGTCAATTTTCTGCACTAAGCACTAAGCACGTCTTGTACCCATCTGTCTTTTCCTCTTCATCATTCTCCACTTGGTGAGAGTAGGCAGGATTCAGAGATATGTGGGACAAGTAGCTGGGATGCCCATCTAGGCGGGAAGACACCACAAGGGGCAGGTGGGGAGTGAGGGGTGATAATAGTCATTTGATCAGTTAGGACTCTTTACCCTGTGTGATCAGGGCTGGAACGGTGCCTGACACTTAGTAAGCAATCAAGAAAAAAAAAAACAAACCTGGGAGATTAGCTGACAAATTAACTTGATATACACACACGTACATGCATAGATATGGCCTCCATTTTTGTCATTTATGAGCACACACATTACCTTTCTTTCTGGGGACACCAGGTTACAGAGAAAACCCTCAAGAGTTTACTGTTGACTTGAGCCATGTCACTTGTAAGAAGGACGAAATATGTATGTGGTCAGCTTGCAACCCAGGCCTGCTACTAGAAATAAACTAGCCCCTTGTTGAAATCACACAGGAAAACTGAAGAGAGGTGGAGGCACGGGTGGCAGGAAAAATGCCTGAGATCTTACACAGCTTGTGCAAACAGAATGACGGGGCTGGGCAGCCCTGGGAGTCTAGGAATTAATAGCCCCACCGAGGCTCCGGGGCTCGGGAGATGGAGCTATTTAAAGCCAAGAAATGTCATTTCCACCCACAGAGGCTACCCCAGTTGCATTATCTGGACGCTCTTCAGCCCCGGTGTTCTGCAGCCTCCGTGGCCTGACCTCCCAGTTGGCGGGACCACGGGGCTTACAGCCAACCTGTCGTCACTGCTCTGTGGGCGGGGGATGGGGGTGGGGCTGACCTTAGCCTCTCCAGGATCCTCCTCCTCCTCTCTGCTCAGGCCCTGCGACAGCTGAGTGGAGACTCAGGGCCTGGTTCACACCTCAGCACAGAGGCTGCTGCCTACTCTCGGAGAGACCAGCCAGCCCAGTAGGGTGGGTCTAGGCCCAGGGTGGGGGAGATGGGGTCTGGAGACTTTTGTCCATCAGAATCATCTCCTTGTCTTGCTCTGTGAGCACAGGCCATTTGCTTACCCTCTCTGGGCCCCCATTGGACTGGGAAATGAAAGAACCTTCCTCTCCTTGCCCTATTTCTGGGGGAAACCTCAGGAGATCAGGGCAGGGGAAGTCTCTTGAAGCTTTGAGAAGAAAAGCACCATAGAAACCCAGGTATTAACCTGCAGATCCCTCTCTCCTCCCCTCCAGTCAAGGTAATCCAGAAACACTTCCTCCGGAGAAAACAAGACAGGAGGCTTATGTTTGAAATGTTAGTGGGCTCCAGATAGTCATCCAGCCCAAGCTCCCAAGAGCCCAGGTTCACGTTCTTGCTAGGCACATAAGGTGAGAACTTCATATCCTGTCTGCTCTGATCTCCCGTATCTGCTCTGGCTGATGTTCCTGCAGCCTAGGGGAGGAGGGGGATTCAGAAGCCTGGAGAATGTTCCAAGCCAGATCTGCCCCGCAGGCGTCTGATGTCCAGCGATGGCTAGGCTCGCTTCCCAAAGCTGAGGCCTGGTGAGTGCAAAGCACAGTGGATTTCTAAGAAAGGTGTAGTGGAATCCCAGGCACACTCCTGCTTTAAGTCTCCCCAAATTCATGGCAGAGCTTGCCCATTGCCACCACTCAGGGGATAAGGGGGAGCTAGGAAATCGCCTTTGTTGTTGTTGTTGTTGGAAGGTAACCTACAGAAATGAAGACTTGTAGGCCCTTCTTCTCTCCTGTGCCCCCTTCTCTTAACAAATCTTGGCATTTCTCTCATTTCATTTTTTAATCGGAATATTCTAAGCACACGAAAAGGTATGTAGCAGTCAGAACATGCTAGATTATGCAGGAGTACCAAAAAGCCTGGTATCTTAATGGGCTTAACACACTTCTGCTTCTGCTACATGGCCTTGAAGGATGAGCAGGGGTTCTGCTCAGGAAATCACTCAGGGGGCGCCTGGGTGTTTCAGTTGGTTCAACAACTGCCTTCAGCTCTGGTCATAAACCCAGAGTCCCAGGATCGAGCTCCACATTGGGCTCCCTGCCCAGTGGGGCATCTGTTTCTCCCTCTGACCCTTTCCCTCTCATGCTTTCTCTCTCTCAAATAAATAAGTAAATCTCTTAAAAAAAAAAAAAAAAAGGAGGAGGAGGGGAAGAGGAAGAGGAAGAAATCACTGTGATCAGGGCCCGGACCTGATAAGACAACCATCACCTCAAACATTGTCAGAAGCAAAAGAGAGATCCCGAGGGTCTCAAAAGGCAATTTCATGCTCTTGCTCACAGTTGATGGCCAGAACTAGTCACAGGGCTTCCCCCAACCACAGGGAACCAGGAAGTACAACTCTTCAAATACTTAGAGGGGAAAGGGACCACAAATGTCTGGGGAGCAATGATAATAATGACTACAGAATAAAGAATGACATCACCAACACCATGGACCCATGCCACCCAACCTCGCAAGCATCCCTTCACCAATACTGGTGAGACCCTCTGTGCACCTGACTCAAGTACACCTCTCTCTGCTCCCTGCTCCACTGAGGCCACCATTATCCCGAACCTGATGTTTATCATTCTCTATATTTTACCGTATATTGTTTGTATTAATATCTAGTACCTCTTTACATACACAGTGAAAATATACATATACACACATTATATATACCCTTTGCACAGGGGTGAACTGGGTCTTGAGCTGCTACTCAGCCTGTCCTAGGGCCCAATATATTAGGTCTAATATAGCATATGTTTTGCCCTTAAAGATCATATAAGTGGTGTCATACTGTATATACACATCAGTAAATTTCTTTTTTGATCTGCTCCATATTTTTGAGAATCATCCACATCGATGAGTGAAGCTGTGATTGATTGTGTGACAATGTCCACTGTGGATGGGCATCTAGGTCACCTATAGCATTTCGTGATTACGTATCGCCCTGCTCCGAGCATTCCTATGCAGCCTCAGAATGAAGACTAGGAAGGGCATCTTTCACTTGGCGAGAGATTGCCAAATAACTCTCCCACGTGGCTGGACCAAGCCATGCCCTGTTGACCGCCTCTGGTCTCTCTCCATCAGCCCTTGGTACTGTCTGATGAGACAGAGCATCTTCCCCATAGTTTTCACAAACTTGAGCTCATCATCACTCTATAAATGTTTATCAAACACCAGCCATGGTGCTAGGTGCACAGCCAGAAGCTGAGAATAATGAAGAGAGACAGGACTGTCCCCCACCCTCTGTGAGCTTGGTAGGGAAGACAGATTCATTTATTTGGGAATCATTAGAATAGACTGGAGAACATAAATGGGCCAATTAAAATCATCCCACCATGCTACCTCTAGACAGCCACTATCTTCTTTTTTAAGGACACACTCCTGAGTTCAGGGAGAAGTTAGGTGCTTGGGCAAAAAGGACAGGGCTCAGCATCCAAGGGGTCCAGACACCTTGAGCCATAGCTCAGGCAAGAGGGTTAGAACCTTGTCCCGGGTGGTAATCCATCAGGCAAGAAGACCACCGCCACAATGGCTTCTGGAACAGAGTAGCTACGTAGCTTAGAGCAACACCCACGGTCTGATAAATCTACCCTGGGTACTAGTGTCCTCTGCATTCAGGGCTTTAGGGAGGGGCCTTCAACTCTCAAGGTCAGTGATGGGCAATACGGGGCAGGGAGCTGGATGGATTATGAGGGAACTGTAATCCCAGCAGTCCGAGGGATGGCAATGGTCCTAGGAAAGCAATCCTACCAGAGAGGCAGGGTGGGGAATCAAGGGTGTCTGCTTGATTTGGCCCTGAACCGCTGGGTAGGAGCCTCAGGTTAGAGGCAAGGCCAGACGAATGCAGAGTCATTTCTGCCATGTTGTGAGGAACCTTCGCAAGTTGATCATTGAGTTTAGAACCGAAGATGGCTCTTGGCTATAGTAGTTCTAGGTACAGCTTCACTCAGTAAATCAACCCACTAAGTGTATGTGAATCCAGGTATGAGCAGGACATGACTCTAGACTCTGCATGGCATATAAAAACATTTTTTAAAAACCACCTTTGGGACGTCTGGGTGCTTCAGTGGGTTAAGGCCTCTGCCTTCGGCTCAGGTCATGATCCCAGGGTCCTGGGATCAATCCCCGCGTCGGGCTCTCTGCTCAGCGGGGAGTCTGCTTCCTCCCCTCTCTCTCTCTGACTGCCTCTCTGCCTACTTGTGATTTCTGTCCGTCAAATGAATAAATAAAATCTTCAAAAAAATAAATAAATAAAAAATAAAAACCACCTTCATCAGAGGATAATTCACGTACAATAAAATGCAACCATTTTAAGTATACAGTTTGATGAATGTCAATCAATGCATACATTGGTACAAGTGCCACCACAAGCGGGATACAGAGCATTGATAAGAATCCCTTAAGATCCCTGTCATTTTCCTCAAGGAGTCTTTCACTTGCCACAAGATTCAGACACTTAAGAAAGATAGTGAAGTACATAAGGCAGCAAAGCACTCAGGCCCAGTAACTGGTGCAAATAAAAGGGGGTTGGGCACTGGAGGGAAGCGTCTGGTCCTAATGCAAATACACTTGAGGCTGGGGGCTCTCCATCACCCACAGAGGGTCAGGGGAGGGGCAGGCTGAGCGCCATAAGCCTTGCTTTCCCCCAAATATCTCAGCAGCCTGCAATGCCACCATGAGTCCCCCGCTTTGGTTTAAAACATTTGGTATTCCCTCTGGAATACCTATATTAAAATGCACAGGGGCGCCTGGGTGGCTCAGCGGGTTAAGCCTCTGCCTTCGGCTCAGGTCATGATCTCAGGGTCCTGGGATCGAGTCCCGCATCGGGCTCTCTGCTCAGTGGGGAGCCTGCTTCTCCCGTCTCTCTCTCTGCCTGCCTCTCTGCCTACTTGTGATCTCTCTCTCCCTGCGAAATAAATAAATAAAATCTTTAAATAAAAAAATAAATAAATAAAATGCACAGAAATGGGGCGCCTGGGTGGCTCGGTTGGTTAAGCCTCTGACTTGTGATTTTGGCTCAGGTCATGATCTCAGGGGGGTCCTGAGATGCAACCCCGTGACGAACTCTGCACTCAGCAGGAGTCTGCTTGAGATTCTCCCTCTGCCCCCTCCCCACACGCATTTTTCGCTCTCTTTCTCCCAAATAAATAAATCTTTTTTTTTTTTTTAAGAACGCACAGAAATGACCTGACAGCATTTGAAATTTGAGGAAAGCCAGACGTCCACTAATACACAGAAACAGTTGTCAGATTTGCCGTCTACCTCTCAGGAGAGGGGAGCGGGGCTCGGGACAAATGGGGACATAGACAAAGCAGCTGCTCAGGGTCCTCTAATCCTTTTTCCCTTCCTTTCCTTTCTTCCTTCCCCCCTCCCTTCCTTCCTTCCCCTAGTGAGAGAGTGGGCCCTTTCTTGAAGACATCTCAAATAACCACATGGTGGCAGGCCCATCTGAAAGCTGTGGCATTCTCTTTGATCCAGAAAAGGGGGAAATGATGTCAGGAGAATGAGTCCAATGGGGCTTTGGGGCGATGCTCCACATGGGGGGTGGGGGAGAATACTCAAAGTCCATGGTCACTGGGGCACCGGGACAATGGAGGTTAGGACAATAGATGTTTCCTTCTGGAAAAGGAAAGACTGCTGAGGTAGGAGATTGTCACCTTCAAATATCTGAAGGGTGGCTGTGAGGCAAAAGGGCTGGAATAGATGTATGTGGTCTAGCTGCGAGGCCAGTGGGGAAAGCCGAATGCGGCAGGTATTAAATTAGCTCAATATGAGGAAGAATTTTCTTTCTTTCTTTTTTTTTTAAAAGATTTTATTTATTTGGCAGAGAGAAACACAGGGAGAGAAGGAACACAAGCAGAGGGAATGGGAGAAGGAGAAGCAGGCTTCCTGCTGAACAAGGAGCCTGATGCGGGGCTCAAACCCAGGACCCTGGGATCATGACCTGAGCCAAAGGTAGCCACTTAACAACTGAGCCACCCAGGTGTCCCGAGGAAGAATTTTCTTAAGGTCAGAACTTAAGGAGAAGAGGAAATGGTTTGCCATCACGAGTAGTGAGTTCTCCGTCATCAGAGACATGTAAGCTGAAGCCAGACACCTTTTGGCAGGAATTCAAGTTCTGAGTGGGTCATTGGATTAGTCTCTTCTATCACTGAGATTCTCCAAACTGGCCCACAGCCAGCCCTTGGGAAGCCCCAGTCAGACAAATATTAATGTAGCAACTGCGTGGTAGAAGACATGATGGGGGAGGAACGAAGAGCAAAAGCTCTCACCTCTGTCTGCCATGCCACAGAAGCAGGGTGTGCTTGGAATCACCAAAGGGATAGAAGTTCAGAAGCAGGAGATCCTGACAGGGCTTCGAGTGGGGGCAGAGAGGGCCGCCGGGCGGCCCTGAGAGATGCTTCAGAATCCAGACAGGCAGAAAGAAAGGGGAGGAAAGGTGTGGGCACTGGCCAAGGAGTCGGAACCACAGGAGCCGAGCAGGCTGGAGCCCGGGAATGAAGGAATGAGAGACGGGGCAGCCTGAGCAGAGGAGGCTGAGAGAAGACGCGGGAAACGGACCCAGGAAGGCCCAGGAGCCGTGGGCGGCCCGCAGAGGAGAGGCGTGTGGCCTGGGTCCACGATGCCCATCTGGGGTGCACGGGGTGCGGTGGGGGACAGATTTCTCCCCGACGTCCAAGCAGGCCGCAGACCACCAGGCATGGTGCCCCAGGAATGTCTCTTACCCCCTCCCACAGCCCCACCATGGCCTCCGGCCCCCTTAGGGCAGTAAGCACCAGGGAAAGACGGGAAAACCCACAAAAATCTTCCAAATAAGACAAATATGTGGTGCAGACAAAAGCCGTGCTGGGTGGGATGAGGTTTCGGTTGCTCCTCACTGGGGCGGACCCGTCAAAAGTGGCTTGTGGCCGCAGAAAAATGCGTCATCTCCCCCTCTCAGCAGCGCACATTGTCTCAGCTACCCCCCTACAGAGCCCACGCTGGAGGTTCTGCAGTGAGGGACTAGGAGGTCAGTCACTGGCCTCAAGGTCACCCACATGGTCCTGTCCGCTCCCCAGCATGGGCTCCAGGGGGCTGAGGGGCCGCCTCAAGCTGCCTCATGATTGCCGTTGCGGGCCTGCCTGTGTGGTGAGCGTACAGAGCTCTGCTGGGCTGTGTGGGAGGATGGCCTGTGCAGCCCTCTCCCCCCACCCGCCCCCTGCAAAAGGAGCTTCATGAGACTTTGAAGGGTGGGGGTCAAGTGGTGTTTCAGATGGAAGAGGCAGCGGCCACCGGAAGTGCCTCAGGGGGACGGGGGGGGGGGGGGGGGGGGCGGGTACAGGGGGGTGATGGGAGGGATGGGGAGAGGCTCTCCCCAGACTTCTGTCCCCCAGTTCCGTCCCCACCCCCACACCCCTGCAGGCTCCCAGGTCCCTGGGGTTTGCGTTCCATTTCTGCTCCAGTTCCATGGTTGTTAATGGCCATTGTTCCATGGAGAAAGACAAAAATGTTTTCAGTTTAAAGGCATTGTTTCCGACTTTCTCTCCGTGGGCCAAGGGCCTGGGATGGGAGGCCTCCCCTTGGCAGGGTGGCCCCAGGCAAGGAGGAGTCCCACTTGATGTGGGAGGGGCAGCTGGCGTGAGGAGATGAGTGGACTCTTCTGTCTGTCTGTTTGTGGTGGGTGTCCAAGGAGGAAGCCCTGAGAAGGGCCAGCACTGACAAGAGAGCTTTGCCCTTAACCTAGCTTTGTTTTTGTCCTGCCTTCTGACCCCTGCCAGCCCCCAGACCCATCCTAGCTACTTTATTTCTATTTATTTATTTATTTTTAAAGATTTTATTTATTTGACAGAGAGAGAGTAGGCAGAGAGGCAGGCAGAGAGAGAGGAAGCAGGCTCCCTGCTGAGCAGAGAGCCCGATGCGGGGCTTGATCCTAGGACCCTGGGATCATGACCCGAGCGGAAGGCAGAGGCTTCAACCCACTGAGCCACCCAGGCACCCCTCATCCTAGCTACTTTAGCTTCTGCCTACTACTTAGGCTCCCCCACTATGAATGAGCAAGAAACTTTCTCTCTCTGGACTTCATTTCCTCTTCTGTAATATAAGAAGTTCCCGAGTCTCTTCCTGGTTCTAAGCTTTGGCAACGACAACTCAGTGGCCTTGCTTTCACATCAAGACTCCAGTGGTCAGAGCTGGCCTAGATTTTGGCTGAGTTGAGAGCTACTTGAGCAGTGGGCTTTGAAAGGAAGGTACCTGCCCTTGCCACCTTCAATATTTTAAAATTTATTTTGCAGTCTGGAATTCCACCATTAGAGATTCACTCCTTTGGAGTCCACTTCAAAAGCCATTTGTGATAAAATGGAGAGGAGGTAACACCTTTTACCACTAAAAATTCTCTTTTGTTTATATATTTCCCTCCACAGTGTTGAAATCATTTTCAGATATACCATGTCATTTGGGACCACAACAGCTCAGCAATTAGTTGACCACTGGTTGGTTAAGACCTCCGGAGGTTGTAACTCAAGATAAGAACCTGGACACAGGTGATCTCCTCCTAGGAATGACGTGCATTTTAACAGAGGAACGTCCTGAGGGTAAGTATAATCACAAAAGAATGCCTGTCTGGTGGCAGAAATTTCAAGCCCAACAATTTCAGGCAGGAGACACTATCTACTCTGGCTGGAATGAGGCTGCAACCCTGGAGGGACCTGTGGGTGTGGGTCCACTCGGCCGCACCCCTGCCCACTATTGTCAAATCAAGTAACCAGCCCTCAAGGATTCCCCAGATCCCCTGTGAGGGTGGATCTGCTTGGGCAGGTGTCTGGATTCATGGGAAACACCCAGAGAACAATAAATAATAACTTGAAAAACAGAGTCAGGGAGTGTGTAAAGACAGAGTGGGGGTACAGGGGAGCAGAAATCAGGGAGGGCTGGGGCGGGATGAGAGTTAGTGCAGATCCTGGAAGGCTAGAGAAGGTAAGTATGGGAAGAAGGGGGTGGAGGCAGTGGTGGGCTTCTCTAAGAAGGGGTACCTAGGCACAAAATCTTGTTTGAAACTGGCCAGCCGTAATTAGAGACCAACCTTGAAACAGATTCAGTGTCCACAAGAAAAAAGAACAATCACTGATCGGGGCCCCTAGATCACAGATGGTTTCTGCACATTGTCTCACTTGAATCTTGAACTAGTCTAGATTTTATCACCCACAGTTTTACAGAGAAGCAAGCTGAGGTTCAAACAGAGTATGGAGGCTGCCTGAAGTCATACAGTTTGGTCAACAGTGGATCTGGGAGTCAAACCTGAGTCAGTCTGGGCTCCAAAGCCTGTCTTCTAACCACTGCTGCAAAGATGACATCCATTCTGTAACGTGGCCTCCTCTTCCCCCTCAAGGGCATTCTTGAGGCACGACAGCATCCTTGCTATTTCCTGCACAGGCTTGTTCTTTTTTTGGGGGGAGGGCAGTAAGCGAGTGGGGGAGGGGCAGAGAGGGAGGGAGACAGAGAATTCGAAGCAGGCTCCACGCCCAGCACAGAGTCTGACACGGGCCTCCATCTCACGACACTGAGATCACGACCGGAGCTGGAATCCAAAGTCAGATGCTCAACCAACTGAGCCACCCAGGTATCCCCTGCCCAGGACATTCTTGACCTGTGCAACAAGCAGTGATGGGGTTCCTCTCTAGCCCTGGCTCCGAGATGACAGCAAGAGGAAGAAAACGTCTCTAATACCCCAGAGTTCAGCAAACTTGTCTGAAAATATTTTCATCTTTGTGGGCTATATGGCTCTGGCGGAAGCAGCCATCAACATTATATAAGTGAATGGGCACAGCTAGGTTCCAGTAAAACTTGATTTACACACATATCTAATTTATATATTTCCGTTCAAGTGTCAATTCATCTGAGTGCTTACCCATTCAAAATATTTTGAGGGAGCACCTTCCACGTATCAGACACTGTTCTAGGTGATAGAAATGCCATCGACCATGTAACCCCCCACCCCTTGGAGCTCACGTTCTTTACTTGTCCCCTCCTTGGTGACCAGTTCAATGTGTTTAATTGAGTAGAAGCTCTACTGATCACAACGTGGGGAGATTAGGATTTCTTCGATGTGTTTTTAACCCAGAGGAAAAAGGCAAGTCACATTTAAAGGTGAAAGGCCGCCCAGGACAGTGGATAAGTATAGATTCTACAGCCAAATCACTTCTGCCACATACTGGGAATGTGCCCTCACACAAGTCCTATCACCCCTTTGTGCCTCAGTTTCCTCACCTCTACAATGGGGATGACAATACCAGCACCTGATTCCCAAGTCCTCTCAAGCGGATTGTCTTGAGAGTCAACTGAGTGAAAATTTATAAAACATCTACAAGAACGCTGGACTCGTGGGAAACACATTATAAACTTCTGTTACATAAAGGAGATGTCCAAGAGAAAGAAAAAAACAAATGGAGGGGCACCCAGGTGGCTCAGTCAGTTGGGTGTCTGACTCTCGGTTTCAGCTTGGGTCATGGTCTTGGGGCTATGGGGTCGAGCCCCAAACTGGGCTCTGTGCTCAGCATGGAGTTGGCTCAAAACTCTCTCTCTCTCCCTCTGCCCCTCTTCCATTCTCTAAAAATAAATAAAATCTTTAAAAAAGAGAAAAAAACAGGAATTAGATCACCAGACAGGTAATTCCAACTTCATCAGAGCCCTATGCTGGACAAACACTTTTATGTTCCTTTGCTCCTATGTCCTCATTTTAAAGACAACACAGATAACGACGTAGACTCTCACTGCTTCTTTCACTCAGGTGGAGTGAGTCCAAATGAAAGGCTCCAGATGAACGAAGAAAAAAAAAACATGTTATTTACAAACCAGGGCCAGGGCCAGGGCCGGGTACGGCCCTCCAGCCATAGTTCGCTGGTGGGCACCATCGGTTGGAGGAGGTGAGATTTGTACAGATGGGCCAGTTAATTAACAGGACAAGTGTCGGGGACCAAGGAGCACCCATTAGGTGGTGAGTGTGCCGAGAGTCTGTGGCTCTTGCTGGTTGCAGAGGAGTGAGAGGTGAGAGAGCACAGGCAGGCTGGGTCCAGTTCCGGAGGGCTTCGAATACTGGGTTGTTTAGACTTTCCTCTCAGGAGCAAAGGTTCACACTGACGTTCTCCCCACTTTGGGATACCTTGACAGGTGACACTCATGTCTGAGGCTTACCTCCATTTGCATACACCGGAGTAGACTGCAGCAGAGGGAAACCAGGCTTCCAGTTCCAAGGAGCTATCTTTGAAAGAGTTCAAGTCTCCAAGTACAACAGATAAGGAGTCCCACCCGAGCCCACCATTTTAATGGTAATCACTTCTTTTCACGAATTGTGGACAGAGAAAATGGTTGGTGTGATATGCTGTGTTTATGGGGGTCTTGGGAATTTGTTGAGGTTTTTTTGGGGTGTGAATACTTCAAATGTATTTGGAACAAAACGTGTTCTCAGTTTGGAGGGTATAATGTGCATCGGTTAAAACTTGTTCATTGGGTCACTCAAATTCTCCATTATTCTCAGGATGACTTTTGTCTATCTTTTGGAGATTTCTGAGCCTTATCCATGGCCAGAGATTTGTTCATTTTTCCTTGGTTTCTGTCAGTGTTTACTTTATGTATTTTGAAACTAGATTAAGAATCTTAGGAATTACATATTTTTTGTAAGATTATGACTTCTATCTGTATATCTCCTTTGTTTCTTTTAGTGCTTTTTGCCTTGGTATATTTCCCCCATCTGTTCATATTCAAAATGTTCTTTTCATTTGGTATCAAATAGTCTGTGTGAACAGCATAGAGCAGGCTTTTTGCCTTTCATAGAGGAATTTTTCTCTTTTTTCATGTATTATCTCCATGATTTTTTTTAGACTTAACCTGTCATTTTATTTTACGCTTCCTGTTTAGTTTGCTTCTTATTTATTTTTTGTTTTTTATGGCTTTTTTTTTTAGATTAGCTTTTCTCCCCCACCCCACCCCCTGCCTTTTAATTCACTCTAAGTATTTGGAAGATGATTTTCCAATTCTCCATCTCTTGTTGGTTACTCTTACACTTAAACCCATATATTCTTTAACTTATGCTTCCCTATCAATGTCTACAGCTAATCAGGAACTCTGTCTCCTTTAGCACGCTTAAGTGCCTTCTCCTCCATTTGTCACCGTCCAAGTTGAGATCATCTGAGTAGATTACAGTTCCATATTGTTGTTTTTATTTTCACTTATTTATTTGTTAAGTAAGCTATACACCCAACATGGTGCTTGAACTCACGACCCCGAGATCAAGAGTTGAATGCTCCACCAACTGAGTCAACCAGCCACCCCCATATTGTTGTTTTTAAAATGCTTACATTATGCCTCAATAGTTAGTCAGAGTTCACTAAAAGTTTTACTAGTTTCTTTGTTCACCGTAGTTTCATCATCCCACGTCTTCCTCTTTCTTGAATTCACTATTTTTTTAAACCGAAGCACCTCCTCTAGGAATTCTTTCAAGTTATCTGAGGGTGGCAAACTTTCTTCTTGTAAAAGAAAAAAATGTCTTAATTATCCCCTTCCTACATGAATACTTCATTTCCCTTTGGAACTTTGCAGATAGTGTTCCATTGTCTTTTAACAACCAGCCTGATGCCAGTTTAATATTACTTTATTGGTGACCTGCTTTTTCTCTCTGGAAGTTTCTAGGCCTTTTTTTCTTCATCATTGTTGTTCTGAAATTTCACTGTAATAAGTCTCAGTGTGGGTCGTCTTTTCCTGGGAACATTCTAACGATTAATTTCTTTCTTCAACAACTGGGAACTTTTCTTTTATTAGTTCTTTAATTATTTTCTCTCATCTATTCTCTGGAGTTCTATCTTTTTGTAATGCTTATTAGACAGATGTCTCTTACCTTTTTCTCTCAGACTTTCCATCTTTTTTTCCTTTTCACTGTGTTTTAGGAGACTTCTTCAGCTCAGCTTCCCCTAATAACTAAACCATTAAATTCAACTCGGACCATTTACTGAGTTTCAAAATCTGATTTTCAATTTTTAAATTTCTAAGACCATTGGTTGATTTTTTTAAAGATTTTATTTTTAAGTAATCTCTATATCCAATATGGTGCTCGAACATACAACCCCAAGATAAAGGGTTGCAGGCTCCTCCAACTGAGCCAACCAGATGTCCCTACTGGTTGATTTTTATTTTATTATTTTTTAAAAGTTTTTAGTTATTTATTTGAGAGAGAGTGAAAGCAAGAGAGAAAAGGAGAGGGAGAGGGAGAAGTAGACTCTCAGCTGAGCTGAGAGCTGGATGCGGGGCTTGATCCCGAGACCCTGAGATGATGACCTGAGCTGAAGGCAGACACTTAGCCACTGAGCCACCCAGACACCCCTACTGGTTGATTTTTAAGATAGATTTATTATTACTTGGTATCTCTTGAGGATAATAATCTTTCTTCAACTAAACTGACTTGTGTTGTTATTTATTCTATTATCTCGATTTCTTTGGGTGTTTCCTCTTCTATATGTTAAGTTTAGAGCTAGGCTATCCAATACAGTAGCTGCTTGCTATTTAAATTTAAATTATTAGGGGCACCTGGCTGGCTCAGTCCATGGAGAGTGCAATTTTTGATCTCAAGATCGGGAGTTTGAGTCCCATATCAGGCGTAGAGATTACTTAAAACCAACATCTTTTAAAACAAATTTTAAGTTATTAAAACAAAATACAATTAAAAATTCAGTTCCTTAGTTGCAAGAGCCTCATCTGAACGACTCAAGAAGCACAAGTGGTGTGCAGCTACATGTTGGACAGCTCAGCTGCAGAACATGGCCATCGTCCCCAGAAAGTTCTATTGGACCGTACTGGCTTAGTGTTTCTCCAAACCATATTTCTATTTTTCCTTAACTCTTTTGTGATTCTTGATGTTCTCCTCATCATTGTGTTTGAGGACATCTACTTGCCAGCTTTGTGTTCACTGCAGCCTGTCACTGTTTTATTGGGGGTAAGTGGGAGACAGTGGCCTCTGACAGCTTTTCTCCCAGATGATGCCTCCCTATTTCTGTCTCAGAGTGTCAGAAGCTACTTGGAGCATTGCTCTGCCTCTCCAACCCCAGCATCTTGGGGCAAATCCACAACTGCCAACTGGTCATGAGGCAGCAGGGAACATTCCTGGGACCTCCTCTGGTTATTCTGAGTCTGCTGTCTCAGGCTTGGAGCCCTCAAACCATTCTTCCCTCCACCGCAGTCTTTTTCTTCATATGTCTGAGCTGTGGTTCCCTCCAGTTTGATTTCTTTTGGAACTTTGATGCTATTTGTTCTTTCTCTTTTGGGGATCCAACACTTCTTTTCTTTGCCTTTTTTTAAAGTTTATTTATTTGAAAGAGAGAGCGAGAGCATGAGTGGGAGGGGCAGAAGGAGAAGGAGAAAGAGAATCCCAAGCAGGCTTCACACTGAGCGCAGAGACTGACTCTGGGCTCAATCCCATGACCCTGAGATCACGACCTGAGCTGAAACCAAGACTCGGACACCTAACCAACCGTGCCACCCAGACACCCCTGGGCTCCAACATTTCTTATACACTGATGGTTCTCTCTTTTCTCACACTATATAGTTTTTTATTTATTTTTTTCCTAGAGTTTTTCTGTCATTTGGTCTTTGGGGCTGGAGAGAGGGCCTTCTACCAGCTTGGCCCAAACTTCAACAACACTTTTGTGCAAGCATCGTTCTGCTCCATGTAGACACGTTTCATAACTAACAGTTCATTAAACCTGGTGATTCCCAAATTCAAACAGTGGCGTTAGAGTCACTGGGGACTCCATGGACCCCACTCCTGGGGGCTTTGAATGCACAGCCTGGTTTCGGAATCACTGGCCTACTTAGTGGGATGGGTAGCAAAGAGACTCAAATACTCAAGATAGACCACCTACTTTGCAGGCTAGTTTGTGGCCGATGCCTAAATGCCAGGACCGCTCACCGCCAAATCAGCCAAATCACCACTTCCGTAAGTGACTGGCATACTGGGTGGTGTGGAGATGGAGAGTCTAGGGCGCCGCTTTCTCCTTGGACCGCGGGAGGGCGAGAAGTTGCAAAACGCACTGGGGATAACTCAAGGACAAGAGAGATACAATGAGCACAATTGAATGCAAGAGAAATGAATGATCGCTGCGGGCCTCTCTCCCTCCCACAGCGATATCAACTCTGCAAACCCCAAAGATCAAACTGGGGCCAGAAAATTCCCCCATCTAGAGATTTTTTTTTTTTAAACTTTAATTGCTATCCTACTGAGGGGCCCAACTCCAGGTTTGAGGAGATATATTTACTGGTTAGATTTGCAGTAATGATTATTATTGTTACTGTTAAGAAGAATACATTCATTGTCTCCAGTGAGCTCACAATGCTGCACAAACATGACCTCATTTCTCCTCTGAACGGGGCAGGTATTGTTAACTTTGTTTTCCAAAAGAAGGACACGGAGGTCCATGGCAGTCCAATGCCTTGAGCAAGGCCACACATCAAGAGAGGGAGGGAAGATGGAAGCAGGCCCCAGGCCTCTTCCGTTTGGGTCCCAGGGCTCTCTGCACTGGTCGAGGCTCACTTGTCTGGTCCGTGATTTGACTTTTCTTTGACTTTTCTTACAGTCACATAGTGGGATCCAGGGGTCCAAGAGGATCAGAATAGTCAGAGTCACCAACAGGAGATCCCATGAGAGGAATAATCATTACTTCTCAGGGGATCAGCCAAGTCGGGACTCCAGGATCTGCCAGCAAACCTCTCTCTTGTCTGACCCCCGATTCACAAGGCTCCATCCGGGCTAAGATCTCTCCCCACTTCCTCAACAAGGGACTCAAGCATTTCACCCCTGAATCACCTCAGACCAAGAACCACATTCACATGGGGCGCCTTCGACTCAGGTCATGATCCCAGGGTCCTGGGTCCCTTTGGGCTCTCTGCTTTGCAGGGAGTCTGCTTCCTCCTCTCTCTCTGCCTCTCTGCCTACTTGTGATCTGTCTGTCAAATAAATAAATGAAATCTTTTTTTTAAAGATTTTATTTATTTATTTGACAGCGATCACAAGTAGGCAGAGAGGCAGAGAGAGTGAGAGGGAAGCAGACTCCCTGCAGAGCAGAGAGCCCAAAGCGGGGCTCGATCCCAGGACCCTGGGATCATGACCTGAGCTGAAGGCAGAGGCTTAACCCACTGAGCCACCCAGGTGCCCAATAAATAAAATCTTAAAAAAAAAAAAAAACCCACATTCACACAATATTTGTCCTTCTGCCCCATGAAGAGTTCCTACTGCTGGCATGTCTCTTGGGTTGGTGGCAGTATATGTGGGCCACTGTGCTCTCTCTGGGTCTTTGCCTCTGCCGTCCCCTCAGCCCTGTCCCAAAACACATTTTGCCCTTCCCACTCTTCACCCTTCCAACCTAAGCTTCAAGCCTCAACGTGCCTAAGAAACCTTTCCCTTGACCTTCCAGAAGAATCCTTCTCCCTCTCTAAACCCCTGCCACCCTTATTCATTCAGTCCACTGATAATTACTCAGGACTTACTCTGTGGAGGCAGGCACTAGGGAAGATGATGGGGATTCAACAGTGAATAGTCAGACAAGGTTCTTGCTCTCACGGAGTTTACATTCTTACAGGGGAGACAGGAAAAACTAAACAATTCAGTAAGTCAAATATTTATGAGTTGTCCTAAGTGTGTATGAACGTATCCCAAATCTGTGAGGTCTCCCCATCTTCCACTCTGTCCAAGAAAGAGCTTGCCTTGTCTGGGTATGTCAAGAAGCTTTATATGACCAGTGGATGATGGCAGGCGATTGTAGAGGTGCTTGGGTAAGGCTGGAGAGGGAGGCAAGGCTAGCCTACAAGTGCCTTGAAGGCCATGCCAAACCCCTGAATTTCACATTTAGATTCATGGGAAGATACTGCAAAATTTTCATCAAGGAGTGACATGATTTGATTTATACTTTATGACAGAGATTCTCAATAGGGCCGGGATGGAGGAGGCCCAATGTTGTCCCCTGCTCAGAAAGGACATCTGACAACATCTGGAGATGGTATTTGGTTGTCACAACTTGGCAAGGTGTGATGCTGGCATCTGGTGAGTAATGGCCCGGGATTTCGCTGAGCACCCCGCGGTGCGAGCGACAGCCCCCCACAAATACCCAGAGCTGTGTTTGTGCAGCCCTGCTTGAAGAGGACTCTGGCTGCCAGGCAAAGAACAGGCTCTCAGGCGCCACCAATCTGCCCAAGGAGCCCCTCTGCATTTAACCAGGCGTCCGGGTGACAACTGCCATCCATAAGCCACAAGCACGATCAGACGGGCAGAGCGGGGGAGGGGCCCTTCTGGTATCACTGTGCAGGGGAGGCCAAGGGATCACAGGGACTGGCTCAAAAGGTGCCCTCTTCCTCCATGGTCACGAGCCAAGATCTTGTCATGACAGTTCCTGCCAGCTCAGTACTCTCCTCCTCTTTGACCTCTTGAATGCCAGGCCTGCACGGGGCCCCGGATGGCACGTGATGCCTGGCACTTTCCAGAGAGTTTATGGGTGTTTACACCAGCAGGCAAGTCTGTCATCACAGCCCAGCCACGTAAATCAACACAGAGTGAAAGGGCTCTCCTCTTGCCCCAGTCCCCCAATCTGAGGTTGGTTTTAAGATTTAGGACAGGGGGCGCCTGGGTGGCTCAGTGGAATAAGCTGCTGCCTTCGGCTCAGGTCATGATCTCAGGGTCCTGGGATCGAGCCCCGCATCGGGCTCTCTGCTCCACAGGGAGCCTGCTTCCTCCTCTCTCTCTGCCTGCCTCTCTGCCTACTTGTGATCTCTCTCTCTCTCTCACTGTCAAATAAATAAAATAAAAAATCTTTAAAAAAAAAAAAAGATTTAGGACAGACTCGATTGAGCTGTGGTGACAATGGGAGGTCCAGAGGAAATGTCTCCCAAGGAGGAGGGGACAGGTGCCTCCTCAGGGGTGGGGTTGGCCGAATGGAGGATAGGAGAGTTTGCCTTCTGTGCCCCAGTTATAAACTGTTCTTCTTCCACTTCTATGGGCTTTGGGTTTTATATTTATTTATTTATTTATTTGGAGAGGGGTGCTGCTTGTGTCATGGCAACTTTGAAGAGAGCTGTAGAAGTCCCCTCTCTGGGAAAATGAACACTGGAGACAAGTTATTTACAATTTAGGAGATCCTCAGATCCCCTTGAAGTCTATCCATGACCTTGGAAAATAATTTACACTAACATCTCAACGACTAACAAGGTTCTGTATTTCCATCTGAATGGGGAATAAAGCCCTTAAGTCAAAGGAACTGGAGTTCTTACTAGGGGAGCTGCTCCCTCAGTGGGCTGAGACACAAGCCAAAGGGGAAGGGAAAGCATCTCCTACCTTCTCAAGTCTCCCCGTATCGCTGCTGTGCCTACATATAAAGCTGGGTTTGGAAGTGGGGAAGCAAAGGAGAGGGCAAAGGCAACAAGGGCTGTTTCTAGGCTAATCTGGAATCGAAACACCACCTGAGACTTGACCCAATGGGGGCTTGTTGGGGCCACAGTACCAGATACTGCTGGTCAGCCCAGAGCATCTGATCTCGTTAATGGGCCAATAAAAATTAGGGGTACAAAGGCCAAGCCCTGGCAGCTCAAATCAGTCTCCTCAGCAAGAGGGAGCAATCTCGTTAAGAGCTGTAACTGAGCAAATGGAGGACTCATTGCGTTTCATTAACTTTAATGGTGCTCGTTATGTTGGCTTCCAAGGGCTGTGGGATGGGCGAGAGAGAGCCAGACTCATCATCATCAGCGTTTGGGAGCAGGCTGGCTCTCATGGGCACCCCTGAGGCGCCCAGCGCCGAGCTGGAAGCGGCTGTTCTTGCTACCCCCACAGGCTCCCCAGCCCAGCACGACATCCTGGCTACACAGGCAAGAAGCCCAGGCCTCAAGGACTCATTCTTTCCTGCCAGGGTGGAAAAAGACAGGGACAAAAAGCTTGGGGCAAACCATCTCCAAGCTAGGCAGGCCACCTGGCTCTGGGCACCCACAGAGAGAGGCCCTTCCCTGGGGCCAGCAAAAGTCTGGCCCCCACGACAGGATCCTGCCAGCCCAGAGCCTGGCCCCGGGGCCATTGTCAATGCCGGCCACGTCCCTGACCTCCTCCTTCTTCTCTATCCCAGACGTGTACACTGCCAGAGAAACGGAAAACAAACAAACAGGGCCAGCAGAAAACACATCACCAAACAAACCCGCCTCACATTGTCCTCTGTGGTCGGCTGGGGCCTGGAGCCAGAGGCCACTGGCCTGGAAAAGCCCGAACAGCTCCGTGAGCACAGCTTCCTCCCACGGCAGGGTCTGCGTGGCCTTCCCTCCCATGGCTTGCTTCTCTTTCTCCTTCTCTATCTTTCTTTTCCTTCTGCCCATTCTTTCCCCCCTCTTCCTTTTTATGTCTGCCTTCCCCTTCTCTTTCTGCATCTGTGATGAAATAAACTCTCTAAACATTGAAGAAATCCTGCAGAGTACATCAAGGCCAGAGTATATAAAACCGGTTCAGGATGTGAGCCAGTCACACTGCTGCCTTGCTTTAAAGTCATCCATCAGGGATTCCAGACCCATCCACGACCCCTTAACATCACGTGGAAAATGGCTCTTCATTGTCTGGCCCAACTTTCAGATCTTAGTACTTGTCCCCTCTGATATTCGTCTCTGAGTTGAGCTACATTATTAATTCCCTGGAGACCTTCCCCCTCTCCAAACCCTTGCTCACCTCATTTCTACCACCTGGAAAGTCCTTGCCCTCTTCATGCAACTCCACATATGGGAATTCTATGTATTCTTTGAGGTCATCTTTAAACCCTCCCCTCTGGGGTGTCCCCAGGCTTCCAGCTGGAATTAATCTATCTTTTGTGTCCTCATTAGAATTTCATGTTGGCACCTTTGTGTTTGGGCATTTACCATGTTCTGCCTTATATTCTAATTATTTAGATGCAAATTTCTCTCTCCTACCTAATTATGAACTTGAAAGCAGAAATTATGTCATCTTTGAGTTCCCATATCCTTTAAGTTCCCGGCACCTAGTAAGTGCAGAAAGAATGTCAAACTCATTAAAAATGGAACCAACGGTTGTAAGAAGCGCACATACAATTAATTCCACATCTTGACTTCACCGTTTGCAAATTTGTTTGAGGCACTGAACCCAGTTCCTTGAGTAGGCTCCCCAGGGTCGGATTTCAGGCGTTTGCCGAGGGCTGAAGGATGGTATGTTAGATGGCGGCACCTACTGGCCAAGAGTGGCATTACAGCTTGGGTCGGCTGCGGAGGAGCAACCCAATTTTTCAATCAATCCTGATGGGAATGGACCAGGGTGTGGAAGGGCGGATGAAGCAGAGGAGGCCTAGAATGAGTACCTCTCTCACTCCTCGCTCCTGGGGAGCTTTAGGCTGATCAAGAGGAGGAGCATTCCTGAGTCTGGGCCAAGGCTTGCTCTCCACCAGCGCTCTGCGGCCTCCTGCAGACTGATAAATTTGCGGGACCAGAGTGAGACACCGAGGAATAACAGCCTGGCTGTGATGCCCCTTCGCTTTGCCCAACTCAGCTTGGCATGATGCCTGGGCCAGCTCTCCACCTAAGACAGAGGAAGAGAGGTGGCATGAAGGGAGAGTCTCTTGCCAGACAAGGGAGGCAAACTTCTGTACGGATATTGACACTCAGCATAAGCACACAGCGGGCAAACATTCTGACTCCTTCCTTGCAAGTTTTCAGCTTCTGCTAACAGGATTCTCAGTCCTATGGGAGCCCTTCTCAGAAAATACAATAGAAGCTACTGGAGAACTGAGTTTTAAAAATAGCCATTCACTTTATGAATTGGTTTATGAATACCTTGAACTTTGCCCCAGGACCTCCACTCATCCTTTCTTTGATCCAAGGTACCAGAGGAATTACACAGTTAGGTGGAGGGGTAGGGGTCCCCCTCTGTCTCTCCAACTTTTCCTCTGGGGAGGGAACCCAGTGGGTATTTGAGGGAGGAGAGCCACAGGGAAACAGGTCCGGAGGAGCAAAGCTAAGCTGGCTGTCAGCAAAGTTGGGAGCTCGGGTAGGAGTATCCCTATAGCCTGTCCTCTGCCACACATTTGTTAAGGTTTCAACCAGTAACTAAAGATTTAACCGGCAAAGGCTTAATCTCGTTACTCTGTCTTGCAGTGATATTTGTATTTAGGACCCAAGGAACACAAGGTAGAGCTCAAAGGAATGATCCTCTTATGATGGAATTGTAACCATTGGTGGATAGAGTCGTTGAAAGAGGATGGGGATTCTGCCTCCTGAGCCTGCTTCCCCCCAAAAGAAGCTGCCTATGGACCTGGCCCCATCCACCCTGGCCCCTGGCCTTTGGGGAGGTCCTGAGCTCTGGCTTGCAAGGTTCCGGTTCTGCTGCTTTGTCTTCCAGAATCTAAGGGTCTCTGGCCAGAATCACCTCCTAGGCCCCCTGCATCTCGGTGGCTTTTCTTTAGCTTGAAGTCTCCACCCTGCCCCTCCATTTAAGCCTCTGGAGCCACCAGTCCTTTCAGGAACCCGGAGAATTCTCAGGCTGGTGGGAGGCAGAGAGACAGGTCAAGAGGTGTTCCTTGGGATCCCCTTGAATCTCCTTGGGATTCCATGAGCTCACTATTCCCTCATTCTTTCGTTCATTCAACAAACAGTCACTGAGCACCACTATGTGCTCAGGGCTGGGGAAATAGTGATGACCAGTTTGGGTCTCGAAGGTTGGGAAGACCACAGCCATTATAGTTCAGCATGGCTAGGGCCATCGCAAGGACCACTGAGCTCCAGGCCTGCAGCAACGCACACTTAAGCTGGATCTTGAAGGGCAGCTGTGGCTTTCCAACTGGCAAGAACATAGCGTATGCCAGGCATGGTGTGGTCTGGGTACAGTGATGGCGAGATCAGAAGACAAACATAAGATGTCATTGGAGAGAAGGGTCCAGGACTGGCACAGAGGGCCCCGTAGGCCATACTAGCGGTCTGGAACTTACCCTTGTCAGGCAGTGGTACCCAGGAGACACAGTGAGTGTCTGAAAGAAGGCAGGGGCCATGGGGGTTGACAGGAGGGATGGATTTGAGGGAGGTTTCACAGGATATGGTGGTCTATTAGATGGGGAGAAAAAAAGAGGCCTTCCAGTCCTGGAGAAATTCAGCTGGGGCTGCTGAGTAGGTTATGGGGCCATTAACCCCAAGGTGGAGATCACAGGAAGAGGACAGTTCAGGGGAGAGTGTTGAGAGGAATTATGAATTTGATGGGGTGTCAGTTCAGCTTAAGGTCTTGAAATGCCATTGCAATGAGCTGTAAGTAAGCAGAAATATAGAACTAGACAGAAAAGAGAGAAAGGAGCTAGAGATTGAGATATGAACATTGGACACATGGCATATTTATTTGACAGAGAGAGACAGCAAGCAAGAGAACACAAGCAGGGGGAATGGGAGAGGGAGAAGCAGGCATCCTGCAGAGCAGGCTTGATCCGGGGAATCTGGGATCATGACCTGAGCCGAAGGCAGGCGTTTAACTACTGAGCCACCCAGGTGCCCCTGGAGACATAGCATAAAAGCCAGAAGAAAAGTGGGTGTTAGGGATGTAGATCTGGGAGTCTCAGCACACTGGTGGCAGCTGGAGCCATAGGGCCCTGCAGTATGGAGCAAATTGCCCACCACTTTGTGCTGGGACTTTCATGAGACTTATCAGCAGTAAATCTCCAATAGGCTGCAAGGTCAGAATTGTGTCCTTCTCAGTGACTGGGTGAGGAAGTTGAAGCTCAGAGATGTGAAGAAACTTGGCCAAACTTACCCACTGATGGGCTGGGCTTTGAACTTAGAACTGTCTGACCACAAAGCCAACACTCTTCTCACCACCCTTGCCGTCCCTGGGTGAGAGTCCCTAGGGAGGCCATGTAATGTGAGAATTGAGAAAATCCAAGCTAGAAACACTTAAGAGGCCAGTGGAGGGAGAAGAGCCAGCAGGGGATCTGGGAAAAGAAAGGGCTCCAAGAAGGGGAAGAAAAATGTTCAAAGGCTTCTGATGACGCAGGGAGGTCAGGCTAGATAAGGACTGGCACAGAGCCCCAGATGTGGAGATGTGGAAGTCACTGGAGCCCCAGCAGATGTGTGTCAGAGGGGCCCCAGGCCAGACTGCACTAGGGTGAGGGGTTACGGGAAGTGGCAAAGTGGAGATGGAGAACCAGTGCGCTCCTCCTAGACATCCAGGAGCCCAGAAGGACAGAGGCAGCAGGATCTGGGGAAGTTTGTAGGATGCTGCAAGTTGTGCTGTGTTTGTAGGAGAAGGAGCTGAGGTGAGGGACTCAGGAGAGGGAGGGAGTAATGGACAGCTCCAGCTCCCTGCAGGGCCAAGACAAGATGGGATCCTTGCACATGTATGCAGGATTGGCCCTGGCCAAAACGAGGGACCCTTGTCCGAGCAGTAGGGCGGGCGGTGGGGGGGGGGGGGGGGTGTGCGGTGTTCATGCCAGATGGCTTCTGGCTTTTCCATGAAACAGGAGTTGAGGGTACTGCTGGGAGAAGTCAGGGGGCTAGATGGCAGAGGAGAAACCAAAGTTTGGAAGAGCAGCTGTGTAGAAGGGGACAGGGCACAGACTTGGGACCGTTTGGAGACGTGCCTTGTGATGTGGAGGGGTCTGGAACCACACATTGATGTCGATGCCAGTTGGCAGGCTGGGTATTTTTGTTTCCTCAATGGAAGCAGCTAGGGAACAGGTGGGAAGGAAGCAGGTGGCAAAGTGACTCAGGTGTGGGGGTGGGCAGGGAGGAAGGGCTGGGAGGACACTGGGATGAGAGGCCGAGGAGGCCACCCAAGTGGCCAGAAGAGACTGGAATAGGTGTGGGCAGCTTGGACCAGGCTGTCCCCCCTCTTCACCCAAGTCTTGGTAGGGCTGCCGGTAGACCGCTCTTATAAAGGCAAGACTAAAAGCCTTGGAGCAAGTTAGTCCTAGAATCCCAGGGCTGGAAGACACTTCGGAGAGCATTACTTCCAATCCTCTGCCTATATGGCCAAATGGCTCCTGAGCCATCCCCGACAGGTGGGACACAAGGACCGACCAGGGTCAATGTGTCTGCTGACCTGGTATGATCCACCCCCATCCCCCTTCTTCCATTTCTTTGGTGGTTGTTCTGAGCTTTCTCTTTTTTCTCTGTCAGTCACTGATTTTTGTTTCTATTTCTATCTTGTCCATCGATTTCTTTCTAAGTTCATCAAGATTCACCTCAAATCCCTCCTCATTCATGAATTCTTGGATGATCAACTTCTGTGTGGTGGCTTTGCATGGCTCATTGCCGCAGATTGCTTGATGTTGCATTTGCATATACATAGTATGTTTTGCATATACAGATCTTGCCTTCCTGGTGAGATTCCAGCATTGGGGGGATTTTCCTGGTGATGTCCAGGGGTCTGGAACCCTACACACTAATGCTGATATATCTCTTTGAGTCAGAAATCACATTTTTTATATCTTCTGCAGGCTCTAGAGGGCCTGGGACAGTGTGTACTGGGGGAGAAGGTAGGCGATAAGTACCTTATTCCACTTGATAGGAGGTTTCATGAGTGATCAAGTCATCAGGAAGAGGAAGAGCGAGAACTGGAAGAGGTAGGACTGGCAGCTCGGAGGGTACAGGCTTAGGAGCGCTGACCTAACCGTCGGCAGTCAGGGGAGACATGTATTCTGCTTCTAGCTTTGCCTCTTAAATTTGTGTGACCTTGGGCAAGTCATGTCACCTCTCACCAAATATGATGCCTAAAGCCTCCCTTTTAAAAAAGATTTCTTGGGGCGCGTGGGTGACTGTTGTTGAGCATCTGCCTTCGGCTCAGGTCATGATCCCAGAGTCCTGGGATCAAGCTCCGCATCGGGCTCCTGCTTGGCGGGAAGGCTGCTTCTCCTTCCCCCACTCCCCCTGCTTGTGTTTTCTCTCCCGCTCTCTCTCTGTCAATTAAATAAATAAAAGCTTTTTAAAAAAATAAAATAAAAATTTTTTAAAAAGATTTCTTTATTTACTCAAGAGGGAGAGAGAGAGAGTCTTAAGCAGATTCAGCACTGAGCAAAGAGCTGGATCCGGGGCTTGATCTTATGACCCTGAGATCAAACCCTGCTTAACTGACTGCACCACCCAGGAGCCCCAAAGGCTAAAGCCTTTTGAAGCTGTACTCTTACATGATCCTCCAGAGCAAGATGACTGCTCTATTCCCTCTTATATGTGAAGGGGCTGGTCTGTGACCCTCAGCCTGCCCCAAATGATTAAACTGTAACAGTGGCCAGAATGTGTTAGGTCTCTGTGGATTTGGAGGAGGCAGCATACAGAATGGAGGAGGTGCACAAGCTTCAGAGTCAAGTCTGGGCCCAAGTCCTGGCTTTGCTCCTTCTTAGTCGGTCATCTGGGCAGTTTGACCTACTTGAGCCTCAGTTTTCCCATCCACAAAATGGGCATAATAGTTCTTGCTTTATAGGCTTCCCGTGGATTGCCTGTTACAGTGCCTGGCCCACACAGACAGTTTTCAGTGAAGGGTAGCTATGCGCGCTAATCTGTCCGAGTGCCTGGGTCTTCTTCATGCTGGTAGGAGGTGTGAGGTGGCAGGGAAGGAGGGATTCTGGCGCTACCCTACCTGGTAGGGGAGTTTCTTTCTACTCTCCAACTTGAAAGTGATGCTGATGAGTGCAGTGTGTTCAATGCATGGCATTTCTGGAAACTTCTCAGTAAGAACGTGTGACAGAGGTACCTGAGTGGCTTGGGCTCAGGTCATGATCCTGGGGTCCTGGGATCGAGCTCCACGTGGGGCTCCCTGCTCAGTCAGGAGTCTGCTTCGCCCTTTTCTCTACCGCACCCCCGACTTGTGTTCTCTCTCTCAAATAAATAAATAAAATCTTAAAAAAAAAAAAAGAACATGTGACAGACAGAACCTATTGGGGGTGGCGAGAATTGAACCCAGTTAGCTGTTCTTACACCCAGCAGCATCAAAGTCTGGCCCAGGACAAGACTGCTTGTTCCCAGGCACTACTATACCTTTATTATCAAACACTCTGGCCTTTGTTCCTTCTGAGAAGCAGTCAGAAGAATAGCAGTAGCCACTGCCTACTGAATGCCTACTGTGTGCCAGGGGGGTTTCCATTCATCATTTCATTCAATTAATGCCATAACATTCAAGGTGGATGTTTTTACTCCCTTTTTGGGATGAGACAACCAAGCTCACTGAGATTGAATAACTTACCTGAAGTCACACAGCTAGAAAGATAACAGAGCTGAGATTTGCCTTTTAAATCTAATTTAATTTTTAAAATTTTTAAATTTGTTATTATTTTTTTTAAGATTTTATTTATTTATTTGACAGAGAATAGAGAGCACAAGTAGGCAGAGAGGCAGGCTCTGCAGGGAGAGGGAGAGGGAGAAGCGGTCTGTCCACTGAGCAGGCAGCCCGATGCGGGGCTCAATTCCAGACCCTGGGATCATGACCTGAGCTGAAGGCAGCCGCTTAACGGACTGCATCCCCCAGGAGCCCAGATGGACCCATTTTATAGATGGGGAAGCTGAGGAGCCGAGAAAAAGCCAAGTCTCATGGAAGGAGACTTGGCAGGGATGGCGAAGTCTCTGAGTGTGGTAGGCCCTGGCAGAGGTATCCCTAAGCAGCATCAGGCTGGGTCCCCAGCCCAGTTTTCTCCTGGGACTTCCGCAGGGGAAATTAGAAGGAAATGAATGTTGGAAGCAACGGAAAAGGAAAATGAAGGCAGAAGGCACACCGTGGCCCGAGAGAGTGTGGGAGGCCCAGAGAACCCAGTAATATTTTGCTCCTGCCGGCGAGGCTATGCTACGGCAAGCGTAGGCTGCTTCTTTTGTAATACCACCTGCAACTGCAACTCATGATTCCTTCCTTGTCATTTTCCAACATCACTACCCAGTTATGAGCCCCTGCGGAAGTGGACAGGGCAGAGGGCCGTGGGACCAGCCCCCCAGTTAACAGCGCCCAGATAGAAGCCTTGCTTCTGCTCCCACAGAATCCTCGGCAGGGCTCAGGTGGGCTGGGACCAGACTGGATGGCGGGGAGAAGGGCGGGGAACTGCCTCTTCTGCCCAGATGCGGAGGAAGCTTCCCCGGTCCTAGAGCGATAGAGAAAAAGTTGGCAGAATGAGGGGGAAAAAGGAAACTAGAGTAAAAGACACGGAGTCTCCCAGAGACTTGGCAGCTAAGGCAGGGCAATGGCCACACTCAGGGGACCAGGAAATCACACTAAACTAGAGACGAGGTTTGAGGTGATCTATTAATCTGTCCCTACAGAATCCTTCATGCCCACCTACCCTGCAGTTTAGAGGGTAAGCTGGAGCCCTCTTCTCCAGGGACCCAGAGAAGTGTCAAAGCAAAGCAGAGACAAAGCAACGCACTGTGCAATCTTCTTTCCCTGCCTTGGGGGTGGGGGTCTTCAGCTCTCTACCTGTGTCCCCATTGAAGATCAAGCACCATCTGACAATGTCTAATAACTCCTCTTCTCCTCCTCCTTCTTCTTCGTCTTCTCCTTCTCCTCCTCTTTCTTCTTCTTCTTCTTCTCCTTCTTCTTCTAACCACTCTCTTGTTTGGGACAGAAAGGATGGCAAGTTTGTACTTGTCCCCCAGCCCTGTACATAATTGGTGACAGCAGGCAAAGCAGCTTTAAGGGGAGGGGTTTGCCAATGGAATGAAGGAGGGAGGGAGTCCTAGAGTGACAGAGCTGGAAGGGACCTGGGAGATCACTTGACCCAACCTTTTGTGGCCTCCACACCATTCGTGTGATCTGTGTGCTTCTGTCCCTACCATCATCTCTCATGACAACCAAGGGTTCTCAAGACCTCCTTCCCCAGGCTTCCTAACCTAAGGGCACTGTCTCTTGTCTCCTTTCCACCAAGGAGCTAATCCACCCTCTTGTTTTCTAGATAACACTGAGGCTCATTGAGATGTGACTTACCCAAAGGCAACCTTCCTCCGAGGACAGAACCAGGACAAAACCCCAAATGCTTGAAACTATTTCCATCCTCCTACTCTTCTACTCAAACCCAAAGGAAGGAAGGTCTCAATTCTTGCTCAGGAGACCTCTGACATGTCACACCTGTCACCTAGCTGATGTGGGCTCCCAGTGTCAAGGTTATCTAAGACCAGAGTTACTTTCAAGGTGATTCTGGTCATTTCCCTTCCTCCCGGGTAAACTGAGGGCTTTATGAGGTTAGTCTGGGTCCCGCTTGCTTCTTCCCTGAAAAAAATAGGCTCTGAAGCTTAAGTAACTGCCTGGAACTTGACTGACTGAGCCCCAGACTCCAAGAAAGCCCTCACCACCTTTTCAAGGGCTCTTTCCTCTAGGATAAAAGGAGAGAAAATGCTGAGCTGTAAATTCACCCAGGAGGCAGTGTCCATGGGCTCTTTTATATCTTTTGCCCTTATTTTTTGCAAATATCATTTATCTTTCCTCCACTGCCCTCAGTTGGAGATATGAAGAGCTCAG
Organism: Meles meles; assembly: GCF_922984935.1. Lineage (NCBI taxonomy): Eukaryota > Metazoa > Chordata > Mammalia > Carnivora > Mustelidae > Meles > Meles meles. Next base: position 120,065,791 of record NC_060070.1, on the reverse strand, counting down.
AATGGACTGGCTGGGACCGCATCCTGAGGCTGTGAGGGCAGGTTTGGAGAAGCGTGATGTGCAGATGTTTGTGTCTGTGTTTACACGCATGGGCACATTCCTGGGTTAGCTCTTGCCCCTGTGCTGAGGGTATGAGAGCGTTTTATATGTGAGCCCACCTCTATATGAGCAGGGTGACTCAGTGGACCACCTCCAAGGCCAGAACTGCAAAGGAGTCGCCCTGGAACCCCGAGTTTCAGCTGGGGAAGGCTACTTTCTCTTGGTCCTCAATTAAAGTTTACTCAGAGCTAGGAAGGAGCACGGAGACCCGAGAGTGGCGGGGTAGGGGGTGCGCTGGAGGTAAGACTTGGCAGGGCGGCCCTCGGCCCGAAGTCGGAGTCCCTCTTGGTTTTTCGAGGTCCCATGTGGCTGTGTCCCGCGTGTCGGGCTGCGTCGGGCGGGCGTGCCGGGGTGCCCGTGCGATCCCGTCCACCCCAGCCTCCCCGACACCCGGAGCTCTCTTTGTCTCCTCGTGGAGGTGTGCGTGCAAACCTGCGTCGCACGGCCCTCATCTCGTGCGAGCGCCGGGACGCACCCTAGCTCCCCCACTCTTTCCGCAGGGAGAGAGAACGAGCCGGAGCCCGGTGCTGTTTGGTCTGGAGCCGAGCGGGGCTTGCATTGATCCATTGATTGTGCGAGGTCTGCGCCTGACCTCCCTGCTCCCGGGGAAGCCGTCTCCATGGAGACCGGGCCCGCTCCCCCAGCGCCGGATTGTAAATTCCTGCAGGCAGCGGCCCGGCAGCCTGGGGAGGGGGCCGCCGCGCCCGGGCGCGCAGGGGGAGCGGCCGCCGCGCCGAGGCCCCATTTGAAAGAAAAAAGGGCACGAAAAAGGAGGTGGTGGAGGAGGAGGGGGAGGAGGAAGAAAACGAAAAGGAGCGAGGAGAGGAGGAGAAAGAGCAGGAGGAGGAGAAAGGCGAAGAAAAAGAGACGGAGCCCGAGAGACGGAGAAGGAGCGAGAGAGGAAGAAAGAGAGGCAGAAAGGGCGTGTTTCTGGCGCTGCGTTTCCCCTCCCCTTTCTCAGGTCCCTCGCTCCGGCTCTGCGCGCTCTCCCGCGGCAGCTCTCCCCGGGCGAAGCTGGGAATTGGGTGGGATTATACGGAGCAACCCCGCCGCCGCCGCCGCTAGCAGAGCCCAGCTCGGAGAGGGCGGTGGGTCCCCTCCGTCATTGGCGCCGGGCGCCCCCAGCCTCGTCGCGCTCTCCGCCTCGCTTTCCCCGGCGTCGGGCTGGGAGAAGCCGGCAGCATCGGGAGCCTTCCGCCGAGGGCGCCGCGGTCCGCGCCCCGCGCCCGCAGCCCTCCGCCCGGCCCCGGCCCGGAGCCCCCTCCCCTCCCCCCTCCGGCGCGCGGGGGCCCCGCCGGCTTCCGCCCTCCGGGGGCTGCCAGACCGGCCCCGGCCGCCCGGCCGCGGGTGGCTCCAGCCATGGGCTCGGGGCGCGTGCCCGGGCTCTGCCTGCTCGTCCTGCTGGTCCACGCCCGCGCCGCCCAGCACAGCAAAGCCGCGCAAGGTAAGGAAGGAGGGGCGCGCGGCGGCGGGACTGCGGGAGCTGCGGGGGCTGCGGGGCCCGCGGGGCCCGAGGGCGGGGGCCCGATTTCCGAGGGGCAGGGCAGGTGCTGGGCAAAGCGTGCCGCTGTCAGAGCCCAGCACCGTGCACCCGCTCTCCGGCCGGGGAGCTGACCTCTGGGCGCTGCGTCCCGGGCGAAAGGCTGGACGAGCCAGCAGCGACACAGAGGAGTGAGAAGTTTGGGGGGCCCTGTGCAGAAGTCGCCACGCACCTCAGAATTCTGCCCGACTTCACTGCCGCCCCAGCATCTTCGAAAGATTTCTTGTCCTCCAAAAGTACCGGAGAGAATCTTCCCTTCTCTCAGACACTGCCAGAAACTTAAGCCGTGGCCTGGAGAGACGGAGAGAATGAAACTTTTCAGCCACGCCATGTATTTCTTCCCCTCACCCCCAACCCTCATGCAAAGTCAGACAAAATTTCCCAGTTGTTGTCTTATCAGTAGAAAAATGTTAAAGAAAAATAGGATCTTTTCTGGAAAGCCCAGCTCGTCTCTCACTGGATGGTAGGGGGCTGAAGAAGAGGAGAAAATTTCTGACTGGTTCCCAGCAAGAATGTCGCTTTCTGCCTCTTTGGGGGGAAATCTCTTTCGTCTTGCATGGCTTTCATTTCTTATCATAATATTTATTTATTAAGGCCTCGGGTTTCCAATTCCATTTAAATCCAGGTCAGAATTGCATTAAAATAACAAAGTAAAATTCCAGGCCGGGGAGCTCTGACAGATCCCTCTAGGAATTAAAGAGAGAGAGAGAGACAGGGAGGCCCTCCAGCCCCCATCCCTGACCCCAGGCTCATTGCCTGGCCAGTCCCAAGGATTTGCTGGCAGAAACCAGGCTGGTGGGCTACAGTTCTCTTGGGGACAGCCTCCCCTCCCCCTTGACCTCTTGCTGCACCCTTCCCCCATCATGTCCTCACCCAGGAAGAGATTTATATGGACAAAAAGAAAATTCCTCCTGGCAAGGCTTGGCTGAGGAGGATATGATTCTGCCTATTGTCCCAAGGGCTCCTGAAGCCAAGATGGGGTGTGGAAGTGGCTGAGCCAGAAGGGAAAGTTGAACTTGGGAGTTGGGGAAGCCTGAGTCTCTGGCAGCAGGTCACTGTGTCCTGGAGCCTGAGCCCTTGGCTCTTAAGGCGCTCTTGTGTACTGCATGGGCTCCCACTCTGATGAAAGGACGGTGCCCTATCCACGCCAGTCCCTTCTCCCAAACGCTGCCTCTTCAACTACCTCCTTCCTCCAACCTGTCCTTTAAGAGAGCCCAAGGACCAGAGATCCACAGCTGTCACATACCAGACCTCACCCCCTTCCAAACCCCAACTGCCTCCTCTCCAGTTCTGGTTCCAGACAGCCCACTCCCACCCCCGGCCTGGGAGCAGCCCCTCTCCCACTGTGGATTTGCTTGTGTTTTCATAAACAAAGCTGGCTTTTGTAGTGTGTGCTGACTTACTCATAACATGGAATTAGCTAGGGAGTTTAGTCTGAAGGAAGGAACAGATTTCATTCAGTAATCTAGAGACAAGATAAGGGCCTCTTTCAAGTTGGAGCCTGTGTCTGTAGTGGCCTAGTGAGACTGGGGGGCTGGGGGCAAAAGAGGGAGCAAACAGTATATTCAGGGGGGTTCCCAGGGCTCATGGAGACTTCTAGAAGGGACAGGTGCCATGGGGAGATCAGCTCATCCTTTGGGGATAGAAGGACTCAAAACCCCCTCCCAGCTGCTCTGGGACTCCCTTTTTCATCAAGACACCCCGCTGGGTGCTGCTGGGGGCAGGGGATGCAGCCAGAGTGGATGCCCCTGCCCTCAAGGAACTTACATCCTCCTAGATTTATTTCCTGCTTATATTCAGGCTGCAGTTAACAGTGCATCTTCCTTCTGATCCCCAAGTCTAGCCGGGCATAGAATCGAAGCCCGTCATTTCAGCTACCTCTGACGCTGCTGTTCAGGAACTGTGTCAGTCCGGTCTGCCAGAGGTGGCCTAACGACAGGTCCGTTGGGGTAGAGGGTCTCTGGACCCAAATCTGCAGGCCACTGCTGCAGGAAAGACAAGTACTGACTAGGCAGGGCAGCCTCACCCCTAGATGGAGTGCTGTGGACATGGCTCACTCCCAGACAGATCTCCTGGGTATCACGCCAGCAGGTGTCCCTTCAATGCCATGTGTTTTAGTTGAAGCCCTAGTGGGTCTCTTTAAATTACAAAGACTCTGGACAACTGTCTTGTGCCATTATTATATCTCTGGATAGAGTGTGTGTGTGTGCATGCGTGTGTGTGAGTGTGCGTATGTGAAAGAGGGAGAGAGAGAGAGAGAGAAAGAGAGAAATTCACCGCCATCACCCACAGGAGGTAGAGCTGGGTGCCTGTGTCTCTCGTGACTTGGTTGTTAAGCCTGGATATGAACATTTTCATGTCTTTGAGAACCGTGTGTGGATGAAAGGGTGGGTAAGCTCGTGTGACCAGGAGTGAGTGAGCATGAAGGTACATGGTTTTGAGTGTTTTTCAAGTGCCTGTCTGTGTATTTTAAAGTAGACAGACTGGATAACCAAGATAATTGTTAACTTAAAAGCATTAATTTGCTTTGCTTTTTTTGGGGAGGGGGGTGTGTGCAGCAGTGGTTAAAAAGATCTAATCCTTGCTTAGGGCTCAGGTTACAGCTGAATGAAAAGGTCTCCTGGCCTCCCCAGGGGGAAACTTGTCCCCAGGGCAGGCTCAGGGAGAGCCAGCCTGGCCGTTTAGTTTACCTGGTTGTTTTTTCTTCTCATTAGGGATAAAATGTTGATAAAGTCATGTATTTAGAGTTTCCAAGTAACACCATCCCCGGGACTGAGAGCGTTCATCTGGCGGCAAACAGTGTCTCTCTGTCTCCACGCGTCTCTCCGGGTCTCTGTCTGGGTGTATGTGTGTGTCTCTCTTTCTTTCCCCCACCCCTCTCTTCCTCTTTAATGTGGCTATTTCCTCTCCTCCCCGCTTCCCTGGGCTCCTGTGGCCAGCTCTTACAGTGAGGGGACTGTTCCTCCTAGCCCCTCCCTCCAAAATATGAAATGAAAACCATAACCGTGTCAGCGGGTGAGGGTGGCCCCGTGGGCAGCCGGCTATTGCCTGTGCCCCATCCAGGCCACACTGAGGAGAGAGAGCGAGAGTCCCCACTCTTGGAGCCTGATCTTCAGTCAGTTGCTTCTAAGCCTGTCTCCCCCCCCCACACACCTCCATTTTTCCAGAAGGGTGGAGAAGCGGGGGTGGACTGCTTAGAAATTCCTCAGGAATCCCTTTGACCTCTCTTCTCTCAGTGACATGTCCCCCCCCCCCCCCCCGGGGGGTGGGGGGAGCCTGGGGCCAGGGGAGCACTTCTCCACTTCTTACCCCTCATCTCCTTGAGCCTCCTCAGAGCGGAAGGAGAGAGAGGGGAACAGAAGACACCGAGGGCAGAATTACCGCAGGCCGAGAAAGAAGAAAATTATCAGCCACCCCTAAATGAGATTGCTTTCTGAAACCTTCAGGAATCTGAGAGCATGAGAACCGGTTTGAGATGTGAGCGGCCGGGACCTGTTGTAAAAGGAGCTGGCCCTGGGTGTGAGTTTGGGAATGTGAGGTGTGCATTCACTGGGGTGTGTGAGCGTGCATGTGCATAATTCGGTGTGTGTATCCACCCGTGTGTGTGTGTGCGTGCATGCGCCGTGCTCCGGTGAGAGGAAAAAGGAAGCAGGGCGATGTGCGTTTTGTTTTCGTTGGAGAAGTCAAGAAGTGGAATGGCTTGGTCCGGTGCCGTGGATTGAGGGTGGGGGAAGGGAACGGATGGTTTCAGACCCTCTTGCAGAGATGGAGGCAGAGGGGCTCGCTGCCTGAACTTACCCCCGGCCCTGCCCCTGGCTCTGGACCCCTCGTGTCAGGGTGTGGGCCTCCCTTGACGTCCCGTACCTCTAGCACATGACCACTTCTAAGAAAGAGTCCCTGTCAGGGCTGGAAACTGCAGGGCTGCTTCTGAGACGGGCAGTGCCCGCAAGAGGCCCAGACCCGGGGACAAGTTCTTCAGTCTCAGTTAGAAGACAGCAGTCTGGAAACAGAGGGACGGCTGCGCCTGGCGGGGGGAAAAACGATACAGCAGCTAACTCAGGGATGCCCAAGGGGTAGAGGAGCTAGGCACCCGGGCTAGAAGGGGACACAGACCCTCCCCTCCCCCCACTGGCCCCTCTGTCACCGGCCTGTCCTCCCATGCCCGAGTATTGCCAGCTCCAAACGGCGTGGGGTGGGGCGTTTGGTGCCGGTGGGTTGGTAGATGCAGAGCCCGAGGACTGGGGCCCTTGAGGAAATCGTTGAAATGCCCTCCCTCACTTGTAAATGGACTAGAGTGTCAGGAGAGTCCCCTTCAGCTCTGAGATTCTGCACATCTCATTGAAATCCTTCCTGCTGGAAGGCAGAAAACACTTGAGCAATTCTTGGTCCTGCCCCTAGACTTCTGGGGCCTTCCTGCCTGACGCTCAGGCCCTCTGCCTGGGCCCTCCGCTACTGCTCCCTGCCCGAGTCTGTCACTTGGCTACTCCTCCTTGCTTACCCCACCCCAGTTTCCTGGGGCCCCAAGTACCTGACTGTTCTGTGTCCTTAGGTAGACTCTTTCCCCCTGGAAAGAGCATCTAGAAAACAAGTGTGTGTTTCTGTGCGTGCACGTGTGTGTGAAGGTGTGTGCATCCGGCAGCTTTGGGTAGGGGAGCTGCGATGGTTGTGTTCTAGGAACTGAATCCTATCTGGGCAGGACCCCGAGGCCCCAGTCCCTGGTCCTATATGGTGTATTCTCAGCTCCAAGCCTAGCCCTCTGTATTTTCCTCCAGCTGAAACATTTCAGACCGAGGTACTGTTTTGTAGTTGCTATTGGGTTTGGCCTTGGGGTGAAGAGATGACCCCTAAATAGGGCACTGTGGTCCTCACTCTTACCTATGGTTTCTCTGTGGCTGTACCCATAGCCCTAGAGAGCTGTGGGGTTTGGATTTCGGGGCCCCAGGCCAGAGGCTGTCCACATCTGGTCCCTGATGGCACCAAGCTGAGGAGAGGCCTGGGCTGGAGGGAAGATCCAGAATAAGGAAAGAGATCTAAGGAATCCCTGGGTGAGGGTGGAGAGTCAGGGTATGCAGGGACTGGGCTGGGTGGGGGTGGGGGGGGGGGTGCTGGAAGAAAGGAGGAGCTTAAAGGATAGACCCTGGGGAGCAAGTTTACAGAGAGGACGTTTTTACAAGTTTCTAATTATATTTATTTGGAGTTTTCCTCTGGCGGTTTGAAGCTGTTAACAGCAGGAACCTGTATCCCGGTGTTTGTTTTTGTTTCTAACCAGCTGCTTGGCCCGGCATAGTGAATCCGAGTTGGAGACACCTGCCCACCCCGTCCTTGCTGCAGCTCTGTCTGCGCCCACCATGGCGCACTGGCCTTCTTCCCTGCCCGCCACTCAGCCCTGCCCTCCTTCCAGCTACCCCCATGCTTGAAGCCTCAGAGCCTGCTGGGGCTCTCCAACCGGGGACAGCCAAGTGTCAGTTCCAGGTCTTTCCATGATTATGTCTCAGATGCTTGCTTCGTGCCCGAACTCTGTGCTGAGTTGGGGTGGGGGGAGACACGACAACGACCAAGGCTGGGATTCCCCTCCCCTGGGTGTTTCCAGGCGATAGTGTAAGGAGAGCAAGCACTGGACTGGGAGTCAGAAGACGCGGGTCTGGCTGTGCACAAGCTGTTCGTGCTTGCCCTCTCTGGGCTGGTTCCCCATCTAGGTAGTGAAAGGCCCATGTGAGATAGTTGGGCTGAAATCCCCACACGTCATTATGCACCATCTGACACCATCACTGTTCGTGCTGTCATTTTCTCCATCTGTGTAGAGATAAGACAGATAATCACGACGCTGGAACCTGCCTTGGCCCACTGCCTGTCTCTCCACCCCTCTCTCTCCAGTGTTCTGTTCTGTCCTTCTTACCTAAGGATCCCCTACTTACTCATCCTCTAAAGGCCCCTGATTCAGGGTGGTTTCATCCACACTGAAAAGGAGAAAATTCTTGTCCATTCGGGATACCTTCAGATGAGCAAGGAGCTGGTTTAGGGTTAAGGTGGTAGGACTTAGAGAAACTCATCAAGGCCTCTTGCTGGATGACAAAGCTCTCAGGTTCAGCCCTGTTCCCCACCGGGCACTGAGCACCAACTGGTTTTCCTGGCCCTTCCGTCAAGCAGGCTCAGCTATATAAGAAGAATCCTATTTTCAAAAAGAAGAAGGTGCTCTGTCCCCTCTCCTTGAGGTCATCTGTGTGGTTTCCTAGACTCCAGGCCTCCCTTACCCCTGCCTATCCTCTGTCCAGGCTGAAGACGGGCCCAGGCTACAGCTGAGGTCACAGAGTCTCAGCCCGGTTCCAAGTCAGGAACATAGCCTGAGAAGCGTGAGCTTCTGGCTTCTGAAGCCAGGCCCCAGCCAGTTCCCCTAGTTGCCCTTTTGATCTAGAGAGAGAGTACACACTCACATATACAGGTCAGGGTGTCATGGCTGAAGTCCGGGCTGGTTCTATTTTGGGTGTTAATTACATGTGGGAAGCAACGCAGAGGAAAGGATATGAGAACTGACCAGGAGCAGCAATGGTGTGCTGGTCACAAGAGGACCCTTGCTGCCCCACTGTCAAGTGCTACTTAGCACTGAGGCTGGGAACACCTGTTGGACAAGGATGCTCCAAAGAGGTGCCTGAGCAGCTCCAGATAATATCTGAAGAAACTGAGAGCCTGTGGGTCCTATAGGATTCCCTATGAATCCTACCCTGGATTCACTGGTTCCAGTCTCTTCTGGCCTCTGCATCACCAAACAGATGCACTTAAGTGGGTCTCTTACTTTCCCTGAGTTTCCTATCCCCCTACCCTTAATTTAAGACTAAATTTCCTAGGATTGCCTTCCACCCAGAACAGCTGTGGTATCACAGGAAAATAAAAAGCTTTTTCCTTGCGGTAACATAGAATGGGGAAGATGACATAAATGTGGACCTCATCTACTCACCCACCAGCCCATCCATCTATCCATCCATCCATCCACCCATCTGAGTAAATGTTTTACAAATATTGACTAAATGCCTTCAGGATATGGGTCTGTCTTGTTCACTGCTGGATGCCCGGCCCCTAGCACAGTGTTTGGCATGTTGCAAAGGCTTAGTAACTCTGCTGAATGGCTGAATGCATATATATGATCGGCTTTCAGCTGCCATGGCCTCAGGGAGGTTTTTGGAGGGAGAACTGCCCGTGAACTAGAAGTTAAATAATGGTACCAGGCAGCATATAAGAGGCATCACGAGACAGTGATTGGTCAGGCGATCAGAGAGCCTGCACTCAGCCCAATCACCCAGGGCTAACCTGGCTGGGGCAGGAAGGATGTCACAGTCGTGCAGGCCCATTAGGACACGAGGCAGGCTGCTTTGGACCTTCTCACTAGGTCCCTCAAATCTGCCGTGAGTGGTCAGAGAACTACTGTGGTAGTGTAAGGGGAGGGGAGGTGTGGACTCTCCCTGGGGGTGTCTGCTTATCTGCAGCCTGCTTTCTGCTCCTTTCCATTTGCTGTTATTCCTTGCAAAATTTTGAAGCAGATGGAAGTGTTTCCTTCGGGGTCCTCCTGCTTCCCTTTGGGGTGTACTTCCCCATCCTCGGAAGGGAATCTTAGGACTGGTCAAACAATCCACCCTTTCTGGTCCGGTCTGCCCTCTCACCCTCTCAACGCCACCCCCACATCCCAGGCTCCCTCCCTACATTGAGCAGGGAATATGGAGCCCTCTGCTAGGTGCGGAAGCAAACCCAGCAGAAACGTCAGCTGGCGCTGGGAAAGCTACTGGAGCTGCAGACCCGGGCACTCATGCCAAGAGAGGCAGGAGGTCTTGACTCATCTGGGGTATCTCTGCAGCCGCCACTCTCCCCGACTTCAGCTTTTGATCCAGCCCCATACTGAGGTGGGCACAAAGGCACAAACGGAGAGCCCTCCCAGGGGATCGTGGAGGGTGGCTTTTTGGTTCCCAACTGGGCCCTCACCCACTTTGCCCTCCTCTTTGGGCAGTTCCCAGCATGGGTAGAGCAGGTGCTGGAGAAGGTACCTTCAGGGATTCCCCTGGGAGCCTTTTTTTTTTTTAAAGATTTTATTTATTTATTTGACAGAGAGAGATCACAAGTAGGCAAAGAGGCAGGCAGAGAGAGAGGAGGAAGCAGACTCCCTGCTGAGCAGAGAGCCCGATGCGGGGCTCGATCCCAGGACCCTGAGATCATGACCTGAGCCGAAGGCAGCGGCTTAATGCACTGAGCCACCCAGGCGCCCCGGGAGTCTTTTTTTAAGAAGTGGCTATCTAGGCACTATCTCCTACACTAGCTGCATCGGGATCTCCAGGGTGTGGCAGGGCTGGGCTCCCCCTAACACTTCCTGTGCCATCACGCTGTCCCCACAAAGATGGCGCTCTGGTACGAGGGAGGAGGAGCAGAGAGGGGTTCAGAAACGATACTGGGGAGAAAGTGGGAGAGAAGGACTAAAAATAGCCAACCTTTCTGAGCACTTGCTATATGCCTGCACTGCTGTGCGAAGGACTTGGCAAGTATTAACCCATCTGATGCGCACGGCAGCCCCGGCAGCCCCGGGAGGAGGTGCCATTATATTTACACTAGCACGGTAGCACCCCAGAATCCCTTTTCTCAAACACTCTTTTTTTTTTTTTAAGATTTTATTTATTTATTTGACAGACAGAGATCACAAGTAGGCAGAGAGAAAGGAGGAAGCAGGCTCCCTGCCCAGCAGAGAGCCCGATGCGGGACTCGATCCCAGGACCCTGAGATCATGACCTGAGCCGAAGGCAGAGGCTTTAACCCACTGAGCCACCCAGGCGCCCCGCAAACACTCTTGTCCTCTTGCTGTCCCCAGTGTCTGCCTGGCTCCTGCAAATGGTCTCTTCACTTTACCTGAGAGGGGCAAGGAAGGCAGACAGCTGCCCAGCCCTGCCACACCCTGGAGATCCCGATGCAGCTGGTGTAGGAGAGCGCCTAGACAGCCACTTTTTTAAAAAAAGACTCCCAGGGAATCCCAGTGTGCAGCCAGGGTTGAGAACCACGGGTCTAGACCAATTCATGCCCAACTAGCGTCAACTTGTTTGTCAGGCCAGTGGTAAATACTTGCTTACTGAGAGCTGTGGAGAGACCATGCCTATGGGTATTGAAGTGATCCCTGCACGGATAAATCGTGGGTGGGCAGATGTGGCGGAAGGGAGCTCTGAAAGAATGAACTGGCAGGAGGAGGAGACACTGGGTATAATGGGGGTCCCTATTTCAGAGCCCCACTTTGTTTTGGTGGGACGGGGGATACACAGAAAGAGCGAGAGAGAGAATCTCAAGCAGACCCAGGGCTCGATCTCACAACCCTGAGATCACGACTCAAGCCGAAACCAAAAGCCGGACACCCAACCCACTGAACCACGCAGGCGCCCCTCAGAGCTCTGCTATGGGCATCAACTGGTTCAAAAGATTCCATTCGAATGACTGACAGGTCCCGTCCTCAGTGAGTGACCAGCCAAGTGAGGGAAGCAGAAAATGCCACACAAGAGGGCTTGACAGCATCAGCAGAGGCACTCAGCAATGGCGGCAAGTGAGCGGAGGCAGGCGGAGTCCCCTGGGATCAGGAATCTCTAGGAATGGTGTTTAGCAGGAAGAGCTTTGGGGCAGACAATTTTGAGCCAGATTTGGGAAGCCGGGAACAGTGTGGCTAGAGATGAGATAACTGCATTTCAAATGCGAAGACGATGAATGTGAATGCTTGCACAGGGGGAGAATGCTTAGACATTGTAGAGGGAGGAGGTAAGAGATAGTCTTTCAGGGCAGAAACTCTTGGCTGGAGAGGGATAAGCAGCGGGAGCAGGGCGATGAGGGAGTGGATGGGATGGTGGGAAGAGCCCAGCTGCTGGAAGGGGCTACAGGATCTGCTGGGAAGCCTGGGCTTGCTGCCACCAGCCTCAGGGGCACTCTGGTCCTAGTAAGCACAGAACTGGAGGCAAAGCAAAGAACGGAGAGCCAAGATAGCCCGCTGCAGACTCCAGCGAAGCACCCAATGATTCAGAGACAGGCAGGTCCTTCTGAGATGTCCCAGAAGAAGGGCTTCCTGATGGGTTTCCAAATTGCCCTGCTGACTGCTAGGCAAGGGATGGTAAGAGACAGAAGAAGGCTCAAAGGAGGATGGACAGAATGATCATTAGTCACATTAGGGATTGTCCAGTGTCCCAGGCTACCTGGAAGACTCACAAGGGCGTGTTTAAATGTGGGGACAGAGAATGTGGACTTGGGTCTCTGGGTACCTTGTCTTTCTTCACGTGTTTAACCACACTTGAAATTTCCTCTTTCCTCTCCTCATGGTCAAATCCTGATCCAGTCTCCAAAACCCAACCTGAATCCTGCTGCTCAGGGGTTTTTTGGTCCACGCCAGCCTAGGAGTATCTCTTCTTAGCTCCGAGAACAGCACTCCAGTAGAACTTCCTGTGATGTTGGAAGTGCTGTCCATTGGTGTTGGCCATTGAGCACTTGGCCTAGTGCAACTGAGCAACTGAATTTCAAACTAATTTAAATTTAAAACAGCCATTGGTGCTTCATGGCTACCACTATAGAGAGCACAGTCCTAGAGCATCTGTTGTCTGAACGAGCTTCTGGACATCAGGAACCTATCTCCCAGATTTTTCACTTTATATATGTGTGTATATGTGTGTGTGTGTGTGTGTGTATTATTAAGCAATATTTTATATATATATAAAATGTTACACAGATTATCTCATCAACTGCTCACTCTCACGAGAAGGTATTATCCCCATTTTATTTTATTTTATTTTTTTTTTAAAGATTTTATTTATTTATTTGACAGAGAGAGAGAGATCACAAGTAGACAGAGAGGCAGGCAGAGAGAGAGGAGGAAGCAGGCTCCCCGCGGAGCAGAGAGCCCGATGCGGGGCTCGATCCCAGGACCCTGAAACCATGACCCGAGCCGAAGGCAGCGGCTTAGTCCACCGAGCCACCCAGGCGCCCCGGCGTTATCCCCATTTTAAAGAGGAAGAAATAAGAGACTCAGAAAAGCCTGCCTAGAAAGATAGAGCTGGATTTGAATCTGGCACTTACTCGTTTCAGAGCTTAGGATCTTTTTATGAGAGTGTATTTCTTCTTCCCACGTATTTTCTCCATCGGTTGCACCGACTGATACTCCACAGCCTCTCACTATCTACTGTCCTTCTTGCCCTCTCTTATGAACTAGTCTTCATGCCCCTCTTCTCTGTGCTTTCATCTGGGGATGAGTTCCCAGGGTGGGCCACAGCAGGCAGACACCGTGACTGCAGAACCCGAGGGAGTCTGAGAGTAAGTGTGAGTTACAGCAGTTGGAATCACGGGCCGTGGCGGATGACTGCAAAGGAGTCAAAGAGTTGGAAGGCAGAGTGCAGAGCTGAATGGAAGCTCAGAAGACTGGAGGCAGGATATTTGGGGGCACTTTTCCAAATTTCAGTTCTCTTCTTTGCCCCAGGAAGCCTCAGTCCTGCCCCTGAAGCATTCCTTGAAACCTAAAATCTGAGGACAACTAACTGTTTCAAGCTAGGACTCCCCGGTATCTATAAATTGGAAGGATTCCTGGCCCACTCATTCATTCACATTCTGTTAAAATATATCAAGTACCTTAAGGATTTGGATCCCATAGTTTGGTGATTGCGGCCTGAGAACCGGCATTTGAACTAAAGCCAGGCAAGGTTACAGTCCGCTGTCTTGCCTGCAAGTCCCATTTCTTTATTTGCAGGTGGCTACCTCTATGCTTGGGTTCCCCAGTTCACAGTTAGAAGTAGTGCCTTCCTCCTCTCATCTTCCTTTTCACAGAGATTCTCCAGCCCGGCTGCCTGTTCACCTGGGGAGCGTTTAAAAAATACTGTGGGCTCGCTGACCAGGACCTCTGGGGATGGTGCTGGGCATCTCCTAGGGGCATTAACTCTGACGACATGTAGCCAGGGTTGAGGAACCCCTCACCTTAGGTCTACTGTGTCTGTGGTGCTCAACCATACCTTACCTCATGTTCCTTGTCTCTCCTTCTGGCTGGGCCGAGTCAACAGTCTTCAGCACAGTACCTTTTGCAAACACACCCTGTAAAACGTTCTCAGTTAAATGCAAACTGTTGCCATTTTTTAGCTCTCTTTTGTCCGCACCGTAATGTGTCCCCCAAAGTTGGATTCTTTTGCCCAAAGAGGATAAATGGTTTTCTTGGCTCTGTCCTTTCAGAACCATCCTCTTTTTTGGCCTCTTCCTTCAGCAGAACTCTGTGAGGAGCTCCGTGTGTCCGAGTGAGCCAGGAGCGAGCGAAGTACCTTGGGTTAGATGGGAGAGTTGAGGGCGGCGGGCTGGACAAGCCAGAGTCAGCCAGAGAGTCACAAGAGCCCCACTGATTAGGCTTCAGGTTGCAGGTACCAGCCCCTGCCCAGTCCTGGTTCCTCTGCTGTTGACAGCACAAGGGCTGAGGGAAGTCTTCCAGGATGCAACTTCTTTCCTCTAAAGATTCTTGGCGCCGTGGTGGGCAAGTGGGAGCAGGCCTGGTCTCAAGCAGAACTGTGAGGCTGAAGAAGATTTCTCGGGTGCCCCGTCTTCTCCCTTTCTTCCTTCCATTACCGAGGGCCGCGGGACCCTGCCACTTTCCCAGAGGCCACTGTCCCCCTGCCTCTCCCCCGCCCCCTAAGTCTGCTTCCAAGAGAGGTAAACTAATTCACACTAAGTTGAATATTTCTAATCAAGGTAAGTGTGCTACCCAGTCCAAGGGGTTTTGTTTGTTTTTAAATCAAAGAGGAGTATTTCAAATGACGGAATTTTAGCTGTCATTATGGATTAAGTATTTCTGAGGAGAGTGGGGATGCTTTTTGAATTCCTGAAATTACAGAGTTGACCGGCTCTGAAATCCGAAGGGTGTGAAGCCTGCTCTTGGAGGGGGAGGGGTCACGATCCGTATTTTAGAGGAGAGGGGCTTTTGCCCTTGGGGAACCACCTTCAAGACAGCCCTTGGGATGCACTGACAGAGGGTCCCACGTGTCCCCTCTGCCCCTGCCAGATGTGGACGAATGCGTGGAGGGGACTGACAACTGCCACATCGATGCCATCTGCCAGAACACCCCACGGTCGTACAAGTGCATCTGCAAGTCTGGCTACACAGGGGATGGTAAACACTGCAAAGGTGAGGCTGGGAGGGCACCCAGGAGGGGAGGTCAGTGCCACTGCCCTTGGCCATACTGCGCATGACTGTAAGGCCTGCAGTCCCTGCGGGCTCCAGGAAGGGGGTTGGGAGGGGTGGCTGTTGTTACCCCAGAGAGGACACCGTAGGCTAGCTGAGGCTCTGGTGGGAAGAGTTCACAGCCTCCCAGCTTGGCTGGGTGGGGAGTCAGAATCAGGGACTGAGGCCTGAGGTACCCTGACATTGGAACCTCCATCTCTAGACCCTTCTACCGTTCCCACATAGGATGAGAACAGACAGTTTACCCCAGGGGGAATTCATACCATAAACAAACACATTCTTCCCCTCTCATAATTAAAGCCATGCAAATTAAAGCACGCTTTCGGATATTATTTTCAATATATGACCTTCAGTGCTGGTAAGACTGCAGCAGACATACACTCATTAATTCTTCGTGACATTATAAATTGAAAAGTGATTTTGTCATACCTAGCAGGAATCTTAAAAGGTTAATTATACCCTTTGACCCAGAAATTTTATTCTCAGGGACTTATTCAAGGGAAATTCAAAGAAACAAAATAATATACTGGAGAAGATGTTCTTTTTGCATTATTTATGATAGTAAAATAAATGGAAGAAATCTGACAATAGCAGAAGGATGAATAAATTATGATATAACAACACAATGAAATATTCTGCAACCACGTACCATGGTGATTAGAAAGACTGGGTGGAGACATTTGAAAATGTTTATGACTTAAGTTTATTTAGATTGATTGATTGATTGATTGATTGATTGATTGATAGAGAGGGGATGGGGAGAAGCAGAGGGAGGGGGAGAGAGAGAATCCTAAGCAGGCTGCACACACAGCGTGGAGCCTGATGCAGGGCTCGAACTCACAACCCTGAGATCATGACCTGAGCCAAATCAAGATCATGACACTTAACCAGCTGAGCTACCCAGGTGTCCCTATGACTTAAGTTGAGACGAAAACAGCAAAATGCAAAATGGTTTGTATGCTATGAAAGTAAGTATGAAACCACACATACACAGAGACAATATATACACATACATACATATATTCAAACCACCATGGGCTGAGCCCAGGGGTGGACAGTGGGGGGCATGCTGGTGGGCCAGCTGCCTCAGATCCTCTTTGCCCACAGATGTGGATGAGTGTGAACGAGAAGACAATGCCGGTTGTGTGCACGACTGTGTCAACATCCCTGGCAATTACCGATGCACCTGCTATGACGGATTCCACCTGGCACATGACGGACACAACTGTCTGGGTGAGCCAAGGGGAGGGAGAGGAGGTGTGGGCAGAGGGCCTGTCTTGTGGGGAAGGAGCCGTTTCTGGCATTTCCCACTGCCCAGGCAAGCAGAGGAAGGTGATCAAAAAGCCGCATTCTTGAAAAATTGAAAACAAAGACAGCCTCCCCTTTGAGACCAGGTGCTGAGGATGAAATAATCCTGGGGCTGGATGAAAAACATCAGAGGAGATGCTGCTAGAAAGTGCTCCCAGGGCAAGCCGGAAGATGACAGGGCAAGGGCCGGAAGATGTAGGGAGATGATGTAGGGAGCAGAGCATGGCGGGAAGGTGATTTGGCTCCACACTTCAGTAAACGAGAGGAATGTTTGATGATGACAACGATGCCCCCATGGGTGCTGAGGAGCCTCAGTCTGACCCTTAAAGACTGGTTTTCTTCCAGCTCATCCTGTAATCTCCAGGCCCTCCTCCCCTTACTTCTCCTTACTCCATCGGACCTGATCCTTGACCCAGGAGCTGGGTCAGAGATAGGAGAATCTCTAAGGAACTCCCCTCAACTTTGGTCTGTTATCACTTTGGAAAATTACTGGGACCATGTCAGATTCTTCCGCAAGTAGCAACACTGAAGCCCATAGCAGAAAAGGGTTTGAAACGTGAAGCCAGGGGTTCTTTTCCAAATTCTTCCTGGTGTCAAAAAAAAGTAGGAGACTAGAAGACTAGAAGACCAGGAAAGGAAGAGAGGAGGAATGATGCCCAGAAAAGTGGCTAGGCTTCTTCCCCACCTGACCAAACTGATGAATTATCTGAGGCTCCATTAGTCTAGGACAGCCTACAGAGCTGCCTCTAGACCCAGTCATGTCCCATTTTTGGGCCAGGCTTTTAGGTTTCTATTCCCAACCCGGGCCTCTACAGCCTGAGCCCTGCTGGGCCCATCCGCCCAGCCCTGGCCATCTCTTCTACGAGGGAAGGATCTCACTTCTTTTCTGCCCAGTCACCCAGGAGGGCCTCTTTAGGGACTCCCTCAGAAAAAGAAGTGATGAGTTTCCCACCGGACGAGAAGTTCTTTGGTTGCCTTTCACCTTTCTAAGCCCCTGATTCTCACCAAGTCTTGTTTCCCTGTGTTTTGGGGAGAACTAACCAGAAGTTAAGAGAATGAGTAGGTATGGAAAGAGCAAGGGGGAGCAAAGTTCTACCTAACCCTACCCTTGGGGTTCAAAGTCTCAACTCAACCTCTGGCTTGTAGGGGAACCCTAAGTCATCCATGCCCTGGGCCTCAGTTTCTCCACTGAGAGCTAGAGGAAGGAACTTGGCTAAAGAGCAGCAAAATCACAAGTTTGCATAGAAGGGAGCAAACAGAAGGATGGACCATAGGTTGGGACAGTGGGAAGACAAGAATGGGGAGAAGTCAGGGCTGTAGTGATAGAGGGGGAAGGGACAGGAATAAGGCAAAGGAAAGTATACCTCCTTGACTTTACGCCAGGTCCCTCTCTCAGGCAGGAGCCTGCTGGACCTGTACCCTTCTGCCCTTGGCCAGAAGGGGGAAAGGACAGGGTTTCAGGGCTCAGCAGGGAGGATGGGAAGAGAGGGGCAGAATAGGGCCTCAGGAGCTCAAATTCCAGCTCCTCTGTTTGGAGACCAATCTCCTGGATGCCTGCTGGGCCAAGAAAACCCAAGAAGGGCTAGGGACTGGGGAGGGCAGTAGGTAGCACAGAGGTGGAATCAAGGCATTGAAGTGGGAGCCCCAGAATGAGCTTGGCTCTGGCACTTGGGGGTGGTGATTTGGGGTGGTAATTAGGGTGTGGCCTGGCAGCTCTCCTCCCACCCCTCCCCGCCAAGCCACCAGACTGTTTTGTTAAACCAAAATAGGAGAAAGGCTAGGGACTATGGCAGCAAGCCCAGGCTTGGGGGGAGGGGAGGAAGGACGGGGCCGTGGCCTGTCCACAGAAATGGTCCCTGCCCTGCAAGGAGTTGAGGCTTGCTGCCTTTACCCAGGTTGGCCCCCAGACCTAGCGCCATGGCCACAGCTCTCCCTGCGCTTGGAGCCAGTTCCAAGTTCTCTCGTTCCCTGGCTGCCGCCAGGCCCCAGCTCCTCTCCCTGACCAATCCCCATCCTTACCGCCATCCCTGTTCCTCTTGCCCTGGCTCCTTTCCGGATTTCGTCTGTGCTCACACCCAATTCCAACAAGTGAGGGAAAGGGAGGCAAATCCTCACGCGGGAGAGACAGGTTCAACTCTCCCCTCTCCACTGGCTTAGCTCCCCCGCTCTGCCCTTGGAGGGCCTCTTCGAGAGCAGTGGAACATTAGCTGATGCGTGAGCAAGAACTTTCTGGCCTAAGGCTGGGGCTGCGTGGGGTGGGGAGGGTCTTCTGAAGTCTTGCGGCACACTCTGGAGCCTGGCCTCCACCCCACGGCCTCACCAACCACCCATCCTACACAGATGTGGACGAGTGCGCCGAGGGCAACGGTGGCTGTCAGCAGAGCTGCGTCAACATGATGGGCAGCTATGAGTGCCACTGCCGGGAGGGCTTCTTCCTCAGCGACAACCAGCACACCTGCATCCAGCGGCCAGAAGGTCAGCCCGTGACCCGGGACGGCCCAGCCCTGTGCTCCCAGGCTTCTCTCCATCAGCGGGGGTTTTCCCTCAATACCCTCTAGGACTCAGCCTCTGTTCTCAAGTCCACTGGCTCCTTCCTTTCTCATCCCTCAACTCAGTCACATCCTGAGGCTCCATGGACATGGATACCGGGTTGGAGCAAAATCTGGGGGAATTTGTTTGGGGTTGGGATCAGTGTGGGGTTGAGGGTACTATGGGGTGTCCTCTGTATCCCGACTCAAAGCGGGTCAGTTAGGCATGACATTGCCTAATTGTGGGTGGCTGGGCTCTAAGCTGCTGTTATCTGAGGGTCTCACCCGTGCCTTATTCGTTGGATGGGATAGGGAGCGTGAGGCAGGAAGAGGGGGGTACTGTCTGTTTCTGTGACTCTGCCTCCCACCCCCACCCCAAGACTGTGCCATCCCTGAGGGCAGGGACGATGTCTAATTTGTCTTCTGCTCTCCAGAACCTAATATACTGCTCTGCCTGTAGTGGGGAGCTTAATACGTATTTGTTGAGTAAAATCTTCTAGTAATGAGGGGCACTCAGCTGGCTCAGTTGGTGGAACACGTGACTCTTGGTCCCAGATTGTGAGCTGGAGCCCCATGGAGGGTGCAGAGTTTATTTTAAAAAAATCTTATGGTTATTATCAGTACCAATTACTTCCCACCCACATTATTATCTTCTTCCTGGTTTGACTGTACACTCTTTGAGGAAAGAGATCATGTTTGTTTGTTTTAAAGATTTTAAGTAATCTCCACACCCGACATGGGGCTCAGACTTACAGCCCTGAGATCAAGAGTTGCACGCTCCACCAAGAGCCAGCCAGGCGCCTCAAGAGTTGTGGGTTGTTTTATTTGTTTTGCTTTTTTTCTGGGTCCTTCCTTTTTTTTAAAGATTTTATTGATTTGACAGACAGAGATCACAAGTAGGCAGAGAGGCAGGCAGAGGGAGAGAGGGGGGAAGCAGGCTCCCTGCTGAGCAGAGAGCCTGATGTGGGACTCGATCCCAGGACCCTGAGATCATGACCTGAGCCAAAGGCAGAGGCTTAACCCACTGAGCCACCCAGGTACCCCTAGGTCCTTCCTAAATCCACCAGTACCTAACACAGTGCTGGGTAACTATAAGACACTGCTTTTTGGTTGTCTGAAGGAGAGGGTGCTCATGCAGGGTTTTGGGGGGTTGGGTATCTATACCTATACATCATTCAGAATGGCTCTGTGCCCCACTCATTAGCACCCAGCTCTGGGCAGGATGGGGGCTGGCAAGGGGGAGTCCCTCTCCTGCCTCTGTTGCAGCTTAAAGTGGATTCCCTCACTCTCCTAGGCCCCACTGTCCCCTTCCTTCCTCCTCCTCCAGGCATCCAGGGTTACAGAACACTCACCTCCCTCCTCTTCCCTTTTAGAAGGAATGAATTGCATGAATAAGAACCACGGCTGTGCTCACATTTGCCGGGAGACACCCAAAGGGGGTATTGCCTGTGAATGCCGCCCTGGCTTCGAGCTCACCAAGAACCAACGGGACTGTAAACGTGAGATAACTGGGATGGCGGTGGGGGAGAAGGAGCGACAGAGAGGAAGTGCATGGGGACTGGGCAGCAAGACGCGGGAGGAAGAGGGAACGTGGGAGCGGCAACTAGAGCAGAGGGCCAGTCTCTGGGCTGCCCAAGGCACAGCAAGCTGACAGGCCTCCCGCCCTCTCTGCACAGTGACATGCAACTATGGCAATGGTGGCTGCCAGCACACGTGCGATGACACAGAGCAGGGTCCCCGGTGCGGCTGCCACGTCAAGTTTGTGCTCCATACGGACGGGAAGACTTGCATCGGTGCGTGAGGCCCCTGAACGGGACTCCACCGGGGATGGGGGCACCAGGGAAGGGGGGAGCACCTGGGGCTTCGGTGCTGGGCGCAGAATGACTGGTGAGTGGACTGAAGAGCCAGACAACAAGGCCAGGTCTAGTGAGGGACATCTCTGAGAGCTTGCAGACAACTCTGAGAGCTCACCCTCTTCTCCTCCTCGGCCTGCGAGCTCTCCTGCCCCATTCCCAGGGCCCCGGCCATCTTCTTTACCCAGTATAAAGTGTTGCCAAAGTGGCAATGAAACAACCAGCCCTGATCTGACAAATGGGGTTTCCTGACTCCAGGCTTCTTCTTCCTCTCTGTCCTGTGTACCCCTGCCCGTTCCCCTCCTCCAGCCCTCACCCCCTCCTCCCCCCCCCCCCCCGCCCCGGCTGCAGCCCTTCACTGCCCCGCCAGCTCCAGCCTTCCATCCTTCTTGCCCTGGTTGGGGCCTTCTTAAGACCTGGATCCCTTTTCCTGAATTCCTAGGCCTCACCTCACATACGTTCAGGTATCATAGATGGGTTTAATTCCTTGATCCCTAAAGTTTAATTCCTCACCCCTTCTGTCTTTAGGACTTTTGTGAAGGCCAATTACTATGTGCTCACAGACTGCTGAGAAAGACGATGGGACAAGGTGTCCCCCTGGAGAAGGGGGAAATGGAAGGGAAGGGTTTGGGCCCCGGGGAAGGGCTATGTCTGGACCCAGGCAGGAGTGAGCGTGTTCTGTGGGCACGGGTATTTACAGACGCCAGTCATTTCAAGGGCTACAACATGCGGAGGATGAGGAAGCGTGGACACAGTCGCTCATGCGATGTGCATTTGTCAGAGATGTGACGTTCAGCTTAAGAACTAGACTCTCCCCATCTTTCTCCAGAGACCCCACCCGTCTCTGCAGACAGCACTGTCCTAACCCCCAGACAAGAACAGGGGAGCAAATGATGCTCTTAAAGGTGTCCTCTAAGCACCTGCTCCAGACTCGCACAAAGGGCTCTAAATGTCTTTAATTAAACTCTCTCCCACTCCATGTTTCCCTCTGAACTAACCCTTCAAAGACCCTGGGACATTTTTAAATCTTCATGTCGCCTTCTCCTAGCTGGTTTGTTCCAGCTCCTTTCATTTTTTTTTTTTTTCCTCCTAGGTTGAATCTTCTGCTTCCTAAACCTCCCACCATCCCCTCGACACACTCACACATCCCCAGAGTCCCCCCCCAAAAAACTGCATGCGGTCCCCAAAGAAAACCTGCATGTATCAGGACAGAGCTTGGACCCATGAATGTGGGGCCAGGTCCCTCTCTGGTTGCCTTCTGTTCAGATAGTCCTGGGCATGGCTGCTTTTGAAAATACCCCTAGTAAGCTTGAGCTCTTCTCTAATGCAAGACCCATTCTGCCTTCTGGACCATGGCCAAGCGAGGCAGAAGAGAGCAAATGAGGCAGCTCTAGACTTCACGGTTATATTCTTCCTGCGTTCCTCTCCCTCCTCTCCAACAGACCTTAGTTTGCCTTGCCCTAATCTCATTTTTCTCCCCAGCCCTGGTAGAGGAAACTTCATTGTTCGGGACCGCCAGGATGTCCACATTTAGTGGGGAGACGGAGAGGGCAGTATAGTTTAGCAAAAAGGGTGGGCACCCTTTGGGATTTGGCAGCTTATAAGATTTGAGACTGCATCCCAGCTCTGCCTTTGGCATGCTGTGTGGTACTGGGCCCAAGATGCCCTTCTCCGGGACTCTGTTTTCCCTCAGTCACCTGGTGGGAATCTGGCTTCTTTGAGGATACCGGGCAGGACAAGGCTGGGAAGCTAAGTGTAGGAGCCCCCGGGCTCATCACTTGGGGCTAGTGGTTTGGGGCTACAGGGGTGGAGGAGGGTGGGGAGGGGGCAGGGGCCCAGTGGGCCCCAGTGGCTGTTGCCCAGCATCTAAACAGCTTTTTTACAATGTCAAACAGGGGAAAGGCGGCTAGAGCAGCACATCCCCCCTCAGGCCGTTTCTAATGGTAAATATGTCTGCTCTCTCCGCTTGCTCTCACTGGCTTGCTAGGGGAAGGGCTAACCCGCTGGGGCTCCCACTAACCGCATGCCCACTGGGCCCAGCCTGACTGGACTCCAGCCTACCAGCAGGGCTCCCCTGCAGCCTGGGTACTGGGCCCATGGGGTGACAGGACACCTGAGTCCCCAAGAGCTGGCCCAGGAGCCTTCATGTTGGTTTTGTCTTTCTTTGTTCCTGTCCCTCTCCTCTCCTGCTTCCTCCTGCCACCTTCTCCCTCTCCCACCTTCTAACATCTCACCCCTTTCCAACCATCTACCCCTTCCCTCTCTCTGCCTTCCACACAGCAAAAGACCCAGCAGCTCCAGCTCACCCGTTGTGCCCATTAGGTGGCTGAGACAGGGGTGGGATAGAGTTCGAGGCCATCCCCTCCTTGGGGCCGTGTCCTTGGGTTCTTACCCACACCAGCTCACAGTCCCAGTGCCACTCACCATTCTGTCCCACCATAACGGGTACCAGCATGACATCTGAATTCAGACTGACCCGAGTTCGAATCCTGCCTCTGCCACTTTCTAACTATACGACCTCCAAGAAGCTACTTTCTTTTCTGATCCTCAGTTAACTCTTCTGTAGACAGGGAGACAGAGTTCTCCCTTTGGGTTGCTGAGAAAACTAAGACCGTGTGTGCAGAGCGTCTAAGTGCCTGGCACAGAGCAAGTACAGATTAAACTGTGGTTTAATACTGCCACCTGAAGAGCCGTCCCAACCCTGGCCTGGTGAACACTGCCCTGTGGGGGAGGGTAGTTATGCCCGGCTCCCTGGTCTGACCTGGATGGACATCGTGTCAGCTCCGCAGCTCCCAACCCTGGGTCCCTCCGAACCCACCTAGTCTTGGCACAGGATCTCTGTTCCTCTCTCCCTGCTCTAGGGCTTGGGGGACCTCTTCTTATGCTAAGAGCACTCTTGGGGGAATAACTAGGCTTGGAGACTGAATTCAAGTTTCCCTCCTAGGTTCCTCCCATGGTCTTGGAGAACCACAGGAGACCAGGGTGGGAATGGCACACAGGAGATCCCACTGTGGCTACTCCCAACCTGGGCATTTGAGCAAACAGGGCATGACTGGGGACCAACTGGCAGAGTTGCGCTTCTTCTAGAACCCTTGCATTGGTGATCTCCTTGGTGACAAGGCCTGGGTTTTAGGATTGAAAGATTCAAGAAGATGATAGTATTCTCTGCTGCTTTTCTCATTCAGTTCCCTTGACTCAGAGAACCACTTTCTTTTCTTCCCTAGGAGAGAGCTTGGGATTTTGTCTCTCCAAAGGGAGAGATCAAGGGCCTCCTCAGAGGATAGCCCGCGCCTCCTCCAGAGTCCCTGGGTTGGGGCCTTGTGCTATTTGAACTGATGGTTTTCCCCTGAGCTTACCTGACTCTCCTGAGCTGCAGTTTAAACTTGTTTATGTCCTGCTCTGAATTCAGGAAATAGGGAGAGTGACCCGTCCATACTCCCCCTATTATGACCTCCACAGCAAAGAGAGAACTTACCATTCAGGAGGGGGCAATAAAAGAGACTTAGCTTTGAGGTTCTCTGGCTCTCATCTACCTTCTTATACCCTGCCTTGTCCTCTGGATTCTTCTCCTTTTGTCCCCCTCTTCCCCCTAGGCAGTCTCTCCTCATTAGAAAGGAAAACAAAAACGGAACAGCCAGTTATCTCCATCTGGAACTAAAAGGAGGGCTTGGGAGGAGTTGGAGGTAGCTGGGAAGGGGCTGGGAAATGACCAAGTTATGTGCCTCTCCTCTGAGGATGAGCCGTCAGGCCTGGAACTGGGGTCTTTTTTTAAGACAGCTGAGCAAGGAGGAAGAGAAGGATGAATTGGTGGCCATCCCTCAGCTGTCTTAGGGATCCCCAGGCTCACTCTTCCCAAGACTACCCCACCCTGACACCAGAGAGATGGTGGGTGGAAAAAAGGAGGAGAGCCCTATCTGTCCCTTCGTGTTCCCTGGCAGCCGAGAACCACCCTTCCTTAGCTCCCGTCGCTCCCTGCACCCTCCCCGCTCCACCTCCTCCACCCCCCAGCACATTCCTGCCTGACAGCTCTGGCTTGTACCTGCCTCACTGCTGTCCACCTTGTTTCAATCAAGTAGGGGGCAGGGAAGCGGACTGCTTGGCTGCACTTGTGAGGGGATGGGGGCTGGGAGCCGTGGGAGGAAGGGGGCTGGGAGCCTCCACTGACTGCTCCTTCCAAAGCACAGGGAGGCAGCTGAGGCCTTCCCTCGCGCCTCTGTGCTCTCTACTGCCCTGGAGTTTGGGACTCCTCCAAGCCAGTAACCGGATTACCACCCCCCCACCTCCCTCCTAAACAGAGACCTGTGCTGTCAACAACGGGGGCTGTGACAGTAAGTGCCACGATGCAGCCACAGGCGTCCACTGCAGCTGCCCTGTGGGCTTCATGCTGCAGCCGGACAGGAAGACCTGCAAAGGTAAGGGCTCTCAGAGGACAGGAGCGAGGGGCGAGGGGCTGAGGTTGGGATCAGAGATACAGTACCTATTACCCGAGCTCCTCAAGGCTGTCCTGATTATAAAGAACTGAGGGTATGGCTAAGGCTTGTCTCTTGTCTGCCTTTCCCACCTCAGCTCAAGGGGCACAAAAGTCTGGCCAGCAGTGCTCCCTGCCCCAACCCAACATTGTTTTCCTTACTCTCATTCCTATCCCCCTATGGGTCCCTAACCCTCTTGCTTAATGAACATGCCATTCTCATTTGTCCCTGGGTCCAGAAGGATATTTGAGCCCTGACTGTGTGTGTACAAGGTCACAGATGTGTTCCATAACCTTCTTAACCCACATTCCCCAGACCTTTCCAAGTGGAAAGGCTACACTGGTCGGAGGGAGAAGAGGGTGGCGGTTGGGAGTGCTGATGCTGGAGCCTGGCTACCTGGGTTCAGACTCCAGTTCTGCAATCCTGGGCAAGTTACTTAGTGTCTGTGCCTCAGTTCCACTACGATAATGGCGCTTGTCGCAAGGATTAGATCAGTTAAATATAAATTATATATAAAGTACTTAGAACAGTACCTGACAAATGGTGTCTTGTGTTAACTACTACTATGGTATAATTTCCCACATTGCCCATCCTGTTCTCCTTCCTTTTATCAAGCCTGTTCTGGGAGAACGGTGGAGTGGGGGAGGAAAAAGGGAGGGTAGCCCTACTGAAAATAATGATTCATCAGGCCTGTGTCCCCTGGTCACAAGGAGGACTGGAAAGAGGACTGGCCTCCTTCTTTGTGTCTTTTGGCCCAGCAGCTGGCAGAGAGGATGGGGAGACAGGGAGGGCTGGGGCAGCAGGTCAGAGAGCCAGAGTTGAGAGGTTTCCTGCTGGGAAGGACTGTTGACAGGTATGCTGAGAGTAAAGTGGAAGACTGCCCTCTCTGCCCCCTCCCCCAAGTAGGGGTGAGTAGCCTGGGTCCTGTCTGCCACCAGCTTGGGGAACTTGACCTCAGGAAGGAAGCTGCTCACAGGCCCCCCCTTCCCTTCCTAGTGCTGAAAGCTGCCTCAGGCCTGAGCCTCTCCAGACCTCTCCCAATCCAGCCCCCTGCCGGGCCCCTCCCCCTCCCCCAGCAGCTACCCAGCCTCACTGGCTCTCCTGGAGGTCCCGGTCCTGACTCTCTCCTAGCTCCTCCTCTCTGAGGGGCTGCCCCTTTGAATCTCCACCTCTCTGTGCCACCCCCCACACCATCACCTAGGGCTCTCAGGCTAGGAGGGGTAGGGGACAGCAAGGGATAAACCTTATCCACCAGCCTTTTGGAGAAGGGCCATCATGGCAGAATGAAGGGCAGAAACTAGCCCCCTGATTCAAATGCCTACCTACTTCCTACTCCAGGCAATTCCCTGAGGGCCTGACTCTGCTTCCCATCTGCCCCTTTCTAACAGGGTTCAGTCTCAGGAAAGGTGTTCCTGATGACCACAGATCCCATGAACAGGGAAGAAACAGAGACTAGAGAGTGAGAGAGGAGTCAGAATGGCAGGCCCAGGGCTCTGCTTGATTTTCTCTGTCTCTGTGAGGGAGGGAGGGAGGGAGGTCATCTCCTTATTTGTTGTCCCCAGGCTTTGGTATCACCTTTCGTTCTCTCTACTTTGTCCTGCTTCCCCAGACATAGACGAGTGCCGCTTGAACAATGGGGGCTGTGACCACATTTGCCGCAACACAGTGGGCAGCTTTGAATGCAGCTGCAAGAAGGGCTATAAGCTTCTCATCAATGAGAGGAACTGCCAGGGTGAGCAGACGTGGGCCAGGGGGAAAGCCTTGGGAGAGGTTCTAGGGGTAGGAGAGCTTCAAGGAGGCCAGAGCGCCAGAGTCTGAGAAAGTCGGTGGACACTGTGGAGGCTACCCGTGAGCAGTGTCATGCCGAAATTAGCAAATGTACCCCTTCCTCTTGACAGACCAGCTCTGCCTTGCTCTTGGCAAGGAGGGGGGATAGATTTCTCCCTAATTCAAATCCTTGGCAAGATATGACCTGCCTAACCACGTATGGTGGCCCTGATCCATGGGCACCAGATCTCACAGTTCCTGACTCCGAGCGGAGGGGGGACAGGGGATGGGTAGGCACTGCTAAATCGCTGACCCTAGGGCTGGGCCATGAGGGAGGGCCAAGCCCCTCAAGTGGGTCCTTCACCTGACCAAAGGGTCCCAGGGTCAAGTGCCCCAAGACAGATTCAGTGGCTTGCATCCCTGTTTTTCCAGATATAGACGAGTGTTCTTTTGATCGAACCTGTGACCACGTATGCATCAACACACCGGGAAGTTTCCAGTGCCTCTGCCATCATGGCTACCTGCTGTATGGCGTCACCCACTGTGGGGGTAAGCCAGCAAATTCAGACCCTCTGCCACCGGGCCCCTCTCACCTCCATACCCTTCTGCTAAACAAGTTCCTGAGTTGGTTTGTGGCTCTCGCAGTCCCCAGGGGCATGTGCCATGTCTGTGTCCACTGTGTGACCTGGGAGAAATTAAGACACAACTAGGAGACAAGATCAAGGAACAGCATTCTGCCTCCATAATTTCTATCTCCCACCGGTCGCTGCTTCTTGACTCCCATCCTCAACTTCCAAATTCCAGGTCCAGTGGTATGAAGGAGTGGAAGGCTTTAAAAAGCTTGTCAGCTGGGCCCCTTCCCAGTCAGTCATTCTTTGGGGGCAGAGATAAGGGAGCGAGGTCCCGGGCTAGAGCTTTTCTCAAGACAGTAGACATCTCAGAGTGCCTGGAACTCTAAGCAGAGGTCCTCACTCACTGCCCGCTCTGTGGCTCCTGCCCCGCCCTGCCATTGTTGGTGTCTTCCTACTCCTTCCCCCAGATGTGGATGAGTGCAGTGTCAACCGCGGAGGTTGCCGCTTCGGCTGCATCAACACTCCTGGCAGCTACCAGTGTACCTGTCCCAGCGGCCAGGGCCGGCTGCACTGGAACGGCAAAGATTGCACAGGTGGGCAACACCCTCTGCTGGCCAGAGCTGGCACTGCACTCTGGCGAGGTTGGAAATTGGGGTCTTGGAGGTGGGGTCCTTCCACGCTGAAGAAGCTGTGAGGCCGTAAGGGAGGAGAATGTAGTCATTTGAGTTAGAGACATGAAGTTTCTGGTAAAGAATCCACTCATCGGTCTCTGTTTACAGTCACAGTTCTGCAGGTAGCTAACTCTCTTCCTCCAAATTAGCAAATTGTGGAGGAGGGTGGGAGAGGAAGGGCCTCTCCTCCTCAGGTCTCTCTCCCCTTCCTAGAGCCGGTAAAATGTCAAAGCAGTCCTGGTGCCTCGAAAGCCATGCTCAGCTGCAACCGGTCTGGCAAGAAGGACACCTGTGCCCTGACCTGCCCCTCCCGGGCCCGGTTTTTGCCAGGTACATGAGGCTGGCAGGGAGGAGAGAGCAGGGAGCTCTTCTGCTTCCCTTGCGCTACTCCAACCAGTAGGTGTTGGGGGTGGGGGCAGGTCAGAGTTGTGACAGCCCCCTTCTCTCAGAGTCTGAGAATGGCTTCACGGTGAGCTGTGGCACCCCCAGCCCGAGGGCCACTCCAGCCCGAGCTGGCCCCACCGGGAACAGCACAAACTCCAACCACTGCCATGGTGAGCACCAGCCCAGAGGCCTTGTTCCCACCTTACTCTCTTACTTAGTAACCCGTTTCTCTTCATTAATCCTCCTGGTCTTACTTTTTCTTGGGTCCCCTCCCTTGCTCTGTCATTCTTCAGCCCTTCTGCCTCGCTCCCTCTGCCCCTAACATCTGATTCCCCCGCTTTCATAATCCTTCTCCAGCCAAGCCCCTGGCTTATTGCCCAGCTTCTCGATACCCTCCACAGCAGTTCCCACCCCCACGGGGTGCCCAGGCTGTGCTGAGCTTCTACCATCCCTCTAGAGGCTGCAGTGCTGTCGGTTAAACAGCGGGCCTCCTTCAAGATCAAGGACGCCAAGTGCCGTCTGCATCTGCGAAACAAAGGCAAAATGGAGGAGGCCAGCAGGATCCCGGGGCAAGGTCTGAACTGGGGCTCCCACCCCAACGGGTTGTCTGGCCACCACATCCTTCCCACCCCTCTGCTCCTCTGCTTAGCGAGATCAAAAACCGACTGGCGTCCTGAACTCTGGACAGAGCAGGAGAAGAGGCTTTGTAGGCATAGGCCCAAGGAAGTCCTGGGACATCTCCATTCAAATAATTGGTATTCTACATTAGAAGCAAACTAATAGTTGCAGAGTTCTGGTGAGGTCTGTCTGGGTTGGGGTGGAGCAGTGAGACCTGGGAGCGAGTCCTTTTTCTGCCCCTGGGGTTGACAAGTCCTCTTCCCCAGGTGGTGCCCCCTGCTCTGACTGCCAGGTCACCTTCATCCACCTCAAGTGTGACTCCTCTCGGAAGGGCAAGGGCCGGCGGGCCCGGACCCCTCCAGGCAAGGAAGTCACTCGGCTCACCCTGGAACTGGAGGCAGAGGTCAGAGCCGAAGAAACCACAGGTGGGACTGGGGGCACTGCTGGGAGGAGGGTGGAAAGCCAGGGGTCAGAGGTGGGGAAACCATGGGTCTCAGCAGCGAAAGGAAGGGGCAGTGCCTATACCAAGGGCAGACCCCGCCTAACACCAAGCCCAGGAGCCAGTTTCTTACCATGCCCCTCCTAGCTCCTAGCTTTGCTCCCTGCCCTCCTGCTCACAGCCATTTTCTCTGCCTTCCCTGACCCACACCATCATCTACCACCAGCTGCCTGTGGACTCTCCTGCCTCCGACAGCGAATGGAACGGCGGCTGAAAGGGTCCCTGAAGATGCTCAGGAAGTCCATCAACCAGGACCGCTTCTTGCTGCGCCTGGCAGGCCTTGATTATGAACTGGCGCATAAGCCGGGCCCAGGAGCTGGGGAGCGAGCAGAGCTGGTGGAGGCCTGTAGGCCTGGGCAGCACCGCACTGGGGCTAAGTGTGGTAAGGGAACTTGCTGGGGAAAATGGGAACAAAGGGAGTGGGAAAGGCCCAACTTGGGCCTGCCTCAGAGCAGGACACTTTAAGGCCTCAGTTGTACCTCAGATTGTGAGGCAGCCAAAACCCTCCCACCTATCATCCTCCTCTCCCTGGTCCCAGCCTGAAATCTAGGGGGATATCAGGTCTAGAGGGGTCACCAACCCTCCTGTACGTGGCTTTGGTCCCTGATCTTCCCAAGCAGGATTCTGTCTCTTCCCAGACAAAGAGCCATGCTCCTCGAATGGGGGTGGGTGGGGGGGAGGGGGGGGGTGGGGCAGGAGGGGGAATCCCAGGCCTGGGTGGCGGGAAATAGGGGGGGTGGGTGGCTAGCGCGGCCGACTCTCCCTCAGTCAGCTGCCCGCAGGGAACGTATTACCACGGCCAGACGGAGCAGTGTGTGCCATGCCCAGCGGGCACCTTCCAGGAGAGAGAAGGGCAGCTCTCCTGCGACCTTTGCCCTGGGAGTGATGCCCACGGGCCTCTCGGAGCCACCAACGCCACCACGTGTGCAGGTGCCAGGGGAACAAACAATACAGAGCGGGGTAGGGTGGGCACTGGGACGCCCACGGGCATGGGATCTCCTAAGGGCAGGCCCAGGCTCCAGACCACTCTCCTCGTCAGTGTCCTGTTTGTGTGCCTCTGTCCCCTGAGACTGGGTAATCCTGTGGGGATGACCAGGACCATCCCCATCAGAGCTGGGCCCTTGATTCATTGCAGGTCAGTGCTTGCCTGGCCAGTACTCCGTAGACGGGTTCAAGCCCTGCCAGCCATGTCCACGCGGCACCTACCAACCTGAAGCAGGACGGACCCTGTGCTTCCCATGTGGTGGGGGCCTCACCACCAAGCATGAGGGGGCCATCTCCTTCCAAGACTGTGACACCAAAGGTGAATGGGCTAGTCACTTGGACACTCCCCAACTTGAGCTGCTTCCAAAAAACTCTCCAAGTCCTCAGAGTCAACCTAAGTGTGTGGCCCCACCTCTTCCCCAGCCTGGGAAGGGCCCAGCTACCCGACCAGCCATACCATCCTGCTCAGAGGACGCGTCCTGACCCTCACTGGTCCCAGGTCTAGGAATTAGGGAATAAATAACAGTCCCTTTTACTCCTCTGCTTTGGGAACTGGTAGCACATTCCCCCCAATACCACAAATGAGTTTCTGTGCGTTTGGCACGATGTCCAGTGCCTGAAAGAAAAGGGCTGGTACAGTAGCTGACCAGTCCGTCAAGTCCGTTCTTCCCTAGGCTTAAATTCTGGCATGACTAGAAAATTCTGGCATGACAAAGTCCCTGGAAGGGACTTTGGTGTCTTCAGTCTCCTGCTTCTCCACAATGAATGCGTCCTGCTCATCCCATGTCCCTGAATTCCCACTTGCCTGCCATCTAAACTCCTGTCTTTCCCCCGTGCCTGCAGTCCAATGCTCCCCCGGTCACTACTACAACACCAGCATCCATCGCTGTATCCGCTGTGCCATGGGCTCCTATCAGCCCGACTTCCGTCAGAACTTCTGCACCCGCTGTCCAGGAAACACAAGCACTGACTTTGACGGCTCCACCAGTGTGGCCCAGTGCAAGAGTACGTGGCAGGCCAGACGATGGAAAAAGGGGTAGAGAGGCCTGGGAACGATGGCCATGGGAAGAGGGTGGGAGTGGGATAAGTAAACCCACAGGGAGAAAGGCTAGGGAGTGGGTGGGCAGGAAAGTCCCACGCTCCATCTCTCCCAACCCACTCCATCCCAATACCAGTTGCTGGGCTGGGCCCTGTGGCACCCTCTCCCTGGACACAGGTAATGGGGAGACAGAGAGGTGAAGTGAGATGAGAAAGTTCTAAAAGCGAAGCGAGGAAAGGAAGGTGGACCCAGAACCTGGAGAAGAGTCGATGAACCAGGAAGGCAACTGCCTACACGTCTGATTTTCACTTCAAAACGCTTCAACATCCCTAACCCATTTCCCCACTGACTTCCCTTCTCTTTCTTGCACCTGGGTTTGGATACAGATCGCCAGTGTGGTGGGGAGCTGGGTGAGTTCACTGGCTATATCGAGTCCCCCAACTACCCAGGCAACTACCCAGCTGGCGTGGAGTGCATCTGGAACATCAACCCCCCACCCAAGCGCAAGATCCTTATCGTGGTACCCGAGATCTTCCTGCCATCTGAGGATGAGTGTGGGGACGTCCTCGTCATGAGAAAGAACTGTGGGTGGCTGCAGAGCTGGGCCAGGGAAGGGCAGTTCAATCTGGTTGGGAGGGAGAGAGAGAGAGAAGATGGGGACAGGAAGAACTGGGGCAGTGAGAAGGGAGGCCTTGGGAGGAGAGGCTAACAAAGGAGCGCTCTATGTTTGGGGGAGAGCAGAGGTAAGAAAGCCAGCATTGGGATTAGAACTCCAATAGTGTTACGCGTGTCACTTTCCTGGTCTAGCATTTTTGCTGTTCCATTCATTTAAATGTCAATCTTTTTTACACTCTGTGAGTGCCTGGACATCAAAGAGGAGCTGTGGAACAAGCAGAGGGCAGTGGGAGAGGATCTGTGTGTGTTGGGATGGGGAAGGTGCATGCACGGGGGAGAGCCTCTGTCAGCATGACTCCTTGCCCCCACCACCCTCCTGCACGAGGGCTTGGGTAGCCTGCCCTGCTGTTCTCCTGACCTGCTGCTTGCCTTCCCAGCCTCACCATCCTCCATTACCACCTATGAGACCTGCCAGACCTACGAGCGGCCCATTGCCTTCACAGCCCGCTCCAGGAAGCTCTGGATCAACTTTAAGACGAGCGAGGCCAACAGTGCTCGTGGCTTCCAGATCCCCTATGTTACCTATGATGGTGAGCAAGGGCAGGAATGCCAGGGAGGTGGGTGAGAAAGGCGAGGCTCATGAGTCTTAGGAGGGAGCAGGGGAGCAGGAAGAGTTTCTACCTGTAAACTATTCCCCGTGGCTGATTTCGCAGAGGACTACGAGCAGCTTGTAGAAGACATTGTTCGAGACGGCCGGCTCTATGCGTCTGAAAACCACCAGGAGATTTTAAAGGCAAGTGAATGTGCACAGAAATAAGAACAGCCAGCCTTTAATGAGCATATAGCAATGTGCAGGCAGTGGGCTGAGGGCTTACAGGAGTATTCTCACCTGATACACATAAGAGCTCTGTGAAATAGGTACTTTCATCATTCCCACTTTACCCGTAAGAAAACTGAGGCACAGGGTTACAGAACTTGCCCAGTGCGTCCAAGCCCATCTGACTGCAGGGTCCCTCACACTGTCTCACACTGCAGGGCAAGAGGAAAGGAAGAGGAGATGAAATGTCCCCGACCGGTTGTACCAAAAAATAGGGAGGAAGTGAGGTATAAAAAGATGCTTCTACATTAGGTCCCTCCCTTCCCTGCCTCCCTCCTCAGTTTCCACAGAAAAGGAGCAGATCTAGCACAGATCTAGCACAGAGTCCCTCAGAGTTAATTCAGCAAAACCTGTTTTAAAGGAAAAGAAATGTTACCTACATTGAAGAATGAACTAGACTCCCCTGGGTCTGTGGATCCCAGTTTGAGAAAGCCTTACTTGGCAAGCTACAGTCCTAGCCACAGTATTATCCTTCATAAAGTATCAATGCAAGGACAAATTTTATCTTTATGATTACTAAAGTCATTTTTGCATTATTGTCAAAATAAGAGACACAATGACAAAAATCTCCTAGAACTTGCAGGCTACAAAGAAAATCATTTCAGCAGTGCTTTCTGAACATGTTTTAAAACATCTGAACCCTTATTTCAGATGTGTTGTGGAACTCCAATGCATAAAGTAGTGGGGATCAGGGGCTGGAGGCCCTGCCTCTTATTTTCAAAATCTGCTGATGCCATAGGATGCATACTAGCCCAGAAGCCAGAAGACCTGAGTCTTTGTGCACCTGGCACCTAGTAGGCTCGCCACACACCATGTTGCTGTTTCAGACAGAATGGTTAGGAAAGGCCTCTGAGAAGAGACCTGAGTGAACTAAAGGGCTACCCATTAGAAGACCAGGAAAGGAGCATTTCAAGCCAAGAAGCATGGGGTGGTGTGGCATATTTGAGAACCCTGAGAAGGCCAGGGGAACTCAGCAGAGTAAGAAAGTCTGGGGGGACTGGAGGACAGAGAACAGGGTACAGATCACGTTCAGCCTGTGGGCCATGCAAGAGACTAGGCTTTACTGAGTGAAAAAAGAAACCAGAGAAGTGTTTTGAATGGGAAAAGGACATGATCTAATTAAAAACTGAAAAAGTCACTCTGGCTGCAGTGGGGGAGAAAAGTCTGTAGAGGGACGAGGATAGGCGGACGCAGGGAGCAGGGAAGCAGGGTTGGAGGCGACTGCAAGTTGTCCAAGTGAGAGATGGTGGTGGCCCGGACAGGGTGGTAGCTGTGGGGGCTGTGGGAAATGGTCAGACCCCAGATATATTTCGAAGGTAGAATCAGCAGGATTTGCTGTGGTTGTGGGCGGGAGAGAGGAGTCAAGGATGACTCCAAGGACTGGGCTGTGAGCAATGGAAGGATGGAGCTGTAGGATTCTAAAAGAAGAACAGATGGTGGGGATGGAAATCCCCAATTCACCTCTGGGCATGTCTATTCACCATCAAGACGGGCTACTTCTGAGTTGAGGCTGGTGTCCCTCTTTTCCACCCCCAATGCTGAGGCTGACATTGCCGCCTGCCATCCTCTGCAGGATAAGAAGCTCATCAAGGCCTTCTTTGAGGTGCTGGCCCACCCCCAGAACTACTTCAAGTACACAGAGAAGCACAAGGAGATGCTGCCAAAATCCTTCATCAAGCTACTCCGCTCCAAAGTTTCCAGTTTCCTGAGGCCCTACAAATAGTGCCCCTAAGCCCAAGACCCAGGTTTTAAAGCCCCCAGACTCCTTAGCCCTCAGAGCCGGCAGCCCCCAACCCCAGATGAGGAACTCTCTCCTCTCTTTCTTTTTGGAGGAAAAAAAAAATCACTATAGACCAAGCACTCTTCCTTTCTGTCTCTCCGGCTTCCTTTCCTGTCTCTCTCTGCCTGTCTTTCTCCCTCTCTCTCTTTACTGTGGTCCCTTTTCCTACATGCTCCCTGGAAAAGCCATTAAGTGCTGGCTCTATTGCCCCTGAGGGGTGAAAGAACAGTGTCCCCTTCCCCTTCCCCTTCCCAGCCACACTGACCATTTCACCAGCTCACATCTATGGCCTCATCAGCCTGGAGGGGTGCTAGAGGCCCATGAAGGAAGTGGGTCTAGTGGGGAATGGAGCAGGGAGAAGAAGGGTTTCTGCCCTTCTTATAGGGTTGTGCCTTGCTAGTCAGGAGCCAAAATATCCCCTGGCTGTGCCCCCCAGGGTGATTTTAACAACCCAGGGATCTGCCAAAGAAGTCTCTGACTTACAGGCCTAATGCCAGCACTGGTCCTCTGGGGTACGTGGTTCGAGCCCTAGACTGTCCACACAGCTGGCTTTCTTGTCTATACAGCTTCTTTCCTTCTTCCCCCACATGTCTGCTTGGGGTCCAATTCATGAGGGCTTACAAAAGGCCCATACCACTGGGCTAGTGGACACCAGCTGAATGAGGAAAAGCAGTAGGCATTACTATGTTGAATGTGCTGCTGTCACTCCCCAACAGAAAGACTATAGCTCTGCAGGACAGAAACCAGGTTTTAAAGCATCACCAAAAAAAAAAAAAAAAAAAAAAAAAAAAGAAGAATAAGAAGAAAAGAAAGAAAAAAAAGAAAGAAAAGGAAAAAAAAGAAAGAAAGAAAACCTATCATCTAAAGGACTAGACTCCAGAACAATTGGAAGCCAGCCTCAAACACCAATCCCTTTTCTTACTTGTCGTCCTGGCCCAGCCATCTCCTCACCCCTACCTGAGCGCTCCCTGGGGGAGCCCTACTCCCCTTGCTAAGTGTTGTCCTTAAAGAAACATGGCTGCTGACCAGAAGCCAGCCTGGGCCTTGTTGTCTTTCCCTTGTAGCCCCAGATGGCTTGTGGGCTCCACCAAAGAGGACCCTGCTCTGCAGCCAACCCAGAGCCACCTACCTCTGGCCCCAGGCTGTGGGCAGCAAGAGGAATGTGTGCACACTTGGCGAGCCTTCTGCCCACCCTGTCCACATCTACTAAGTGCAATCATTTTGAGTCTTCCTATGTTGTCTAGAGGGAGGGGTTTTGTTTTTTTGTTTTTGGTTTTCTCCTCTGTTAGAACAAACCTATTTATAGCTGCCCAAGAGAAAAGAGTGTATGTTTGAAGTGGAAGGAAAAAGGTTTTGGATCTCATGAACCTTGAGTGCTGGAGCATCTGATCTGTCTCTGCTCCCCCACCAGTGGCCATCCAGACTTCTGGAGACTTCAGCTGGGGGAACCCAAACCTTAGTTCAGAGGCACCTGATGTGTAGGAGAGTAATTCTGGGGACTTGATGGAGCAGGAAGGAGAGGGACCTGTGTTTGCTAAACCAATCCTGCCCTCCCTATGCCTCTCTATGGATTCAACATGGACCTCAAGATTGTAGAGGCCGATGGAATTGGCCAGTGATTCTCCACACCCAAATAGGGAAAGCTTTTTCCCTCCATCTTTTCCCTGCCTTCATCCTGTTTTCCCCTGGTGCATACATGGAAGAGGATAAGGACAAACCCCTGGGGATGAGCTGACTCAGGGGCCTGAGGTCACAAACAAGGCTAAAGGAACCAAGAATAAGACCGTTATCAAAGCATGAAGTTTGCCTGACCTTGGCCACTCTGCCTACCCCTACCTGTTTGCCATCCCCTCTGGGAGTTGACTTCAAGCTTAGCTTCCTCCACTACTGCTTTTCAAAAGAAAGAATCAAGTCCATGCCCAAGACCACATCCTGCACACATTCTACCCTCATTACACTACTGCCTATAAATGTATTTTCCATTTGCTCCTTTTACTTCCCCCAAAGCTGTAGTTTTATTCAATCAAAGGCTACCAATTAACTTCTAGGTTTCATTTCTAAGTGACTATCCCAGGTTACTGCTCCCCCAGGAGAGCTGACACTAAATAAAGAAGCTTGCGCCATCTCCTCACTCTCTAATCATTAGCCTTAGGCAGTAGGCAGCCAAAGTCAAAGCTTACTCCCCCACTGCCTTTAGCCAATACCCCAGCCCTTAGCAGTAGAGTATCTGGCTTTGTTTATCTGAGTCAAAGAGAGCCCTGCTATAAAGATACAAAATGGCTGCTTCCATAAGAAAATGGTCATTTAATAGAAGTAGCCACACTTCCCAGGAAATGCCTGAAAACTGCTTTAGTCCACTCTGATCATACTAATTCTCCATCAACTTTCTGATTCTCTCCCTACCATTGCATCTCTCTTAGAAAGCTAAGCAGAGTACTTCCCAATTTATGCCTTCAGGGTCTGGCTTCTCCTTGCTCTTCTCCTTTCCCATCACCCCATAAACATATTTCCTCCAATAACTTATTCCATGGTTTCTGGAAACTGCAAATGATTTCCATAGTATGGAAAGTATAGACCACTAGGCTTCTTAACTGATGTCAAGACAGATCTTGGTGAGCAGGTAAAGAACTGCTAATGTCCACCAAGTTTAGTTTAGGTCATCCAAGCTGGGGGTTAACAATCCAGACAAGCTACTGCTGAACCTATGGAGGAAGCCAGTCCTGGGACATCCAACCAGGGGTTAAGTGGACTGAATGAGGAGTCAATACTCAGGGACTCTCTAGGCCTTTACAGGCCAGACAGAAAAAAAGGTTTTTACCAGTGTTAGGAAGTAAATAGACGGAGTAAATGGAAACACTTCATGAACCAGTCCCGAAGCCTCTCTGCAGGATGGGGGTGTTCACAGGGCCACAGTACTGTGGGCTTCATTTATTTTGGTACAAAAACTGCCCTGATCTGAGTCTGGGAATGGGAAGCCATTTCTGTAAAGACTGTGAGCGCCAAATGATGCACATCAGAAAGGCACTTAAACCCTCAGCAACATGGCAATCCCTTTTTACTTCTCTGCCTCCCTCTTTCTGTATTATTAGGCCAGGTCCATTCCCTACACCTGAGGGACCGCTCAGTCAGGAGAACTGACCAGAGCCTGGACTTGAGCTGCTCTACCCCAGGTCTATAAATCCCCAAAGGCAGACACTGAGCTGTGACTGCTCTGACTTCCTGAGGACTGGGTTATTTTGAGGTAATGGAGGCTCAGATGTGTTGATCCAAGGTCAGTAATACAGCTCTGGTCTCCAGCCCTAAGGAAATTTTTTGTATCTGAGAAGTGTTCTCCATAGGCATGTTTGAGGGGACTCTGTAGTGGATTGGTAGGTCATATCTCAAAATGTCAGAAAACATTATAGAGCATTCAAACTTCTGTTATTTGCTGCTTAATCTCAATGTAACAGGCTCAGACTAGGGGGAGGGAGAAAAAACATGAATGACCATAAGCAGAACATAATGTTAACCTGCTTAGCTTCTTTCTAAAGCACAAAAGTGGAAGCAAACAACACAAGGCTATCTTTAAATCGGACCTGTCTCAAAGATAGCACCCCTTGTCCTTGGGCCATTATTTAGACTAGGAACCCTTTAAGAAAATAAATGATTTGAGAGAATAGAACCTCCAGTTCTGTTCTCAGCTTATCTAGACAACACATTGTAGCAGTTTGGAGAAACTGAAAAATCTATTCTTCTGTGTGAGTTAACTGAAGTTTCAGAGAATAATCATTACCATGTGGGAGGCTTTTTTTTTAATGCAGAAAAAGAATCTCAAAATGTTGTATTTATATCTGCCTTCCACTGCTGCCAATATAGTAAGTGTCTCCTACACAATCAACAATAAACAGTAAATGATGCAGTTCATAGAGTATTTTGCACTTGGGGAAAAAAAAAACTATCTGAACCTGTAAAAAGAAATGTTTGGATTTTGTATTGTCTTTTTTAATTATTATTATTAAAATACTAAATGAAACTCTCTGGCCTGGCATCTGTTCCTCTGTCTCAATAGTTTATTCTAGAGCTGGGAAAAACTTTGAGGAAACAAAGTGTCTTCTGGCTTCCAGATAGGACTTACAGAATTTTTTCATTTATCCATCTTATTCCTAATGATTTATTTATTTGTCAGAGAGAGAGAGAGAGAGCACGAGAGCGAGCACACAAGCAGGGAGAGTGGCAGGCAGAGGCAGAGAGAGAAGCAAGATCCCAGGACTCTGGGATCATGACCCGAGCAGAAGGCAGTGGCTCAACCGACTGAGCACCCAGGTGTCCCTGTCTCTCTATTTTTAAAGGCAGTATCAAGAATTATCCCCTAAGGGGGATCTAGGGAGTAAGGGGAGTTTAGGGTATCATTTTTCCTCACTAGAGAACAGTTCACAAATCTAGCCAGGTCACAGACTCCCTAATTAAAATGTCCCAACTCTAGGAAAATACCAATGCTGAGAGTCACCCAAGGTTGTTCTTTTTGTGCAATACACTCTTGGCCACCCAAAAGAATTCTGAAACATCATTTAGCCACTACGACCATGACTACCACAGGGCACAGGAACGCAATCTCCAGTCTGTTACAAATGAACAGTCCCAATTCCTAGGCTCAGAGATAGATAAAATTTGTTTCAATTATGTAATTCTCTGACATGAAATTTTATCAGCTTTAATAGCCATATGATATAGCAATTTAAGAGAAACAAGGCAAAATCTACCTGATCAAAAAATAAGTCGGGTTGACGTACTAGAATCCTAAACTTCCCTGTTAGCATCTATAAAGGATAGGTGCATTCATTTCTCAGTTACTGAGCTTCTGTTATATGCCCTGCATCATGCATCAGGCTATCACAGCTTGATAACAATAGCCATACCCAAGACCCATACTCCTTAGGTAAGATTATGATTACAACTGATCATTCCACATACATTTGCCAACAGGAGAGAAAATCCAGTCTACCTGGTGACTATGAGTATAAATTCACTCACTGGCATTCCATTTTATATATTAACTTTCTGTAAGTTTGATTTAGTGTGACAAAACATGAATACTTCTGTGAATGGACAAAATCACGTTTCTAGAACTGCAAAGCCAAGAACTGATATAGGACTATAATGACTACACCACCTTGGGGCCATTCTCTCTGACTTATCTCTTAACCCTCTTTTATTCCAAAACACCAAGTCTTCTGCCTTCTTCCCAGGACATCTCTGATGCTGTCCCTGATTAATGTATAATCAGGGCCAGTACAGCTGAGTCTGCTTATATCAAACAGTCTTTAAAACAGGGCACATGAAGA
Organism: Meles meles; assembly: GCF_922984935.1. Taxonomy (NCBI): domain Eukaryota; kingdom Metazoa; phylum Chordata; class Mammalia; order Carnivora; family Mustelidae; genus Meles; species Meles meles. Next base: position 120,025,663 of record NC_060070.1, on the reverse strand, counting down.
CTTTATAAGGAATTCTTCCCAAGGGTATGTGTAGACCTTCCAAGAGGTAGTAAGCAAGGAAATCAATCTGAGGAGCATTTTAAGGAAATAAGTTTCCAGATCCTCAACTTCTATTAGAAATCTTCCCCCCCCCCCCAAAAAAAAAAAGAAATCTTCCCCCAAACGAATTCGTTTGGGAACTAGCCACCATACTTACCCACACTCCATTCTACCTCCCCTTTCAGAATAGTCCTTGTCCTAATTTACAAAAGAAAGTTACATTCCTCCCCTACACTGAATCTTCATCCATGATCCAGGATATAAAAACCTGGGAAGTAGGAGGCAGGGGTTGTTTTTTTCCATTCATACAAAAATATTCCTATTACAATCAGTCCTCTTATTTCATCTTATAAAATGTTTACTATTTTCTTGTTAGTGGTTCAATCCATTATTTCCTAACAAGTATACTTTTCTTTTTTTTTTTAAGATTTTATTTATTTGACACACAGAGAAAGAAATCACAAGTAGACAGAGAGGCAGGCGGGGGGGGGGGGAAGCAGGCTCTCTGCAGAGCAGAGAGCCCGATGCGGAACTCGATCCCAGGACCTTGAGATCATGACCTGAGCCGGAGGCAGAGGCTTAACCCATTGAGCCACCCAGGCGCCCCTATACTTTTCTTTTTTATTAAATATGTAAGAAAAAGCTTGTCATGAAACCTAAAAAAATTAATTGGGAGTCATTTCTGATTTTTATTTATTTATTTATTTTTTAAAAAGATTTTATTTATTTATTTGACAGATAGAGATCACAAGCAGGCAGAGAGAGAGAGGAGGAAACAGGCTTCGCGCTGAGCAGAGAGCCTGATGTGGGGCTCGATCCCAGGACACTGGGATCATGACCTGAGCTGAAGGCAGAGGCTTTAACCCACTGAGCCACCCAGGCGCCCCCATTTCTGATTTTTAAACGTGATTCTTATTTGTCTCCCAAAGCCAAACATCAGAATTCAACACAAGCATATATCCATATCTGCCAAGGGGTTAACATGACTTCTATCCTACTTCTCACTTATTAACTAGTGATTTAGCGTCTGCCTTCATTCAGATCAGATTATGATCCCAGGATCCTGGGATAGAGCGCCACATCGAGCTCCCTGCTCAGTGGGGAGTTGGCTTGTCCCCCTCCCTCTGCCCCTCCTTTCACTTGTGCGCTCTATCTCTCTAAAGTAAGTAAGTAAGTAAGTAAATAAATAAATAAATAAATTTTTTTAAAAAAAAAAAAGACCACTGGCCTATATGATGGTATATTGTCAAGGTGGGGCTCAAAGGCAGAACACAAGCTGCTAGAAATGACCCTCAGTCCTCCAAAATATGCTCTTCACCAGTTCTGAGTACCTGAAATTACACACCATCAAAACCTTATTACTTCAAAGTCACACACTGATTTCCCAGAGTTTTTGTTCCTTGTGTAGTAGGAGAAGTGATTAGCCAATCAGATTAGGATCTGCATGGAAGGTGAGAAAGGACAAATGTATTTTTTATTATGGAAAAAGGTGGTGGGGAGACAAATTAGGACAACTCGAGTTCTATTCCATGCTCTATTTCTTTCTTTCTTTTTTTTTTAAGATTTTATTTATTTGACAGACAGAGATCACAGGTAGGCAGAGAGGCAGACAGAGAGAGAAAGAAGCAGGCTCCCTGCCGAGCAGAGAGCCCGATGTGGGGCTCGATCCCAGAACCCTGGGATCACGACCTGAGCTGAAGGCAGAGGCTTTAACCCACTGAGCCACCCAGACACCCCTATTCCATGCTCTATTTCTAACCAGGAATTTATGCTACAGGACACGCTGTTTATTCTCTCCACAGGCATGTGAAATAACTCGTCACCTTCCACCAGAAAGGAACAGAAGGGGCACCACAGTGGCCAGGCTGTTTATTTCTATACCAGGAGGTAGAGAAAGGCTCACTTATTAACCATAAGCATGGGCCATCAGTTGTCACTCACTACCCACTGAAGCAGAGAACCTGAAGAGAACTCTGACCCCACTCCCACCTCTGGAAAGGTTGTGTTAAAACAAATAAGATAGGCAAGAGGGGATGCCTCAACTTGAAAATCGAGCTTTCTGGTTAAGCTCTCCTGACAGGGTAGGTAGGAGGCTGTCAGTGCCCTCAATGGCACTGTTAGCTACCATAGGCCCCAAACCGTGTACTTTGCAAATGTTTCTATTTTATCAGAATACTTCCTTTGAAAATTCTTTTTTTTTTTTTAATTAAAATTTGGGGGGTGAGGGGAGGGAGGATACAAAAAAAAAAAAAAAAAGTCGAAAAGGACAGAGAGGGAAAAGTTTCTCACCTCATTCCTCCAGGCACCCAATTCCTCTCCTAAGAAGCAACCGTTGCCAGTTTCTTATCTAACTCCTCTCAGTTATTTTTAACTTTTTACCAAAAGCTCATTCCCTTGGATTTCTGCAAATTCCCCAATCATAGCTCCTCCCTCCTGGGAAGGGGGAAAAGGCAAAAGGGCTTGGTCTTTTTCACCCAGGCAAGCCTACAGTGGGGAGTAGCTGGTTTTAAGGCTGCTGATGGGCTGATGGGGGAATGAGAGTGAGAGCCCACGAGGGCCGTCAGGGCGCCCTCCCTAGAGAGGCAAGTTCCTCACGGCTCCTTAGTGCCGTCCCTTTCGAGAAGGAGCTAGTAATACCTGCAATTGCTTCCTTCAGAGGGATGGCTCGAAGATCGTAGGCAGTGCCGGGGGTGGGGGTGCTGCGCACAGTAAAGCTCTCCCGGGCGGTTAGGAGCAGGAGGAAGCCCCGGGCTCTGAACCCCAGGGAGAAGGTCCGCAGTCCCAGAGCGGACAGTGGAACCCGCGGGAACGTCTTCCCTCACAACCTAACTCTCCTGTCCTTCCCGGTTCCTGAGGAGCACTTCTCGCCCGCAGGCAGCCGACAGGACAGCGCGGAGCCCTCGGAGCCTCGGGCTCCTCCCGGCCGCCGCCGCCTCAGGCCTCAGGTGGACCGAATTCCTCGGGGGGACAGGTGGCAGCTCCCCATTGCTATAGTTACGACCCGGCTCACCAACCGCGCCCAGGCCCTGACCGGGGCGTCGTGACGTCATCACGCCCTCCCTGGGCGCCCGGCCTTCTTGGGCCGTACGTCAGCAGGCCGGGAGGGGGGGGGGCGGGGCAGGGCGGGGCTCCGAGGGGCACGGTTCAGGGCCCGGCCGCCTGGGCTCCAGGGGCCCGGGAACCTGGATAAATAGGACTGCTGCCGCGGCGACGGGGGGTGCGGGGTGGAGCGTGCCCTGTATTTTCTATACGGGTTCCGGGGCCCAGTAGAGGCGCGCTGCGAGGAGAGGAAAGTGCGGCGGCCCTGGAACCTGGATATCGCGCGAGGCAAGCTGCGCGCGGGCGGGCGGGCTATGGCGCAGGCGGGTTGCGGGGCCGGCGCTGGTGGCGGGGCCCGGTGCATGGCGGTCTGTCGGCGGAGTCGCCCTCGGGGGCTGTCAGGTTGGTGGCTGCGGGAAGAGTGGGTCCACCGTGCCCAGGTGGGAGGCCGGGCGGGCGCAGGGCCCCGGGAAGGTCCCGAGCCCGGCGTGCCCACCCTCCTCCGGCCGTAGCCCAGCGTCCGGGCGGCTAGACCGCGACCTGACCCCTCCCCCACCCCCGGGCCCCGACCCCCGGCCCACATCCCTGCCCCTTCTTTCCTCCCCGGGACTCCTCCCCCATGACTTCTAAACCCCACCCCGGCTCCCAAACCCCACGCCCGCCTCCACCTGTGACCCTACACCCCACCCACTGACCCTGAAACCTCTACAGGTAATCTTCAATTCTTATTCATTGACTCTGCCAACCCAGGAATTTCCCCAGCTCTGCCCAGGGACCCACCGACCCAGTGACTCCCTCAGCTCTAGTCCAGTGACTCAAGACCCGAGACCCCCACTCCCCTCCTAGGTGACCCCCCAACCTTCTCAATGACCCCATTGGTCTGGTGACTCCCCCTGTTCTATCCTGTGTTCGCCCACAAACTTGGCGACTCCCTTCAAACCTTTCCTGGTAACTCTTTAAGCCCTACTCCAATAGTTTACCACCGAGTCATCTACATAACCCTCAGTATCTAATAATCCCTTCTTTGCCCTGTAACCTCATGATCCTCATTCCATGCTCCCTCCTTCATCCTAAAATCACCCTCACCGACATCCCTTTCCGACATCCCTCTCCGCATCCTCAGCCCCTAAGTGTCAATCAGCACATGATTTAGAAGTCCCCTAGCACCTCACTGGTGCCCAGGAAGATATAGGATGAATATGAAGTAGCAGCAGTAGTTGGAGGCATCAGAGAGTTCTGGATTGAGTGTGTGATTCCAGACTCAAGTCCCAGCTCTGCCACCATGGTGCTTTGGAAACCTGGGACAGGTCCCTTCCTCACTGGGCCTCAGCTTGTCATCTGTGCTGTGTGTGATAAGGCTGGGTTAAGCGATCTCAGAGTTTCCTTCCAACTGTGAAATTCTGCAGTTCTCAGTCAAGATAATATTTGTTGTTTACAATCATTTTTATACCCTCGCTAGAAGTTTACTCTAGTTACCTCACCTCAGGGTTCACTTGCTTCATGAACCATATTCCCTCACTCCCATGACCCCCTACACTCTTAATAGCCTGTACCTTTTTCCCTTGACCAGGCCCTATCAGTTAACAGGATAGCAGAGCGCTTCAGCCAGGGGCATTGATGTGATCAGGGACCTGGTTCTGGTCTCACTGTGGCTCTTCAGCTGTGTCACCGCAGGCATACCATTTAGGCCTGTCTGAACCCTCAGCCTCCACCTCTGCTAAGGGAGGGTAATAATCTTGCCTGAGATGGTGCATTTGGCACCATGCCTGGGCCATGGGAACCCTTAAATACAAACTGAGGAGCATCTGTGGGTCTTACTCTGTCCTGGGTACGAGGGATTCAACAGACAAGACCGGGCCCACGCGTTACATTACTTTTCTACCCCTGAGATCTTGGAATACCCATCCTCTTATCTTTGCTGCGGCCTCCTCTGATGGTTTATCTCGTCCCTCTTTAATTATGATTGGCTGAGCACTTACTATGTGCCATGCTTTATATGTATAAATTAAATTTACCTTTCGACAACTCCAAGAGATGGTTATTACTATATCTGCCACCATTTCGCATTTCTGTAGGTTTGGTTTGGCTTCAAATAAATAAAGAACCTGAAACAGATACGTAGCAGATTGAGTATTTGAGCCCACAGTCTTTAAAACCCACTTGCTCCACTACCTCTTGCCCTAAACCTGCAGAGTTTTCCAGGTCACCCTGAGCCCCTTGTTCCTTATTTTCTAATGATTCCTAAGCACAACATCAGCTCATTCCATGATGCCCAGGGTTTCTGTTACCCTTTGCCCCATGGCTTAGTGAATTCCTTAACCCAATGTTCATGACTTTTCACCCCCGTGCCCTTAGATCCCCGCACCTTAATACCTCTCTTCATTTTTTGTCCACATATCCTCTCACAGCCTTCACTCCATGATCTCACTTACCCTAAGGGTGCTGCTACCTCACTGGCACTTTATCCCAAACCCACTTATCCTGCTAAGTCCCTTCCCTGCCAGGAGTTCAGATACTCTAAACCCTCTGGCCCAGTAGTCTTTCCTCGTATGATTTCCTATTTTCAGTCTCTTCTCAGTGATCTAGCTGCCTCCCTTCTACCATCCTCAGCCAAGTTCTGTTACCTAGAACCTTCATCTAATTAGGCCTTTATCTAGTGACTTCCTTCCCCCAGCTTCAATGAAATGAGCCCCTTCCATCCCAATGTGAACCCATCTTTCATACCTGTACTCCCTCCCATTCTAAGATCCGTCCTCTTCATGTTCTGCATAGTATCCTAAAGGATCCTGCCTCCCATATTCCCAGATCTTGTGGCATCCTCCTCCTTGTCATCAGTGAGCACCTTTTCAAACCAGAATTATCTTCCCCCTTTTTCCTCTCCCTGCATCTCTGCCCCTTCTCATAGTGGCTTTTCCAGCCCTTCCTCTTACTTTTCTCCTGGCCATCCTCACCTCACCAATTTTGGTAACATCGATTATGATACAAATAAATGCCCCTCTCATCCCAACTCTGTCCTTTTTCCCACTCTTCTGTGCACATAACTACAGGCCTCCAGTGAATGACCCTGCCACTCAGTTCTCCTATCTTTATACACAGCACTGTTGGGCCAAACCTCATTGGCCTCTGTGGTTTGTCCAAGGAACTACACTCTCCTCTGGGAACTTCTGACGATAGATCACCAAGATCACCATCCTTTAGGTAGCAAGGAGAGAGATCTTAGAAATCCTTCCCAATTGATCTAGCCTGGTCTCCTTGACACACTCCCAGGATCCTTTTCATTTCTGAAGCTGCTTGGTGTATATGCCCTCAGGGTCGAATGCTTTGGGTGTTAGCTTCTGCCAGCATTGAATTAGCCCCATTGTTTTCCAGACTCTGGGAGGACTTTCCATTCCCTCCCACCGGTACACTGGATGGTGAATAGCAGAATGTGAGATTAAAGATCTGCATCCCAAAGTCTTCTGTGGGTCACCAAATTCCCAGGTGTCCAGTAATGTTCTTGTTGGCTGTATAGCAATAAATAATAGCAGAGGACAGACCTCAGAGTAAGGAATAGGTAAGCCCTGGTAGTTACAAATTGATTATTGAAAGAAGATTTTGCCTTGGGCTTGCTTAATCTGTCTTAGGGCACAGAGCATATTCTGCCATGGATTTTAGTTATTTGTGTACTTCCCACTCATTCCCCAGCCCCACAGCGATCTCCTTGAGAGGAGAGGCTGGGGTTTCTTTATCTTCTGGCATCTTAATCTGGTCCCTTATATTATGAGGCAGACATAAATACTGACTGAGTTTAATGAACTCACTCAGAAATTCTGCATCGGGTACAAACAGAAACAGTTTGCATCTGTGTCCTTCTTGTAGCCACAACAACCCCCTATCCCCAGAACACTGCAGAGGAGTAATGGGCAAGTCCCTTGATTTAAACAGTCTGGAATTTAGACACTTCCTTTTTCAGTCATTGGTCAGCTGGGGGAATGGGCGTGAGTGCTCATTTTCACTGTATATCTGGTAAGACTAGAGGGATTGGTTGCCCTAGTTGCTAGGACACAATGGTAAGACCAGGGTCTGTTATATACAGACCAGTTCTCAAGAAAATAGCCAGGTGAGATATTTACTGGGGGTTGCAAAGACAAGCAGGGACTAGGGGAAATCAGATTGGCAAAATGTTGGCAGTTGTCGAAGTTGGATAATGGGTTCATGGGACGCATTACACTATTCTTTCTAGTTTTGCATGTGTTTGAAATCCATAATAGAAGTATAAAAAAAAAATGTAGATGAACAAGTGCAAACTTAGCAATGTTCCTTGGAAAACACCTCAACACAAATGTTACTGAGTCAGTACTATTATCTAGGTTAAGTAGTATATTTAGTCTAACCTATCCCTGACCTCTTGTGTTGGTGAGATAGCAGGATGCTAAATACAAAAATTAGCACCCAGCAGAATTTTGTTCCAGTGACCCAGAAATTGGAACATGCTGGCAGCAAGCACCCATTGCCCAGAACCTGAGAAGGTATGGCCGTATGGAGGGTGGGAGGTGAAGGAGAGACCAGAGCTCAGCTAGGGTCTTCTCCTTCTGGCCTAAGGCCTTCAGATTACTGGGAGATCTTAAAGAGGTGAGTGTTCATTCGTTTCCCTCTTTCATTCATTCCTTCCACAAATGTTTGTTGGCTATCTACTAGTACCCGGAGATAGAGCAGTGAATAAGACAAAGTTCCAGGACTTAAGGAGCTCACCATGGGGGTGAGACATACACTAAACAAATAAACAAGTAAAATCTATGTTGGGAAAATTAAGCAGAGAAGGGAGAGAGTACCAGGAGTCAGGGTGTTAAATTTTAAATAGGCTGGTTAAGGAAGTTCTCATTGAACAGGTAACACTGGAGTAGAAAACCTGTAAGAAGTTAAGTGGTGAGTCAAGCATATATCTGGGGGAAATATATTCCAGTTAGAGGGAACAGCAAGTGCAAAGGCCCCAGAGGAGGAGTCTGCCTCATATATTCTATATTTGAGGAACACGAAGATGCCAGCCAGTCTGGCTGCAGTAGAGTAAGACAGGGGAAACAGAGCAAGAGATGCAGGGGTGGGAGTGGGTTGGTGGCAGGTCATGTCAGGAATTTATTGTGCAGCATGAGAGGAGCCATTGGAGGGCTCTAAATAGGTAAGTGACGTGATCTGACATTTAGGATCATTCTGGCTGCTTTGGTGAGAATAACCTTGTAGAAGGCAAGAGTCGGAGGAGGGAAGCTGCTTAGGAGGCTATGGTAAGAGTCCAGGCAAGGGTTGCTGATGGCTTGGACCCAAAGTTAAAGCAGTGGAAGAGTGAGAAGTGGTTGAATTCTGGTTCTATTTTGAAAGAGGAGCCAGCAGGATCTGCTGATGGGTTGGATATGGCATGTGAAAAATAGAGAAGTCGAGACTGGTTCCTTCATTTTTGGCCTGAGCGACTGAAGGATGGAGTTACCATTTACTGAAAGAAGGGGCCTAGAGGAGGGGGTAGGGTGTGAGAAGGGATGGATAAGGAGTTCACTTGCAAATGTGTCAAGTTTCAGCTGTTTGGGGACACAGAGATGTTGCATAAGCGGTGGGATAGACAAGTCTATGAGACATGCGTACATTTCTGCTCTCCTGAGCTGAAAGAACGCTATTCCTGCGCAAGAGACAGGGCAGTACAGTGGCAGAACACTGGCAGTTCAGATGAGAGGCCCGGCTGTGCCGCCAGCCAGCTGGGTGATCCTTTGGAACTCCGTCCCACAGCTCTGGCCTCCAGATCTTCATCTGCAAAAGGACTGCGTTGGACTGGAAACAGTCCTTTTCTCAGCCCACACCCATTGTGAGAGGCAATGGATTAGTGCTCAGAGTCAACTAGATAACGTATCTGTATATCTGAGAGCATTTTGCAAATTGCTGAGCCCTCCACGGGGTAGCAGTGTTGGCGTTAAGATTCCTACCTTCACTGAAGTAACACGCAGTGAGTGGACACAGAGGGTACAGACAGAGATGCATCCAGCCCTCGTGGAACACCACAGGCTAGCTTCTCGGTGCAGCTTTGCTGCTGAATGCCAAGGAAACAGGCCAGAGTCTAGTGGTCTGGTGTGACATTGGCGAGGGAAAGCCTGTGCTTGATCGGGGTCTGGGAGAAAAGTGAACGTGGATGTCAGAGATGAGGCAAGATGCTATCCTAAGTGAGGAAACGTGGTCCTCCTCGCTGGGATTGGGGAAGAGCCAGGGTGGTGGGACTCCGTTTCTTCCCTCCTTTGTTCTTTCAGCATTTACTCCCCTGCTAGGATCTTCGGGAGCTCCTCATTCTGTAGTAGATGGTTTCAAATCTGGCCTCAGGAGTTGCCATTAGAGCTCATCACAGTTAAGGAGAGCTGATTGAGGATTTAGATTTGAGCTAAAGAGCTCAGTTAGCTATGTGATCTAATGGTATTATTCATTTAGCGTCTAGGGACACATTCTTTGTTAGGTGCTGATTATGCCAAAACGCATGTTCTCCCACAATGTAAGTTGTAAGCAGTTTAACAGAATGTAGGAAGGAGTGTGTTATTTTTTCCCCCAGCAGAATCCGATTTAAGGACTCATAATACTTAAATACTGTATTTAAGTATTAATGCTTAATACTTAATAATTAAATACAGTATTTAAGTCACATACTGTTTCAGAGTGACTCCCTCACTGCATCTGGAAACAGTCGCTGTGCCATCTTTATCCTTGTGTCATTTAGATCTCAGTGTTTATATTGTAAGGAGGGTCTCTGACCATCTCAACAAGAGTGCAGGATACAGCCCATCTTTGTTGACAGGTCACCCACAGAATTTGTTTAGAGTAGATATGTAATCATCATCTTACATTTAATGGAATGGGGAAATTTTGTCCTGGTCAGTGAAACAAAACCACTGAGGTGAAATCCAAGTTCAGCTAAAGCCGTTGTCTTTAAGTTGTCTTTAACCAGCGGCCTTAAGCTACTGACAAAACCTCAGCTGCCTCTTGCCCTGGCAGCTCCCAGTCAAGGTCGAGAAATGGGTGTAGATGTGAGGGTCTCACGGATCCTTTGCTGTTATCCCTGTTTTGCTGGTACGAAGCACACAGCCTCTTGTGGCTCCTCACTTAGAGCTCAGAATCAAAAAGATCTGGTTTGTTGGATGTGATATTCAAAGCTCACAGCACAGTAGACTGGCCCCAGCTGGAAGTCTGAGCACTTCTGGTCACCCCAAGCTTGCCCTCAATAAATGGTTCATCTCTGAGAAGCCCAGATACAACCTGCTAGCTTTGTACCGTTTCTCACTGCATTTATCGATGTCCCCGCTGCCGTGGGATAGTTGGTGAAGCATGACACCCATGCAGTTACTATAAGAACCAAGGAAATGGGGACTCCGTGAGATTGTAGAACTGACCTAAGGCTTAGATGTGGAGGGTGTCCCTGAGATCAGAGTTCTCTCTGTCTGAGAATATCATCCTCTCAACCTAGGAAGTCCTGTCTGAAGCCGCAGAAACAGGGAGGGAGAATGGCAGCCTCTGCTTGGCCATCACTCAGCCCGACCTCCCCCTCCACCCTTGTGACCTAGAGCCAGCAAGTTCTCAGGTCCCAGCAGGTTTGCTGTTGCCTCCTGCTCAGCTTGATCACCTTTCCATATTGTCCACAAATTGTCAAGCTCAGTTTTCAGATGTGGTCTTGCTACAAACCTATAACCTCAAATCCATGCTGTCAGCATTGGAGTAGCCATGCCTCATCAATGGAGAATCAGACATTGTTATAGCCAACAAAAGAAGTGCAAGGCATGCTCTCAGAATTTCCTCTTTTTTTCATGTATTTGTATTTGTTTCTTTAACATAGATAATACATTCCCGAGGCCCAAGTTCTGTGAAAAGTCAGCCTTGCATTGCTATTCCCCCATCACTCAGTTACCCTGCTGCGGGCAACCCTAGACAGTCATTTCTCCACCGTCTTGCCACAGACTTCTTACAGAAGGCACTGTTTTATACCTTCCCATTTTTTTCTGTAATATGTTTTAGAGATCTTTGCATGTCAATATGTGAGGACCTTCCTCATTTACCTATGTTTGCATTGTATAGAAGTTCCATACCGACAGACCCTTATGCTGCTTTTAATGTTTTTGCTATTACTACGTACAGGGGTTCCATGACTCACCTTAGACCCGTGCCATTTTCCACATATGTATGTCTTCCTGCAGACTAGACATGAAATTGCTGCATCAGATGGTAGGTACATTTATGCTTTTGATCCATACTGCTAAATTGCCCTCATGAGAGCTCATACCACTCTATACTCCCCCAGCAGTGGAAGACTCTGTGTGTTTCCCCCACAGTCTCATAGACATTGCTCTGAGTTAAAAAGAAACAGATCACCAGGGTGCCTGTGTGGCTCAGTCGGTTAAGCATCTGCCTTGGCTCAGGTCATGATCCCATGGTCCTCGGATCGAGCCCTGCATTGGGCTCCCTGCTCAGTGGGAAGCCTGCTTCTTTTTCTCCCTCTCCCTCTGCTGCTCTCCTGCTTATGCTCTCTCGCTTTCTGTCAAATAAATAAATAAAATCTTAAAAAATATATACAGATCACCTACAGATCGGCATAGCATGCTGAATGATGTTCCACTTTGACATTTTATTCCACAAGACATGCAAAGCCAAACACAGCCCAGTTTGATGAATACCACGTGTGAAAAGATAACTGCCAGACCTCCGGTGGTTAGAAGATAGGAAAATCCTAGAGGAAGGAGTTCCCTACCTCAGCCCTTAGTCTAGCGTGAATTAAAGGAGAAATAGATGTCTTTTTCTGCAGGACTTGGCAGGGACGAGATGCAGCTAGTTATGGGAGGGCTGCGGAGGGAATAAAGGGAGACCCCGAGAGGGAGGAGCTGATAACCAGGCAAATGCATTTAGTGTCCACTGGAGAAGTACCTCTCAGCTCCATGCTGGTTTCTTTTCATTTCAGCGACTTTATCTTTTTTAAAGGTTATACCTCTTCCTTTTAGCGCACCTGCTCTTCTCTTTTTGGACTCTCTCGCTCTTAACCTCACTTGGAGTTAAGGAGTCTGCAGTTTGAAACTGGATGAGTGTTGAACCTTATGTCTTGTTTCATTTAATGTTTGTTTGTTCACTTTCCTCCATTCATCCAGATGGGCTTCATGGTTCTTGTCCGAAAGGCTTAAACAAGTACCCTGTGCAAGTAGCTCTGTTTTCTGTGTATTCTTTTTGTAGAATGAATTAAGAAGACAAGGTTCTTAGATCTCAGATCCTGACCCTTCCCCGGTGGGGTTAAGCATTCATGTCTGTCCTCTGGAGAGCCTGGAGCCGTCTCTAGTGCCGTCTGCAATGCCCATTCGTGCCTGCCTCCTGGCTTCACTAACATTGATGGTTGGATTTTTTTTTTTAATTAACAGACTTTATTTCTTAGAGCATTTGTAGGCTTATAGAAAAATTGAGTAGAAAATGCAGAGAGTTCCTGGAGCGCCTGGGTGGCACAGGTTAAATGTCTGCCTTTGGTCGGGATCCTGGGATCAAACTCTGCTTTGGGCTCCCTGCTCAGTGGACAGTTTGCTTCTCCCTCTTCCTCTCTCTCTGCCCCTCCCCCAGCTCATGCTCTGGCTCATTTTTTTCTCAAGTAAAATCTTTTAAAAAAAAGAGAGAGAGAGGCGCCAGGGTGGCTCAGTCAGTTAGGCATCTGCCTTCAGCTCAGGTCATGATCCCAGGGTCCTGGGATGAAGTCCCACATCAGACTCCTTGCTCAGCGGAGACCCTGCTTCTCCCTCTGCCTGCTGTTCCCCCTGTTTGTGCACTCTTTCTTTCTCTCTCTGACTGATAAATAAATAAATAAAATCTTTTTTTAAAAAAGGAAAAGAAAAAAATATTCAGAGAGTTCTTATTTATCCTCCTTTATGCCCCAGTTCCCGGTTTTCCCTATCAATAACATCTTCCATTGGTGTGGTATATTTGCTACAATTGATGAACTAATATTGATGCATTATTAGTAATCAAAGTTCATAGTTTACATTATGGTTCACTCTTTGTGCCGTCTATTCTATGGGTTTTGACAAATACATGATGTCAGGTGTGTGTCCACCACTACAGAACCGCTCCACTGACGTAAAAATGCCCTGCACGCCATCTGCATATCCTTCCTCTCCCACCCCCCACACCCCATGGCAACCACTGATACTATTCGTATCTCTCTAGTTTTGCCTTTTCCCAAAGTCATATAGTTGGAACCATATTGTGTGTAGCCTTTTCAGATGGCCTTCTTCCACTTAGCAAAATGCATGTAAGTTTCCTCTTTGTCTTTTCGTGACTTAATAGCTCATTTCTTTTTTATCACCGGAAAATATTACATTGTGTGGGTGTACCCCAGTTTTTTTATTCAAGAACATCTCTGTTGCTTCTAGCTTTTGGCAATGATGAATAAACTGCTATAGACATCCATGTGCAGGTTTTCTGTGGGCGTAAGTTTTCAACCCATTTAAAAGTAGGAACGCTGGATTGTTTGGTAAGACTGTTTGATTTTGTAGGGACCTGCCAAACTGCCTTCCGCAGTACCATTTTGCATCCCCACCAGTAATGAATGAAAGTTCCTGTTCCTCCACATCCTTGCCAGCATTTAGTGTTACCACTGTTTTGGATCTGGGCTATTATGATAGGTGTGTGGTGGTATCTCATTGTCTGTTGGATGCTAATACTTTTCCTTTGATTTATGGTAGTGGGATAAGTATAATACCACCATAATTATTCTTTCTTGTACTTTAAATATTAAGGAGAGTACACCTTTTTTGTATTATTTATTTACTAATAGTATTTTTCCCAGTATGAATTCATACTCTCTTTTTTTTTTTTTTTTTAGATTTTATTTATTTATTTGACAGGGAGATCACAAGTAGACAGAGAGGCAGGCAGAGAGCGGGGGGAGGCAGGCTTCCTGCTGAGCAGAGAGCCCGATGCATGCTGGGCTCGATCCCAGGATCCTGAGATCATGACCTGAGCCAAAGGCAGTAGCTTAACCCACTGAGCCACCCAGGTGCCCCTTCATACTCTAATCTTATTCCAGTGGGACTTTGATACTGTTCTTGGAAGTTTTTATGTGTCTGTGTGTGGTTTTTTTCCACCCAATTTTTTTTATTGTGGCAAAATGTATGTAACATAAAATTGACCGTCTTAACCATTTTTAAGTGTACATTTAAGTTGCATGTTTTTAATATCATGTCTTACATTTTCTTTAATATTTTCCCTTAATACTGACTTTTTTTATTTATTTATTTTTTTTTTTAAAAGATTTTTTTTTTTTAATTTATTTATTTATTTGACAGAGAGAGACAGGAGATCACAAGTAGGCAGAGAGGCAGGCAGAGAGAGAGAGAGGGAAGCAGGCTCCCCGCAGAGCAGAGAGCCCGATGTGGGACTCGATCCCAGGACCCTGAGATCATGACCTGAGCCGAAGGCAGCGGCTTAACCCACTGAGCCACCCAGGCGCCCAATACTGACTTTTTTTAAACCTAACTCTTCTTTTGACTTGATTTTCATTTGCTTCAAAAGCAAAAACTATCTCTTCTTCCTAGCTGAGATTTGGATATTGTTCCATTTTGATGAATTGATGGAATAAATTTAACCTTTTAGTCCCGAGGTGATGTTTTTAAGTAATGTGATGCTTCTAAACGAGTATGATGATCCAGTCCCTCCTGATGGCTGATGGCATGTTTCCTTTTCAAGTAGCCCTTGCATGGGTGCCTGGGTGGCTCAGTCAGTTCAGTGTCTGTCTTGGGTCCTGGGATTTCTGCTCAGCAGGGAGCCTGCTTCTCCCTCTCCCTCTGCGTGCCACTCCGCCTGTTTGTGCACTCTCCCTCTCTCTGTCAAAGAAATAATAACATCTTTAAAAAGAAAATAGCCCTTCCCAAGCCAGCAGTGACCCCAGAAACAAGTCAGATGTAACTTGATAGTCTCTGTATTAATTTTTATATTGCAGTCGAGCACACCCTTAGGTTCACCTTTCCAAAAAGACTTTATTCTAGATTTTTCTTTCCATGGACTAAAGGTGGGTTTGAAACTCAGCCATGATTCTATGTTTGGTGGTTTATAAACTAAGGTGTTAAAACTCACCCTAGACTTAGGGTTAAAAATTAGGTTTTTAAGTTACCTATTTTAGTTTAAATGAATTCTGTTCTTCAGTAAAAGGGTCTACATTTTCATTGCCCTTATGGAACTAAAAATAATCCACTTTGCCTACTTACTCTCTTTTCTGTGACTAATTCAAGTCTAAAAAATTGTAGTAGCCAATAGGAATCATACTAAAAAGTGATCTGGGCTTTTAAAATCAGTGTGCGTTTTTTGCAAAGAGATGTTTAGCTGATGTTTTAAACGTGCCTTATGTTAATGCAAGTTTCTGTTACTAATTTCCTGTTTTCTCTTTACTGTTTGGAAACCCACAGAACCAAGCCTGTTTCAGTAGGGGTTTGTGTGTGCATTGAAGTCTTTTTCTATAATAACAAATACTGAATCATTTTACTACAGCTCTTCCAAATCTGGCTCTCAATTTGTTTGCCACTTGACTTGCTCAGCCTCTGTCTCTCCCAACCTAATGTCGTTTTGTCCTCTCTGAGCAATTTTGTTTATTTCCAAATGACAAGTTTTCTGAGTAAAAATTAAGTCTTCCTTGTCTCCCCGCGCCCCCCGCAACCAAAGCTGAACATTCTTCTCTTTCCAAGCAAATGTTTTGATTTATTTTTCTTTTTATTCCTTCCTTTCTTCCTTCATTCCTTTCTCTCTCCCTCCCTTTCTTTTCTTTTCTCTTTTCTTTTTGCTTCTGAATACATTATCCTCTGGGCTGGCTGAAGCAGGACACAGAAAGCCTTATTCCAGATGTCTGAGGAGTTCAGACTAGCAGAAAATGATGGAAGAATGAACAGGTGCCTGCAGGCAAGGCAGCCCAGCTCTGGTGTGGGTCGGATGAGATCTGAACCGTGCCAAAGTGAAGAAACACTCCTCTATGGCTGCCATCTACTTTTCTGTCTTTTGTGACCCTTACCTTTCTGCTTTGAGGAGACAATTGAAGCACATCTTGTTTCATAGAAAGACCTAAAGATCCAGAGTATCCAAAAAGCTTTTCTAAATGTTCTCTCTCCCCCCGATAAATGATAATTTACGTTTTTACATTAGGAGACATATATGTATTATGAAGCCATAGGGCTCTTCCCTGCATCAGAGCCAACAATAGGTTAAGTTCATTTTAAAATGCAACGAACAGAGAAGCTGGCTGCAAGTTCTGGAAGAGTCCAGAGTACTCCCTATTCATCCCTACCCATTGTCGTGGCTCTTCTCTCCCATCCCCCCCACCATCCCCAGTCTGTCTCTCCCTTATACCCAGCTTAGGTCACTGGGGAGCTGACAAATCTTTTGCCCTACAAGGAGAAACAGAGCAGCTGCCCCTGCTCCCTCTCTGTCCTTGCTCAGAAGGCCACCGGACTTATGAATCTGAAATGTCAAGTCGGGGCAGGAAATGCACAGTCACAGCTGTCCTGAGGCAATGACAGGCCTCTCTTTGGCTCTGCCAGTATCACTGTTGCTAGTTTAGTAGCAGCACAGAAGGATTCCGAGGAAAGCATTGTTCCACAAAGGAAAGGGAGAAACATGGCCATCAGACACGTGTACACGCCTAGCAGCCGCGGAGCACCTTCTCCCCACCCGTGGTCATTGTCTGGTGGAAGGCAGCACCAGAGATCAGGAAGGGCTGGAGAGCCACAGTGGACCACTTATAAAGGCTTATATTATGGGCTTAGGGAGGAAAATGGAACATTTAGCCTGGACATGAGGACATGGAAAGGGAGTGGAGATTTGTTTTCTTTGAGTGTAAGAAGCCTTATTTTGGGAAATGTGGCTTCCAGCTCTTCCTTCTTTCCATTGTGGTCAGGTCCAGGAGGACTGGGTTTCAGTTACGGTGGATGACAGCAAAGTTAAACAATCAGTAGTCAAGTGTTTTGTGTCAGCCTGGATTGGCAGAAGGAAGAAATGCACTGTGTATTGAGAGGGACGGGCCCGGGCCAGCCAACCTGGCTTGGAATCCTGGCTTCCGCCCTTCCCTGGCTGTGGGACCTTGGAATAAATGACTCTGCCTCTAAGCTTCAGTCACCTCATCCGTAAAGTGGGAATAATGGATCTAATTTCTTCATAGGGCTATTTCTAAGATTAAAAGAGTTAATGTAGGTAAAGCACTTTGAGCAGTGGCTGGCGCTCTTCAGGGCTGTCTGTGTGGTAAATATAATTAGCACAAGCAGTGGAAGGATTTTAGGGACTTCCAGGGCAGCACTTCACCTTACGGCTCAGAAGGCGGTTGCAGGAGATAGAATTGAGATTAGAAGCCTTTTCTGCAGACTTCTAGTCTATGGCCTTGCCACTCTTTAGCTACTTTTTAGAAAGCCTGTCACTTGGAAAGCACTTCCCTTTCCGTACCTCTTGCATCCCTCCTCCTCAGAGCCAGTTTTTCTAGGGCACTTCTTATGTGCCAGCACTGCTAAACGCTGACATATGTGACCTTATTTAACCCTTTCAGCAACCTGTGGAGAAGGTGCTGTTAGTAGCCCCATTTTTTTTTTTTAAACAAGTGGCATCTGAAGCTCAGAGAGGTTCAGTGACTTGCCCAAGGGTACACAGCTTCAGAGAGGTAGAGCCTGGGATAGAGCCAGGCTGTCTGACTCCAGAACCCATGTTGGTAAGCGTGCCACGGATTTTCCTCAGAAAGTCCCAGTAGAGTACAGATGTGCTCAATTAAACCAGCCGTTGCTACAGGAGCCAGCTGTAAAGATTTGAGGCCATTTTGTAATCCCGTTTCAACCTATAGCTGGCTTTGTTTTCAGACCTGGGTCTCGTTTGTGTCCTTACTCTGACAATGCTGTTAACAGAAACATGTTACCAAAAGAATTTCTCTCCCTGCTTAAGACTCTGAAAGTTGAGGGTCATGGAGCAGACCAAGAGAGACGAGGACCAGAACTTGTGGTTATCAGGGCTCTCAGCAAGGTTGGGGTCACTGCCAGGATCCTAGTAGACAGGATAAGATGGGTCACTTGCCAGAATTCCCATCTAGAGCAGTGGTCCTTTACCTTTAATCCCTGTAAGACGCTCATGCAATCTTTAAACTCCCTTCTTGTCAGAAAAATGCATAAGCTTGCACACCAAAATAGTGTTTTCAGGTGGCTTTAGCTAAAAATGTACCAGGCCACACAATAATAATAATAATAATAATAATAATAATAAAAAGTATTTAAGAACATACTCTGGAGGCAGATGGCCTGGATTCAAAATCATCCTCTTGCACTTACTAGCTGTGCAACCTTGAGCCAAGTTACTTAGTGTCTCAGGCTTCAGTTCCCTCAAATATAAAATGAGGATAATCACGGTATTTAATTACTGGATCATTGTGAGGATTAAATGAGTTACTATGTATAAAACACCCAGTACACTGTTCCTTTACAGCACTGTTGTAGTAGCGTAGCCATTCAGTAAATGTTTGTGGGCAGAATGAATGAATAATTCTAGCGGGGATGCTAAGTCTAAAGTAGAACATCCCAACCAGTGTGTCAAAAGTGGGCTATAGTTATGTAAAGATACTGACCAGTTCAGCCCTTGGGACTGCCAGAGCCCCAGCTGGTTGCTCCTGGCTTCAAGCAGCAGCATCTGCCACATACAAACATCCTTCTCTCTGGCTGCCCCGACATGAAAACAGTCTGGGCAGCACTGACTGAGAAGATCAGTCCGCAGATAGTGAGTACCAAGTAGACAGTCCAGATCCCAAGTCCAGGGGAATTCTGTGGTCGGGTGGCAGTGGGAATCTTAAGTGCTAAACCTTGAACAAGGCTTCACAACTGTGGGCTCTGGCCCAAGTAGGGTGAATGCCAAGGCAAAGGAAGTCCTGCCAGGAGGATGCCCCAGCAGCCCCCTCCTTGCACACAAGGACCCGGTGAGTCACTGCACAAGGGTTTGCAGAGCGCCCACAGTGAACCAGAAACCAGGCTGGAGCCCAAAGTCCTGTATGGGCAACAGATGTGAAAGAGGCAGTGATGAATACTGGAGGAGATGACTGTAGGAGTGTGAGTGCTAGGAAGAGGTAGTGCCGAGGAGTCCTGATCACGGAAGTAGTGGATTTAGGTTTGTACTTCCCCCCCCCCCAAAGATTGTATTTATTAGAGCATGAGTGGGGGAGGGGGTAAGGAGAGGGAGAAGCAGATTCCCTGCTGACCAGGGAACCTGGCATGGGGCTCAATCCCAGGACCCCGAGATCACAACCTGAGCTGAAGGCAGATGCTTAATTCACTGAGCCACTCAGGTGCCCCTGTGCTTTTTTTTTTTTTTTTTAGTCACTCTGACACTATTACAAAATGCCTAGGAAACAGGCAAGGGTTTATTTGAGGGACATACATTAGGAGACTCTCAGAGTAGTTGAGATGTGAGAGGGAATACTCATCTGAAGGAAGTACATAGACTTCTTAAGCTTTTTAAAATTGTTTTTAATTGAGGTATAATCGATGTACAACATTATATGTAAGTTTTAGATATGTAACATAATGACTTAATATTTGCGTGTATTCCGAAATGATCACCACAGTTAGTTTGGTTAATATCCATCGCCCTATGTAATTACAGATTGTTTTCTTGAGTTGGGAATTTTCAAGATTTATTCTAGCAGCAGTCAGATATGTAATTCAGTATTATTAACTATGGTCCCCATGCTATCATGCTATACCTTACATCTGCACGACTTATATTTTGTAATTGGAAGTTTGTACCTTTTGACTCTCTTGATCCATTTCGCCTGTCCCTAACCCCTGCCTCTGGCAACCACCAATCTGTTCTCTGTACCTATGAGTTTGGGTGTTTTTTGTTTTTTTTTTAATATTCCATGAGTGAGATCACATGGTATTTGTCTTTGACTTATTTCATGCATAATACCATCTAGGTCCACCCATGTTGTCGCAGATGGCAAGATTCCCCTTTTTTGTGTGACTAAATAGTATCCTGTTGTATATATGCTCTACAGTTTCTTTATCCATTCATCCATCCGTGGACCCTGGAGTTGTTTCCAGGCCTTGGCTATTATAAATAATGCTGAATGTGTGTGTGTTTTTTTGAGTCAATGTTTTTATTTTCTTTGGGCAGATACCCAGAAGTGGAACTGCTGGATCAAATGGTAGTTTTATTTTTAAGTTTTTGAGGAACCTCCATACCGTTTTCCAATTTACACCAATTTCCATTCCCGCCAACAGTGCACAAGGGTTCCCTTTTCTCCACTTCCTCCCCAAAACTTGCTATTTTGTGTCTTTTTTTTTAAGATTTTATTTATTTATTTGACAGAGAGAGAGAACACAAGTAGGCAGAGAGGCAGGCAGAGAGAGAGGAGGAAGCAGGCTCCCTGCAGAGCAGAGAGCCCGATGCGGGGCTCGATAACAGGACCCTGAGATCATGACCCGAGCCGAAGGCAGCGGCTTAATCCACTGAGCCACCCAGGCGCCCCATATTTTGTGTCTTTTTGATAATAGGCATTCTAACAGGTGGTATCTCATTGTGGCTTTGATTTGCATTTCTCTCATGATTAGGGATGTCGAGCATATTTTCATGTACCTGTTGGCCATTTGGATGTCTTCTTTGGAAAATATCAATTCAGATCCTCTGCCGGGTTTTTAATTGAATTGTTTGGGGTTTTTGCTATTAAGTTGTATGAGCTGTTCATATCTCCTGGATATTAACCCCTTATCAGATATGTGATTTTCTCCCTTTCTGTAGGTTGCCTTTTCATTTTGTTGGTGGTTTCCTTCACCGTGCAGGAACTTTTTTAGTTTGATGTAGTCCCACTTGCTTATTTTTGCTTTTGTTTCCTTTGCTTTCGGTGTCAAATCCAAAAAATTATGGCCAAGACCATGTCAGGGAGCTTACCATCTATGTTTTTTTCCTAGAAGTTCTATAGTTTCAAGTCTTACATTCAAATGTTTAATCCCTTTTGTGTTAATTTTTGTGTATGGTGTTGGGTAGTGGTGTATCTAGACTTTTGAGGGAAAAGGAGGAATCAAGGATAACCCCACCGATTCTGGGTGGCTGGAAATGCCAGCCCAGGGATAGGGGATACTGGAAGAGGAACAGTTCCAGGGAGCACATCGTGAGTCTGTTGGGACTCGTTCTGTTTGTGATGCCTGTGGGATGTTCACTGACGATGGTCAACAAGGCCAGTGGTTAGATTGAGCTGAGCTGTTGGAATGTGTAGAGATGTGATCTGTGCTCCCCAGAACCAGCAGCACTGGGACTGGCAGCCTGCCTTTAATGGGGCTTCCTCCTAAGGAGAGTTAGTTTAAAGATTTTATTTATTTGAGAGAAACAGAGAGAGCAAGCAGGAGCAGGGGGAGGGGGAGAGGGAGAGTGAGAAGCAGACTCCCCACTGAGCAGGGAGCCTGTCGTGGGGCTTGATCCCAATACCTTGAGATTATGACCTGAGCCGAAGGCAGGTGCTTAACGGACTGAGCCACCCAGGTGCCCCAGGAGAGTGAGTTTAGAAATGGGTTTTGATCAATGAATCTTACTTTACAACCAGTTTGGCTGGCGTGCTTCTGTTGTATGCTCAACTTTGAGAAATTCTTTAATATTTCTATCTTGAACCTGCTTCACAAAAGCAAACATAGTTCTACACTTCGAAGAATTGATCTCCCTTTCTTCTTAGCTGGCCTCATTCACTCTTTCTTTATGTATCCTTGTAGCAGGAGGAAGCTGTGCAGCTCCTAATGTGACACTGTCCATTTTCTCAGACTTGTGACCCAGAAGGAAATCTCTGACCTCAGCTGTGGCTCTTGGGGCTGGCCAGAAGCCAACTTCATGTCTGAGTGCACGAGTAGCAGCTTGCCATGGAGAGCTTGGGGCTGCAAACGGTGACCCTCAGTGATGGGACGACAGCCTATGTCCAGCAAGCTGTCAAAGGTGAGTATTTCCAGGTACCCCAGAATCTCATCCTGTCCCCCAGCCTCTGGAGAGGAATGTCCCATTCTCAGAGTCTCACCACCACTGTGCCCTCCTGCTTGCATGCCACAACTTACTCAGCAGGAGAATTTCATGAGGTCATTGACAAAAAGGAAACCCTTTTAAAAGAAAATGCCATTGAGGCAGGCCAGCCTAGAAAATCTGACTAGCCCAGCTGGAGGAACCAAGACCTCTGAAAGGCAGAATTTCTTATGTGCAGTAAGTAGTTCATAAATATTTCTGGAAATGAATGAACACCGTGTTGGTTATATGACTTCCTGCTTTTCAAATAAATTCCCTGTCCAGTTTCTGGGTGCTCTCTAGAAACTTTCAAAAGTAAGTTAAGCCATGTACAGAGGGGGACACCCAAGCATAGATCTCATGCCTTAGGTCCTAGTAAGGTTCACAGAATAAAAATACAAGGGTATACACTTAAATTTGAATTGGAAAAAAAAAAACAAAAACTGCATTGCAGATAGACAATGAATAATTTTGTAGTACAAGTATATCCCAAATACTGCATGGGATAGATATGTATAAACATGGGATTAAGCACTAAAACTAGTAAAATAATGGGGCACCTGGGTGACTCAGTTGGTTAAGTGTCTGCCTTAGGTTCAGGTTGTGATCCAGGGTTTCTGGGATCAAACCCCATGTTGGGCTTCCTGCTCAGTGAGGAGTTTGCTTCTACCTTTCCCTCTGCCCCTGCTTGTGTGCTCTCTCTCTTTCTCTCTCAAATAAATAAGTGAAATCTTAAAAAAAAAAATAAACAAACGTAATAAAATAATAACACTAAGTACTGAAAAAGAATTGGCTGTTTATCTGAAATTTGGAATCACATGAAATTCCATTCTCTCTGAAACTTAAAATCAAGGTGTGTTGTAAAGTCAGAACTGAGTGTCACTGAAGGACAGGGCCTTCGGGGCCGGGACGCTCACTGCTCTGACAGCCTCCTTTCTCACCAGCATTCTCAGGCATGCCAGATGGCCTGCCTGTCCTCCTCGGACAGCACTGGGCCAAGGCCAACATCGCCTCGCTCCTGCGCTTTATTTTGCCTCTTCCGGACTCTGAGCACCACCGTCCTCCTGAATGCGCTGTCATTGCAACATTGCCCGCCTTCGTTTCAACACATTGTGCAAGTGTATGTCAGTTCCCAAGAGAAATTGTCTGTTGATTTTATTTTAAATTGTCTGCTTCCTGATGACGTCCGAGAGTTCCCTTAATCTCATCAGTAAGCTCTTTCCCTAGGACAGTGTTGGGGTGGGGAGGGTTGCCTTCTGGAAAGGTTTTTTGTCAAGAGCTGTCCATGATGTGTGGGCCTGGTTGGCTTCGTCCGTCCACTTGAGAGTGGCACTTCTCTAGAACACTTTGGAAGCTTGAAACTCTTTGCAGACTCCCTATCACGGGTCTTGCCCCTCTGTGGCAGGCGCAGCAGGATGAGACAGAAGAACTTAGGAAGCATGGAAATGACTGTGTGTGAATTAATGGTCAAGTGGCCACACTTGGCCTGAGAAAGCCACCCTGTTTTCCTAGGTCTTTCCCTTTCATGTGTGGGTCTCCTTGCATCCCCACACCCCCACCCCCCATCCTGTTTCTCTCTCTCTCCTCTCTGTTCTCTGGCTGCTTCGTGGCACCACAGCGTGTGTGCACACAGACTCACAATCGAATTCACACTCCTGAGGGGGTGCCGGCCTTCAGGAACCAGGACCACACTGTCCTAGACGGCATCTCTCCCCCTCAGTGAGCTCCTCTGAAGCTCGTGACCAGGGCACGGTCCTCATCAGCAGCCCTCTCTCTTTGGGGCCAGCTTAGGCAGCTCTAAAAGTTTATGAGATTTGTTGGTCATCAGGGTGAGCATAAAGTGTGTTATTCAAGCCCAACATTTTTGAGAGTGGGAGAGTGGCCATGTGAACCCAAATGCACTGGGGCCAACGGGAACACACAGCCGCCTCTCCATCAAGGGACATGAAGGTCGGGTCAGCCAGCTGTCCTTCCTGCCTGGCCCTTCGCACTGTCGTCTCTGCTGTGAGAGGGGATTCGAGGTTGAAATCTTGTCTCAAGTAACTCTTCTTAACCTTTGGTCTCGTGCCTTGAAGCAGCAGTGGCTGTGCCAGCAGAAACTCTGGTCCTGCTCTCAGAACCCCGAGTGCAGTGCCCTGGCCGTGACAGAGAAGGCGTCAAATGCAGGGAAGCCCATGGCTCGCTGATGGGCGGAGGTGAGGGGCTCCCACTCCCTCGGCTAACTGCCTTTCTCCTCCTCCTTACCTTTGTCTCTGCCTCACCAGTCTTTGGCTGAGTTGTAAAACTGTGGGTTACTGACCCAAGAAGACAGTGTGGAGGCAAGTTTGGGGATTTTTCTGAGGGAGAGATAGCAGAGTTAGGCCAGAAGCAGCTGCCTGGTCTTTTCCCCACATCATCAGAGCTCAGATTGCTAAACCTGAAACTTGGGAAGAATGGAGTAAGCAAACCACGTGTCACGAACTCTTCCCTCTCCCTTCTTACCTTTCTTGCTTCTTTCCCCCTCATCCCCTGGGAAACTCACTGGATATCAGGAGAGGCCTGTCTAATCCTCTATTATTTGTCAGAGAGAGAACGCGCACAAGCAGGGGGAACAGCAGGCCGAGGGAGAAGCAGGCTCCCTGCTGAATAAGGGGCCCGATGTGGGACTCGATCCCAGGACCCTGGGATCATAACCTGAGTGGAAGGCAGACAATTAACTGACTCAGCCACCCAGGCGTCCCTGTCTAATCCTAATTCTAAACCAAAGAGCCTGTTGCTCTTGTAAGTGCTTCCCAGTAAGCTTCCCCCTTAACCCCCACCTTCTCTAAAAATGAATGAAATCTTTAAAAAGAAAAAAAAAAGTGCTTCCCAGTAAAGATCTGAGGTAAAGGAAGAGTAATATCTCTGGAACTCTGGAGTCTTGTTACGTTTTATACTGCTCGTTGTCTTAGGTGAGTCATCTTTTAATTAGAAGAATGAAATGAAAACATCAGATGAGCGAAGGAGATGTTCCCCACGGTGGCAGTGGAACAGGCCTAGAGAACACACCATAGCACGGCAGTTCCATCCACATTGGCTCCCCTTGCTTTATTTTCTGTTTCTTCTAGAAGGAGATTCGGTTTCTGATGATAAAAGCTAAGGCTTGGGGCTCCTGGGGGACGCAGTCGGTTGGGCATCCGACTTTCGGACCTGAGCGGACTCAGGTCGTGATCTCAGGGTCGCAGGATCGAGCCCCACGATGGGCTCCACGCTCAGCATGGAAGTCTGCTAAAGTTCTCTCTCTCCCCTTTCTGCCCCTCCCCTGCCACTTGCCCTCTATCAAATAAATAAATCTTTAAAAAAAAAAAAAGGCTTACTGAGGGCTGACCACCCACGCTCCTGGCATTGTTTTACCTTCCTTAATCCATTTAACCCTCACAGCAACCCAGTGACCGAAACACAGTTTTTAATCCTCTTTTCAAGAGGGGGAAACTGAGGCACAGAATAGTTACATAAACTGTCGTAGAAAACACAGCTAGGCAGAGGTAGAGCTGAAGCTCAAACCCAGGACCCCTGGACAGTTCCAGAACCACTTGCTTTTAACCACAAGCTATACTGCCTTATTAGACCGTCTAGTTCCAGGCATACTGCACAGTGGGAGACAAGGAATGTATTTCATTCTGTTAGTTCAGTTAGAGTGCCGAATTTCAACCCACTGAGGTCTTTCCAGGTTTCAGGGCCTTTTTTGTTCTCTATTTAGATCATTCTCGGCAGCTCACCGTTAGGCTGGAAGTCCCCACGTCACCGGGCATGGATGGAATAATAAATGAAGGCGCTCCTCCTTGAGTAGAGGAAGGGAATCTGTTGGGGGTTCTAGGGTTCCTCATGGTGGGATATCTTCACCCCTGGTACATCTGAGGCCCAGGCCTAGGGAGGCAAGGAGCAGGGGACGTAGGGCATGTCCCCCATGCTTAGACATGCAAAGTGTGCCTCAAACAGACCTCTTCGAGAAGCAGGCAGGTGTCCCTTGACCCTCCTCAGGGCCTGAACTGCTTCTCTATGTTTCCACCTTCACAGGAGAGAAGCTGCTGGAAGGACAAGTGATCCAGCTCGAGGACGGGACCACCGCATACATTCACCAAGTGACAGTGCAGAAAGGTGAGGGCACCCCAAGACACCCCAGCCTCCTGGAGGCCAGGCAGCGCCCACCAAGGGAGGGCTGGGATGGCATTGAGCTCCAGAGAAAGGCAAGGATTGCTCTCCTTACAGAAGCTCTCTCCTTCGAGGATGGACAGCCTGTGCAGCTGGAAGATGGCAGCATGGCCTACATACACCGCACACCCAAAGGTGGGGTCACAGTCATCACGATTGGTAGGACAGAAGGGAGGCAGAATCGGCTGAGGTTGGGACAGGCCATGGGAGCTGCAGTGCCCAAGCTCGCTGGGATTAGCAGGCTCACCTACCTTCCCTGGAGCCCACCCTTGGAGCAGCAATTTCCACCTCCAGGAAACTGAACCCCTGGGCTCACTAGCTTGGGCCTCAATGGTGGCTTTGTCTGTAACACAGCTGCAAAGTCTTGGGGCTTTAAACAGGACCCAAGGATGTCATCCAAGGCCAGCAGTAAAAACTTAGTAACATTTAAGATTGAAGTCTCTAAGTACTGAGGAATAATGTTTAATTCCTTCTACCAGTAGTTTCTTGAGCAACGGCTGCATGCCAGGCCTTCCTCTAGGTGTGGTGTGTACAAGTGAGGACAAAGGCGGGCACTGTCCCCGCTCTCCTAGAGGCTAGTGGGGGAAACAGAAGTGAGACGAACGGTCACCAAAGAACTGATCATCATAAGCAGAGATCAGCGCAGGGAGGGCTTCTCTGCGAACGTGACACTCAGGCTGAGAGCTGAAGGGTAGACTTAGTTGGAGGAAGAGGGATAGCAGGGAACAGAAGGAACAGCTTGTGAGGCTCAGAGATGGGAGGAGGAAGAATGGCATGTTTCATTCCATGCTAGGAGCCAGGGTGGCGGAGGGAGTGAGGTAGGTAAGACAAGAGAGGCAGAGCCCAGGATGTCAAGATAAGGGTTTGGTTGTTGGTCTTTATCCTGAGACTGGTGGGAAGTGGTAGAACCATCGGGTAACATGATCTCCTCTGTGTCCTGCAAAGATCTCTCTGGATGCTGTGTGGCTTGTAGATAATTGGAGGGCCATCAGTTAGGAGGTTCTTGTGGTCATGAAGGTGAAGATGATGATGGTCCCTCGGGTCCTCAGGGACCTTGTGAGTTCCCAGAGCTGCATAGGAGACCTTTTCCTTGGGAGAGTCAGCCCCCGAAGAAGGGCCAGCCAGAGTGATTCACCAAGGGGGGGACCAGGAGATGCTGAAGGCTTCCTTGGCACATGTGCTTTTTGTTACCTTCAAGCCAGGGTGCCTGCTGTATGCCTTGCCCTTGTGCGGCCTCGGGACTAACCCATGTTCCCTGCAGAGGGCTATGACCCCAGCGCCCTGGAAGCCGTCCAGCTGGAAGACGGCTCCACTGCCTACATTCACCACCCCGTGGCTGTGCCAGCAGACAGCGCCATCCTGGCCGTGCAGACGGAGGTGGGCTTGGAGGACCTGGCCACGGAGGATGATGAGGGCTTCACTGCAGACACGGTGGTGGCCCTGGAGCAGTATGCCAGCAAGGTGAGCTCGCCAAGCCTGACGTGGCCTGTCCACTCTCTTGGCCACCTGACCACCACCACTGTAGGGGACAAGAGCTCTCCTATGACTCCCCTTCTTGCCCCTTCACACTGGCTCCCCCGACGTGTCTCTCATACCACCGTCCACAGTGCACATGACAGCATGACTGGGGCCACCGACCGCTGTTGACGCTCCCTCTAGTGTATGCCCTCTCTGCCAAGGGAAGGTGGCCGCAAGGGACCGTGACGGCTGTACGGTGGCGACTTAGAGCCAGCGACTTTTATTAGTTTTCTGGGCCACCGAGGTCAGCTGGTCTCGGATTTATTTGTTCTTGGCAACTCGTGTAGTCGTTTGGGGACGTAACCTCAGTAGGCAGTGGCGGGGGCAGATGTGGCAGAGCAGCTGGGATTCACGGACCGCGGGGCCCATACCGTAGCTCAGCTAGCTCAGCTGTGAGGGAGGAAGAGCTGGGCTCTCCCGGGGCCAATCAGCACTGTCTCTGCCGGAGTGGTGGTCCCGCCCACGGGGGCTGGGGGCAATGAGATCTGTGAGCATGCCAGACCAGGGGCACCCTCCCTGGGGTGAAAACAGCAGGGCTCCCCGGACCACAAACGTTACCTGAAGATTTGGGGGGGGGGGGGCAATTGTTTTTATAATAAGACTATGCCGCAGTATCAGAGGAGAAGAGAAACTCTCGTGTCTTTCCA
Organism: Meles meles; assembly: GCF_922984935.1. Lineage (NCBI taxonomy): Eukaryota > Metazoa > Chordata > Mammalia > Carnivora > Mustelidae > Meles > Meles meles. The sequence continues at coordinate 119,997,245 of NC_060070.1, read as the reverse complement.
ACATGAAGTACAAAACTCGATAGCAGACTGCTTTGGGCTCTTTGAGACTTGCTGCTTTTAGAAAGACAACTGGGCTTTGAATCAAAAGCCCTGAGAGCTGCTACTATCTATTCTGACCTTGAGTGAGTCATTCTGCTCCCAGGCCTTAGCTCGCGCCTCTGAGAGGATGACACAGGACTGGATGACCTCAGAGGTCACGTGCAACCCTGAAGTTCTTGATTCCCCGAGAACCAGTGAGGCATGGGAATGAAATTTGAACACCTGAGTGGGTTAGCCTGCCAAGCAGGCCCGGCCACCTGTGACACTGTCCCCCTCCAATTCCCCAGCTGTTTAAGTGTCTGTGAAATTTTGTCAGCTACTTGACCCCCTGACCTGGAGCTGACAGACCTTGCCATGAATTTGGCCTCACCAATTCGTCTCCTACTTCCCATCCCTTCCAGAGTTCCATTTCCGGAGCTCCTGGGCAGGCCAAAGTGTCCTGGAAATGAAGACTAAGGAACAGTCCCAACAGGACCCTGCTCAGGAAAGCGGAAGAGCAGTAAAGGCTCTCTAAAACCCTGGGGCAGGTGTGAAGTGGGTGGCTCCAGCAGTGTCCCCGAGAGAGATGACAAGGGAGGACGTGGTGCTCCCAGTCAGCTGGATGCTGTGGTTAGAGCTGAAACTCCTGGTGAGGACCTGCAGGCCCCTGTCCCAGGTGCTTCTGCAGTTTGCTGCTTGTACCTCACCCTGGTGAACCCAGGCGAGCGTATCCCCACAGCAGGCCCCCTTGATGTTCCTGCTGAGCACGGGCTTCCCACAGGGAGGGAGGGGTCTCTTCACATCAGAGGATAACAGTGCCTGGAGCTGCCGCCTCCTAGGTGCTTGTGGTCAAGAGTGGGGGTTGCTGGGGCACTTGGCTGGCTCAGTCAGTGGAGTGTGGGACTTCTGCTCTTGGGGTTGTGGGTTCAAGTCCCATACTGGGTGTAGAGATTACTTAAAAAATAAAATCTTGGGGCGCCTGGGTGGCTCAGTGGGTTGAAGCCTCTGCCTTCGGTTCAGGTCATGATCCCAGGGTCCTGGGATCGAGCCCCACATCGGGCTCTCTGCTCCGCGGGGAGCCTGCTTCCTCCTCTCTCTCTGCCTGCCTCTCTGCCTAGCTGTGATTTCTGTCAAATAAATAAAATATTAAAAAAATAAATAAATAAAATAAAATAAAATCTTAAGGAGCACCTGGGTGGCTCAAATGGTTAAGCATCTACCTTCGGCTCAGGTCATGATTCCGGGGTCCTGGGATTGAGTCCCACATTGGGCTCCGTGCTTCTTGAGGAGCCTGCTTCGCCCTCTGCCTCTCTTTCTGTGTCTCTCATGAATAAATAAATAAAATCTTTTTTAAAAATAAAATCTTGAGGAGTACCTGGGTGGCACAGTTGGTTGAGTGCCTGACTCTTGGTTTCAGCTCAGGTCATGATCTCAGTGTCCTGAGATTGAGCCCCGTGTCCAGCTCCACACTCAGCACAGAGTCTGCTTGAGATTCTCTTTCCCCCTGCCCCTCCCGGGCCATGCTCCTTGCATGCTCCGCCCCCTTCATAAATAAACAAATGTTTGTTTGTTTTTTTAAAGTTTTTTTTTTATTTCTTTATGTAACAGAGAGAGAGATCACAAGTAGGCAGAGAGGCAGGCAGAGAGAGAGGGGGAAGCAGGCTCCCTGCTGTGCAGAGAGCCCGATGTGGGGCTCGATCCCAGGGCCCTGAGATCATGACCTGAGCCGAAGGCAGAGGCTTCAACCCACTGAGCCACCCAGGCGCCCCAATAAACAAATGTTTTAAAAATATTTTTTTTTGAAAGCCTAACTTGGGGGTGGCCTGAATGGCCACCTTACCTAGCTGTCTGGGAGATGGCCTGTCTTCCATAGCTGTCACAGCTCTGTGACATTGAGTCCTCCCTCTATCCTTGACAGGTGGGTGGGGACTCCACATGTCAGCCCTGTTTCCTCTGCAGAGTGCCTTGGTGCCTGTTTCCTGTCTGTCTCGGTCTGTCTCCCCCCATTGCCCTTCTCCCCTGGTAGGCTTAGCCCCACATGTTGGGTCATAAGCTGCCAGCTAGGGCCTATATCTCACCTCTTCTCTCTCGTCATTGAGGAGGATACAGATAGGAACCTCAAGATTTTTTTTCCTCAGGTCCTGCATGACAGCCAGGTTCCCCATAACGGCAAAGGACAGCAGGTCGGGGACAGAGCATTCCGCTGTGGCTACAAAGGCTGTGGGCGTCTCTACACCACTGCTCATCACTTAAAGGTAAGGCTGTCACGCACACCTTTCATCTTTACAATTTTCCCCACCAGGCTGTAATTATACCTTCCCGCTTTGACTAGAACCGGTCCCTGCCCTACTGAAAGGAAGAGATGAGTGTACCGAAATGTCAGCCCAGGGGCCGGTGACAGGCATGAAGAGTGCAGGAAGGAAGAGAATCAGGGAGGGCGCCCTGGAGAAGGTGGCCTCTCAGCTAAAGAGACAGAATAAAGGAGGTGGCCATTATTGATACTCAGAGCCCTAAAGACAACTGAAGAGCCCCTGCATACCCCAGTACCCATGGTCCCATGGTTGCTTATCCTCACAGGTGCACGAAAGAGCTCATACGGGTGACCGTCCATACAGGTGTGATTTCCCCAGCTGTGGAAAGGCCTTTGCCACAGGTAACCTACGTGGAAGAAGACTAAAGGTGGACTGCTTCCACCTGAGGGTGGAAAGTTCTAGATTCACTTTGGGAATTTCCTGCCTTCCTAGAGCAACTGCTGCCCAAGCGCTCTGACTTGCAGGGCCCATCTGGTAGAAACCCTGTTATTGGGGGCAACATAATCCAGGCCGGCAAAGGGATCAGCGGGGCTTGATAGAGAGACCCCGCCTCCTCCATCGGCTGTGGAGTATTTGGGCCATGTGTCTCTCTGGACTTCATTTCCCCTTGGAAACCTCTAGCCATGGCTCTCAGATGCACATTCCAGAATGGCATCGGTTGCCCGGAAGAGGGGAGGAGAGCAGCGTGGGCTTTCCCAGCCCCTCTGAGCTGCCCGGGGTTGGGTAGGGATAGAGGCCAACACAGGCTTCTTGTGCTTGAGGAGCTGTGGAGCCACACAGAGCCCACCTGAAGGTGGAGAGCCTCTGAGTTAGGATAATGAGGCCATGGGGGCTGAGGCTCCCTGGAGCATTCTTCTCATCCCTCCCTCCCACCCACGGACAGGATATGGGCTGAAGAGCCATGTGCGCACCCATACTGGTGAAAAGCCATATAAGTGCCCAGAGGAGCTGTGCAGCAAGGCCTTCAAGACCTCAGGAGACCTGCAGAAGCACGTCCGGACCCACACCGGTAGGCCGGGCCTTGCCCTGTTCGCACTGGGACCTGGAGCTCCTGACTCCAGCGCAGCCCCCCTGCCTGAGCCAGCCCACCCCACGCACCCCATATTCGCAGGTGAACGCCCATTCCGGTGCCCCTTCGAGGGCTGCGGCCGCTCCTTCACCACATCGAACATCCGCAAGGTACATGTGCGCACCCACACAGGCGAGCGGCCCTACACCTGCCCGGAGCCGCACTGTGGCCGCGGCTTCACCAGCGCCACCAACTACAAGAACCACGTGCGCATCCACACAGGTGGGCCAGCTGGCATGCGAGAACGACCCTTCTGAGGCCCCGGCCCTCTCACCTCTGGGCTTCTGGCCTGAGACGTGTTCTCGACTCCAAGCCCCAAGCCCTCCTGCTGGCTGCTACAGGCTGGCCTATGGGCGGGGAGAGGGGACTCAGTGGGTTCTTCCCTTTCCAGTCCAGTCCCGTCCAACAGGTCCCACTGGCCCTCTCCAGCTCCCTGCCACCTCCCTGCACCCACCCTGAGCTCTCCCCTTCCGACTGAGCTTCCAGGAAAAGGCCAGGGTCAGGTGTGATGGGGGAAAAGCAAACTGAAATGTCACCCTTAGCTCCTCCTCTCCTCCACTGTCCATATGACTCCTGCATATGCTCGCTCTCCCCAGTGTTACATTGCTTGTCCAGGCTTCTGTGTCATCTCTTGGCATACGTGTCCCCTCCCTCCCCCATCACCCCTGCTATATCAGTCTTCCCTCTCTATCTCTTGCCTCTCCTGTTCACAACCTCCACCTTCACGAGCCCTGCCTCGTCCCCCCACCAGTCCCTTCACGAGCCCCAGCCTTTGCTCTGGGCTCAGCGGGTCCACACTCCTGTCCCCTCTGTTCTGCTGGCCGTCACCCCCAGCCGTGTCTGTTGAGAGTCCCAGGTCTCAATCCCTCTCCTCCCCTGCTCTGCCCGCCCCCACCCTGGCCCCTTAGCTTTCCCCTTGCCAGCCCCAGTTCCCGCCCCCTCACAGCCCAGTGTCCCCAGGGGAGAAGCCATACGTGTGCACGGTGCCAGGCTGCGGGAAGCGCTTCACCGAGTACTCGAGCCTGTACAAACACCACGTGGTACACACGCACTGCAAGCCATACACATGCAGCGCGTGTGGCAAGACCTACCGGCAGACCTCCACGCTGGCCATGCACAAGCGCAGCGCCCACGGCGAGCTCGAGGCCACGGAGGAGAGTGAGCAGGCCCTGTACGAGCAGCAGCAGCTCGACGGTGAGGGCTCCGGGCAGGAGGTGAGAGCGGGGACGGGCCAGGCCTCCCCGGGGCCCATCGGTGGCAGGTGTCAGCTTGGGCTCTCCTCTCGCAGCCGCCTGCGCCGCCGAGGAGAGCCCACCGCCCAGACGCTCCCGCGTTGCCTACCTCTCGGAGGTGAAGGAAGAGGGCGATGACCTGCCAGCCCAGGTGGCCATGGTGACTGAGGAGGACGGGGCCCCCCAGGTGGCTCTGATCACTCAGGACGGCGCCCAGCAGGTACAGACCCCTGGGAGTGGGGTGCGGCGAAGGGGGTGGGGAAGGGTGAGCCACTCTGGCTGGTCCCCTTTCTCTCTCCGGGGACTGCCGAAGTTCTGACAGCCCCCCCCTGCCCAGGTTCTCTTTTTCGCCTCGTGGAGCTCAGAGAGCTGAGGCTCAGGGATCCAAGTCTTGTCAGCCAGCCCCTTCTCCTCACGCTTCCACCTCAGCCTCTGGAACTTCGAGAGCAATTAGTAGCTTCCCTGTTTATGTGGAGGCTGACAGGTCCTGATCGTCGGACTGAGACATTTCTCGAGAGGCGTGTTGATGTGGGGACCAGAGCATGGTGTGGGGTCTGGAGGCTGGGGTTTCTAGCCAGCGGTATGATTAGACCCTTGTCAGCACCCTCGCTGACAAGCACACCTCTGTCTTTTGGAGTTGACATGAGGATGAAATTGGGGTGGAGACCCCAGACTGAATAGAAACGAGCCCCAAGGCAAAGTGGTGGTAAATAGGAGTGGTCAACAGAATTCTTCTAGTATCTCCTTTTGGCAGATGAAGACCCATTTTCCTTGCCTGTCCCTGTCCGCCTCCTGCTCTGTGACATGAAGCGAGTCTTCCAGCTTCTCAAGAAGCTAACCTTGTCTGCGAGCGCAGGTCCCCGTACCCAGGGGCTCTCAGACAGCTCACCACTGCACTCCCAGCTCATCTTCCTTCCTGTCGCCAGGTCAGCCTGTCCCCGGAAGACCTTCAGGCCCTGGGGAGTGCTATCAGCATGGTGACCCAGCACAGCAGCACCACCCTCACCATACCCAGTGAGGACGATGACCTAGACACAGCTGGCACACATACGGTCACCATGGTCAGCGCTGATGGCACGCAGACGCAGCCCGTATGACCAGGCGGTTTGCTTGGGGTTTCTTGTTCTCTTGTCCTTCCTTTTCGTGGGGTGGGCATTAACGTGCCGGCCAACCTCGTCCAGCCTTCTTATGGGGACCAAGATTTCCCCCCACAGCTCCTCTGCGTCATCAGTTCTCTGGAAAAGCGTTTCACTGGGGGTCAAGAGACAGTGTCTAAATCTTGATCTACCTCTAACTCAGTTTGCCACCACAGGCAGGTCACTTTTCCACGGGCTTCAGTCCATTTTCAAATGAGATTAAATTACCACTAGGTCTTTTGCCGCTCTGACCTTCTATGAATCCAAATCCCTAAATTCAGTCAGAGAAAAAAATGCCACCTCACTCAAGCTCTGAGCCCCGTGCTAATTAATTAATCTGACCCGTAATGGTCCCCTTCTGGCTTGTTCCCTGCCACCTTGCTTGAAAGGATTTTTATTTGGCTTGGGGGGAGGGAGAGTAACATAGGTGGCTTGGAAAAATCTCATTCTTTTACATTTCAGGTTACAATCATTACCTCTGGGGCTGTGGTTGCCGACGACTCAAGTGTAGGATCCCTCCATCACCAACAGGTGGCACTGTTGGCCACAGCCAACGGAACGCACATTGCTGTACAGGTGGGTTGAGGTCCCAGCGCCTGAGAAAGGAGGGAATAAGGAGGGGAGAGGAAGGAGACAGAGATCTTGAAGAGAAGGGCATTCGGCCCGAAAAAGAATGCCAGGTGGTCTAAACCCTTTGTCTCTTTGTGCCTCCCTTTCTTCATCAGGAAAATAAGTGGGCTCAAGTAGATGATTACTGAGGTCCCCCTCCAGCCAGTCATCCCCTTCTGTGAACAGGCCCCTTTCTCTGACCTTGGACCATTGGGACTCTTATCAGCGAACGTGCCATTCACGGGGGCCCCACTGAGTGTTCAGTATGTGGCACCGGGTGGATGGAGGGGATTCAGCAAAGCAGGCCACATGCTCACCAGCACTAGAGTCTGGTGGGGAGTGGCTGACTCTCTCCTTGCTTCTCTCCCCCTTTCTCCACAGCTGGAGGAGCAGCAGACCTTAGAAGAGGCCATCAGCGTGGCCACTGCTGCCATGCAGCAAGGGGCCGTGACCCTGGAGGCCACAGAGTCAGAGAATGGCTGCTGAGTCCCAGGGGGCTGGATTCCACAGCGAGTTGGAGGAGGCCCCATGCCGCACAGGCATCCCTGCTCCAAGGGCCCGGGCTGTGGCCGACACTTGGACGGTGGCCACAGAGGTCTCCGGGGAGAGACGGCAGCAGGAAAACAGCCTAAATGAAGGGGACGCCGGGGGCCCTGCTCCAGGGGAGGGCTGCACAGCTGGAATCAGAGGAGGGTGTCAGGAGCTAAAGAGGACAAGCTGATCACCAGGCTGCACTGGGGCATCCCCTCCTCAGAATCAGCGGGTGCCCACTCTCCTTCCTCCAGAGAATACCCTTCCAACCTCTCAGTCCACTCCCCTTCTCAGATGGCGCCTGGGACTGCTGTGGGGACTGGTCCTCTGTTCTGACTGGTCACCGCCCACCAGGGGAAGGGGCCACCAGCTCTCGGCCCAGCAGGAGCAGACCAGACCCAGGCCCGCTCCTCCCAGCAATAACCACCTCCCTGGAAGCCTGCCAAGGTGCCTGGCCACTTGGCAGCAGGATTTCCTGCCACCACAGAACCACTCAGGGGCCTGTGGCTGGAGAAAAGGTGCCCAGCCCCACTCACCCCCAGCCGCCCCTCTCCTCTCTGACGGAGAGGTAGGGAGTGGCCTTGTACATACTAGGGATTGGGTTTAATTTGTTTTGGTTTGTTTTTTTTTTTTAATTCCATTTTGATAATTTTTTTTCCTGCTCTGGTTGGTGGTGGCAGATGGGTGAATGAGTATTTAATAAAAGTTCCAAGTTTCCATCTGGGCCCCTGCCTCTCTCCTTTCAACTTTGGGCCCTGATACCAGGGCTGGTCGAATCAGGCTCCTAGCCCTGGTTCCCCGGACCAACCCCACCGGGCCTCACTGCGGGTGTAAGGTGGCTTCCTGCCCGTACCCGAGCAGGTGGGCTCCAGGGTGGCGGACGGGCCCAGGGTGACCACTGTTTCCAGGCTCTGGTTGGATCTCAGGCATCGGGATGGTTGGCTCAGAGGAACTGTGTTTTTTCCTACCTTACCTTATGTGAGATCAAGCCCTTCCATGCCCAGCCCCCACTCTACGCATAGTCAGTGTCTCCAAGTGGGCAAAGCCCCAGCATGGAGCGGGGGTAGGAGGTGCCTTTGCCAAGGTAGCGAGGATCTCTGGTGACTGCTGCTCTGGTGCTGAAGTCCCAGCTCTGGGGATACCCACTGGGACCATGCTGTGGAACCCCAAAGCTACCACTGGACCTTAGTGAAAAGTGTGGGAGGGCTGACCAGCCCTGGTGGGAAGGGAGGGATGTGGGGGAGGGGACATGATGGGAAGAACTCTTTGGGTTTGCCTCCTCTGGCATGGGAGCATTGCAGGAACTGGAGGGGCATCTTTTCCTGTCTCCAAGGTGATGGATGTGCCCAGTCCCTTCCTGCCACCTGGGAATGGAACCCTCCCCCAAGCCCAGGTACTCTGTCTTCCGTTTACTCATGCCAGCAGCTCCTTGGAAGCAGAGGGGGCTGGGACATGCCCCTAGGAAGAGGGGTGTCTCGGGTACCCAAGCAGGCTCTTCTAATACCCATGACCACTGTTCTGGGTGGGCATGTCCCGGCCCTCACAGACAGTGGATCTGAAGAAAGGGAAGCACAGCTGTGGAGGACCCTGAGTGCCAGGCCTCCTGCCGTCGGCACACCAGGAGCTGCCCTCACCCCCTGCACAAGGTTCACCCTCCCCCCCTGCACAAGGTTCACCCTCCCCCCTACCCTACCGCCCTGTGATTCAGAAACAGGCTCCCATTCTCAGGGCCAACAGGCCTCAGAGAGGGCAGGCCTTCTAGAGCCAGAGCCCAGAGGATGGGGAGGCAACAAGTTCTGGGCCAAAGCCCGCCTGACCTGGAGAGGTGCCCCGGCCCAGTTCCTCTGCCAACTGTGTGTCCTCGCCTTTGTTTTCTTCCGCTTGGGAGGAGCCCCGCCACCACAGTGATGTTAGACGGCCCTAAAAGGCATGCTTTGTCCCATCCCTGCTCTGCCTCACACCCATGCCCAGACCTTACAACTGGGTGAGGTGGGTGTTCTTCCCGCTCTCCCCTGAGGGAACTGCTCAAGGAGGTTAGTAGCTCGAGCAAGGCCTCCTGCCTGGGAAGTGTGCAAGTGAGGCAGGACACCCTCTAACACCACCCTCCCAAAGTCAGGGGTGGGGGAGGCTTGCTTTGGTTTTTTTGTTGTTTTGTTTTTTGTTTTGTTTTTCCTTCATCCTCTCAGCAAGCTGCCTCTGGGAACTCAGGAAGCCCCAGAAGTTTCTGGGGTGGGGAGACTTGTAAAGGGCCCCAGGTCCCGGGAGCCACACTGGACAGCAGCTGGCCTCGGGCTCTCCCGGGCTGGGCTCCCAGGCGGTGCGCAGAGAGTGGGCCTGGAGCGCGGTGAGAGTGGCAGCCCCCGGCAGCACGGGGAGCCCGCGCGAGCAGGCAGGTGGAGCTCTTGCTCCGCGCCATGGCCCCTCTGCGGTCTCCGCAGCCGTTCGCATTTCCTGAAACCGGATCTGGGTGTCAGAGCCGCCCCCGGGCCGGGCGGGCACCTCAGCCATGGCCCTGCGCAAGGAGCTGCTCAAGTCCATCTGGTACGCCTTCACCGCCCTGGACGTGGAGAAGAGCGGCAAGGTCTCCAAGTCCCAGCTCAAGGTGAGGGGCCTCCCGAGCCTGGGGTGGCCGGCGGGAGCGCCGCCTCGGCCCCTGGCGCCCAGGAGCCGGGCGGGGACGCTGTGCAGATGGGACTCAGCCATGCAGAGGCCCAGGCCTGGGGAGGGGAGCCGGGACCGGGTAACCGGCCGTCGCCACCGGGTGGATGCTGCTGCCGGTGCTCTGGGGCCCCAGGGAGGTAACATGCAGAGCCTTTGCCCCTAGACCTGCCCACCCCAACTCTCTGGAGGGTGGAGGTGACATCATAAGCTTTTGAAGGCCAACGGGCCGGGCTACATCCTACACTCCGTGTGATGAGCACACATCTCCCCAGAGTGAAGCAGCAGGGCACGCACCCTACTCCCTCCCGCTGCTTCCTCCTGGCTTTGAAGACAGACAGTTAGCTAGTACTTGTCAGTCACTTCCTCCCGGAGCTGAGTGAGAGGCTTAAGGAGCCTCTCCCAGTTCCAAACCAGGCTGACTGGGTCGCCTTTGCCAGAGAACAGCTCCTCTGAGCCCTGTCTCAGATGTAACAGCGCTGGGAAGGGGCAAGGACGGAGGCCCTGCTCTGCAGCTGCCCAGCCCACTGCCCACTCCTCCCAGGTTGGGAAACTGTTCTCTTTGGCCTTGGGACCTCAGGCAGGGAAGGGGTTGAATCTGAGCCCAGGAAGAGCCCCATCAGTGATTGCCCTACAGTTCAGTGCTCAGTCCTAGACAATTCCTGGGAGACCAGCAAGTTTCTCTCCTTCCTTTCTCCAGTCCTGGCTTAGGGCTGCCTTCTCCACCCTGGTCAGTGGGGAAGAAGCAAGGCCCCAGGCCACTGGAACCAGGGGACCCTGGGAGACAGAAGCAGGGTAAGCCTCAGCCCTCAGTGACCTGCCTTACTGATGATCATTCATTCAGTTCACATGTTGACCAAGTGACTATGTGCCTGGCGTGAAGCTAGGCCCTAGATTTCTGGTGTGTATTCTGAGCACCCCCAAGGATGCCTGCAGCCTCAAGGAAGCCTCCATTTTTAATGACCAAGATAGGAGGTGCCTGCAAATCTGGGAGAGATGAAAAGGGCAGGGTAGGCGTTTTGCCCCACCCCCATACCAACCCCCTCTTTTGCTGAACTAGAACACAGTAAACTTGGATGTCCCAAACTGGTCCTGTCCCATAATCTGTCCTTTAGCTAGAATTATGAGCATTCAAAAAAATGATTCTTGACTCCCCCAGGAAAGATAGGCCACTACTACCTTTGATCTTTGAGGAGGATTCCTCAATAGGCAGGCTCTTCCTTACATTTTACTTAAATCCTTTTATTGCAGATCATGTCATCTAGTGGGGGCTTCAGGATAGGAACAGTTCCCAACCTCCATAGTTTGTTGTCTCCAAGGTACTGTCTTCTGTGTCCTTCTGTCTCCACTACCTGTAGCCCCTGTATCCGCTCCAGGCTCTCTATGCCTGCCCCTCGCATAGAAAGTGGCTACCCCTTTTCCTGGTACCCTCAGCCAGTAAGGCTTCCTGCCTTATCCCTCTTTTCTCGGCCTCCACCTGGATTGATGCCCACTCCTCACCCCCACACATTAAGTATCTGCAGGGAAGATTCTGTTAGGAGCTCACATACTTGAACATACACCATCTGCACCACATCACTGCTCACACTGAGCCCTCCACCGGCAGCCTTTGGTCACAGAAGAGCAAAGAAGTTTTCTCCCCCACTCAACAGAAAATGTGTCCACTGCTAGCAGTGGGAGTCTCGGGCCGGGTGGTGGGTGAGGCAGACACAGTGGGGCCCATGTCATGCGAGAGAAGGATAGGGAAGGCAGCTCTTCCCTGAGACCATAGTGGGAGATACTGGAACAGGAGGAAGTAGTGATAGTGTTGGGGGCAGGGATGCCGGAAAGACAAAGGAGCAATAGAGAAGTGGTCAGAAGTCAGAGGAAGAAGCAGATGACAGAGATACCGGGGGGACCAACCCCACCCCTGAAAAGACATGGGGGAGAAGGGGAAAGACCTTGGGGTTAGTCTGTCCTCACTAACACTGTCCCTGGACTTAGGGCCCTGGATTGGGACCAGGCAGGGAGACATGCACCAGCCCAGCAAGCAGTGTCTTTCTGTGACAGTCACCACTTCCCTGATGTGTTGGGCTGTCACTGGCTGTCGTGGGCAAAGCCACGTTGAGGGAGGAGGAAGAGCAGCCAGGCCTCTGAGAAGTAGCCGGAGGAGTCAGGCTCCTCTCTGGAGAAGAAAAAGCTTGGGGGAGAGAGGAGATGGGTTTTCCTCTGTTTGAATTCTTGTTGTGGATACAATGGCCTTTGTCCAAATGCTTTGGGAAAAGTACAGTTAGACCAATAGGCATGACACTTCTTCACAGGAAGGATTTAGGCGGAGCACCGAATTTCCCAGGAGTTGAGGACTGCCTGAGTTTTCCCAGGATCCCCAGAACCTCCTTATCTAAAGAACTCTGGAGGGAGTAAGAGTCCTGCCCGACCGCTGCAAGGAGGAAAGCCTTGGCAATGATGGATTTCCTCTCTTCCCTGGGGAGCAGACTTGGTACTAGGCCTAGAGGGGAATCAGCTGAGAATTGGGGTGAGGGCCCTGGAATTAAGTAGGTGGATGGAGCAGTGTGTCTCCAGCTTAGTGAGCTCTTAGGAGGAAGCAGGCCTGCCCCTTCCCCTTGACTGGCAGGAGCCGGGATGGGCAGGGAGGGTAAACTGGGGCCTTCCCGACTTGGCTTTTTCAGGTCTTCCAGGCTCCTGAGTTTCAGGCTCTGTGTCTGGAGGGGGACAACAACCCTCACTTTGGTGGCGAGAAAGTTAAGAGCAATTCCAGTCCAGGAATCTGCTGGCTGGGATCTTCAGCCTTTTTTTTTTTTTTTTAAACAAAAACACACTATCTTTACTTAACCACTTATTTTATTTTATTTTTTTAACTATTTTTTTTTCTTAAGATTTTATTTATTTATTTGATAGACGGGGAGGGATCACACAAGTAGGCAGAATGGCAGGCAGTGGGAGAGAGAGAAGCAGACTCCCCCCTGAGCAGGGAGCCTAATGGGGGGCTAGATCCCAGGACCCTGGGATCATGACCTGAGCCAAAAGCAGATGCTAAACCGACTGAGCCTCCCAGGCGCCAGATCTTCAGCTTTGTTCTGACCCCTCCCTGCCACTGGTCTCCAGGCTGGGATGGCAGGGAGTGACGGGGATGATTTAGTGACGTGCAGAGTGTGTGACTCAGAGCCACACAGGCATGCTCCCCAGCTTGATGACCTTAGGCAAGTGTGCACTGTCTCTGAACCTCTAGTTTCTCACCTATAAAGGCAGAGGGTTGAACGGGGGATCACCAGTTAGCCTACTAAAAGAAATTTTAACAAAGTACATGAAGTAAATGAAATCGACCCTGGATGCAGCCTCTCCTTTCCCTTTTCCCAGCCTGTCTTGTCTTTGGTGCCCACCCTCAACCCCTTCTAGCTCTTTCTTTTTCTTTTATTTTAAAAAATTTTTATTTATTTATTTATTTATTTGAGAGAGAGCAAGAGAACATGAACAGTGGGTAGGGTAGACAGAGAGAAAAAAAGAAGCGGACTCCCTGCTCAGCAGGGAGCCGACTCGGGGTGGATCCCAGGACCCCAAGATCATGACCTGAGTCAAGGCAGATGCTTCACCGACTGAGCCACCCAGGCGTCCCCCCTCCCCCGCCCCCCTTCAAGCCCTTTCTTGCTGTCAGGAGGCACACAGCTCATCCAGAGATTCCCACCTTTTAAAATTCCCGGTGTTCCTCCCTTGGGATAATAGTTATGTTCTAGAACGCGCTGGCTGAGAAAAATACATTCAGCAACTCTTAAATGGGTCTGTATATTATAAAAGAATCACGTGGTACCTAGATGCATTAAAAAAAAAAAAACTATAGGCAAGAGAGAGATCATTCATTCTCTCTGCAGCCATTACTTGATGCTGTGCATGAGTTCCCAAACCCGTCCTATGTGCACCAATGAAGGCTGGGAACCGCAGGACCATGGGTGCGGCACCTGCCCCATCCCCACACTCGAGTTTTTAGGGAACTCACAAGCCCCTCCAGGAGAACCACTTCCCCACACGCCTTCAGAGGAAACAGTGCGTAAATGAAGCCTCTCAAAGGTCAATGGCTGCCTACTCCGAGGTCAGGGGCTGCTTGGCTGGGCCGTGAGACTGTGGGAGTCCTCGCTGAGGGCCCCGGATGGGCAGCTTGTGAAAGCTGCAAAACACCTGGACCCCACCCCTGGAAACTCTGAGTCAGTTGGGAGGGGCGGGGCCACAGTGCATGTCGGTTTCACCAGCTCCCCAGGTGATTCTGAGGCTCAGCCAGAGCTCACAGTGGTGGAGAGATCAAGAGCAGGCCTTTAGAGGTAGACATCCAGAAAGACACTTCATCTCTCTGTGCCTTGATCGGTAAAGGGAGGATAATGAGAGGCCCTGCCTCCAGGGCTGAGGATTGACTGAAATCAGCCAGTGCGCTCCCGCACTTTCTGGCCTCTACCCCTGCCATTTCCTTTCCAGCGTGACCCTCCTCCGGTCACGCTCTCTCCCCACCTCTAGCCCCAACCCGCTCTCAGGCACAGGAAGCCTGGCAGTCTGAGGTCTGCCGAGCTCTCTGGGGAGAGGCCCTGAGGCCCCGGTGTCTGGTGCTTTTATTCCTTCTTGTCCTGATACCTGACGGCTCACAGAGATTGGAGCCTCTGTCCTGGACCCCTCAGATGCCACTGGCAAAAGGTACAGGTGAGGAAGGCAGGTCTTAGAGGACAGTGTGGACGAGGGAACCAAGGCAAGCAACAGCTAAGATAGCTGCGGTTGTGTGGCCCCTTCTATCCTAGGGCGGCAGGGATTTTGTATGTCATCTCTTTGAACCCTGTTTTTAGACCTATGAACACCGAGTCCCAGTGAGGTTCATTTGCGCAGAGAGATTCAGTCTGTGTCCGTCTGACTTTTGTGTTTTTCCTACTTCTTTTTTTTTTTTTAAGATTGTATTTATTTATTTGACAGACAGAGATCACAAGTAGGCAGAGAGGCAGGCAAAGAGAGGGGAGGGGGAGAAGCAGGCTCCCTGCCGAGCAGAGAGCCCAATTCGGGGCTCGATCCAGGACCCTGGGATCATGACCTGAGCCGAAGGCAGAGGCCTTAACCCACTGAGCCACCCAGGTGCCCCAGTATTTTTCCCACTTCTTCCCATATGCATTTCAGTTCATTCAACAGATAGTCATTGCATATCCATAATATGCCAGACCCCGTGATATAACCTTGAATACAGAGGTGAATAAAAGGGACAAAAATCCCCACCCTTGAGGGGCTGACATTCTAGTTAGAGAATACAGATGAAAAACAAACTAAGAATGTATCATGTGATGGAAAATGTTATATGACATGGAAGTAAATAAAGCGGAAACGGGGATAGAGATGGGGGGGTACAGGGGATGGGGTTATAGATTTAAATAAGGTGGTCTGGAGAAGTCCTCCTTGAGAAGGTGACATCTAAGTAAACACAGGAAAGAGAAGAGGGTGTGTGCCATGCCTGGACCTGGGAGAAGAATGTTCCAGGCTGAAGGCATAGCGAGGGCAAAGGCCCTGAGGCAAGTGTGTGGCTGGCCCATCTGAGGAATGTCAAGAGGGCCAGAGTAGCTGCAGAGAAGAGAGCAAAAGGGATGAAGCCAGAGAAGGTGTGGCGGGCCAGGTTCTAGGGGGCCCAAGGCCTCTGGAAGGACTTGGAATTTTACTCCGAGAACAACAGGAAACCATTGGACCATTTAAGTTAGACTTGAGAAGTCAGTCAAAACATTTATCATATGTGGGACATGGTACTGAGCTCTGGAATCAGGCCTGAACTTAGAGTCCTTTCTGCCCTTAAGGAATGTAGAGCACCCAGAAATGCTCACACAAAAAGGGCATAGCAGAGGAATGTTATTATAGAGCAACTTAATAATAGGGTACATTAATAACAGTGGTTAATGGCACTCTTTGCTTTTTATCTCTATAGTTTTAAAGTTTTTGTCATAAAAACAATATATGCTCCTGTTTGAAAAAAAAAATCAGAGTGCAGAAGAATATAATTTTAAAGAAGACTACATGATAGTAGTTAAAATTCAAAGACAAATGTAATGTTACAGATAATGAAAGTTCCTCCCCTCCCTGGGGAAGGATGGTGGGGTGATAGCTGTTAACAGTTTGCTGAGTCCTCTAGATTTTTCCTACATACACATAAACATGTGTACAGAGATTAGGTTGAACCATACGAAATTGCTGACATTTTATTGTTTCAGCCTATTAAAACAGCTATTAAAATTTGCTATGGTTCAACCTAATCTTTGCACACATTCATTTTACAAACATTTCATTCTATAGCTGCTTTTTTCACCAGCCAGTATAGTATGCCTATCTTTCCGTGTCTGTTCATAAAAACATAATAAAAGCAACACACAAATTTCATTAAACAATGAGCAAGGCACCAGTGCTGTGCTAAGCTCTTCATTCTAAAAAACCCTTTGGAGTAGGCCAACTTTCTATCTTCACAGAGACCAAGGTCTTAGAGAAGTTAAACCACTTGCCCATAAGCTTGCAAGTGGCAGATGGAAAATCTTTCCAACCACACATAGGTCCGAGACGCAACGTAGCTGTCCCTACTGAAGGAGCCTCAAGCTGTCTCCAATTGCTCGTTTTATAAACAATGCCTCAGTGAAGATTCTTGTATGTGTAGCTCTGTTCCCTCGAACATCTCCAGGTTAGATGATTAGAAATGTGAGGGGCAGGGCGTCTGGGTGGCGCAGTTGCAGTAGGTTTGACAACCAACTCTTGTTTTGGCTCAGGTCATGACCTCTGGGTTGAGAGATCAAGCCCTCCCCGCTGAGCGGGGAGTCTGCTTCCCCTCTCCTTCTGCCCCTCCCCCAGCTTACACATGCACACTTACACTCTCTCTCTCTCTGAAATAAATAAATCTTAACAAGAAAAAAAAAAGTGCTGGGGTCATTCCCAATTTTAAGTTTGATACATTCTTGCCCTCCAGGAAGATTATCAATTCACACCTCAACAGTAGGACATTCTAGAATGGCCCTATTTTTCCACAACCTCTTAAGTACCTGATGTTATCAGTCTTCTGATCTATGTCAATTTGTTAGGTTAAAAAAAAAAAAATCTCACTTTCTATACAGGAAGGGATGTAACATTGCTCCGTGCAGATTTAACTCTGGCTGTCTCCATATGTCCTCTCACTCTATCCTCACACGGAACAGGTATTTTCCCACTGTTTTGCTGACAATGAAACCAAGGCGCAGAGGGTGAAGGTGTTTATCTCCTATCCAACAGTTTAACAATTCGGTGGAAGAGTATACCTCTTCCCACTAGAGGAAGCAAAAAGCAAAAAATCGTAGGGCTGATTCTCATTGGCCCACTATTGGTCATGTGTCCTAACTTGAGCCAATCACCATGACTCCGATGTGCCCACCTCCACAGCCCGGTGGGCCAGGGGTGCAGAGTCCCTAACACAGATATTAGTGAATGGGGAAGAGATGCTTCTCCAAAAAAAAAAAAAGCGAGGCTCCATTACCAAATATGGGTGGAAAGGACAGAGTTCATCAGGAAGGAACTGCCTGTCTTTTAGAACAAGAGAAGTAGAACCAAACCTGGCACAGGACGGGTGCCTGGGTGGCTCAGTGGGTTAAATCCTCTGCTTTGGGGGCGCCTGGGTGGCTCAGTGGGTTAAAGCCTCTGCCTTCGGCTCAGGTCATGATCCCAGGGTCCTGGGATCGAGCCCCGCATCGGGCTCTCTGCTCGGCCGGGAGCCTGCCTCCCCCTCTCTCTGTGCCTGCCTCTCTGCCTACTTGTGATTTCTGTCTGTCAAATAAATAAAATCTTTAAAAAAAAAAAAAAAATCCTCTGCTTTGGGCTCAGGTCATGATCCCAGGATCCTGGGATGGAGCCCTGCATTGCATCGCATCCCGCTTTCTGCTCAGCGGGGAGCCTGCTTCCTCCTCTCTATGCCTGCTTCTCGGCCTACTTGTGATCTCTCTCTGTCAAACAAATAAAAATTTTAAAAACCCAAAAAACAAAAAAAACCTGGCGCAGGAGATGATCTGAAGAGCGTGGGGGCGAGGGTAGTGATGGAGGTGGGGGTCAAAGATGGCTGCCCAGAGGGGAGTGAGGGGGAAAGAGAAGCTCCCTCTGGCTGGGACTTCCAACTTCCAGCTTTGCTGCAGTGGAGCCTGAGGCTCAGCGGAATACTGGGGGAAATTCTCAATCCTTTGTCCTGTGTGTCGTCCAGTACCCCCTCGCCTCTCACCAGAGAATAAAGAAGGGCCACCTCTGGGATGTTACCAGCTCCTGCCTCAGGAGCTGATTCTAAGCTTAAGTGCTGCCGGTGGGAACAGCCCTTCTACGCAGCATTCATTGACTGCCTTTCATGTGCAGAAGAGGACACAGGGGCCGTGGGACATAGGAACAGAGAGGTTGTCTCCAGAGTTCACAATCTGCCTGCAGAAAGAGCTCAGGGTCAGCACTGAAACAGTGAGGCAGCCTTCAGAGCTAGGCACACCTGCTTTCAAGCTCAGCTCGGCTGTTTACTCTGAACTTTTTTTTTTAAATTATTTTATTTATTTGACAGAGAGCAATCACAACTAGGCAGAGAGAGAGGAGGAAGCAGGCTCCCTGCAGAGCAGAGAGCCCGATGCCAATGCGGGGGGGCTCGATCCCAGGACCCTGGGATCATGACCTGAGCCGAAGGCAGAAGCTTTAACCCACTGAGCCACCCAGACGCCCCTACTCTGAACTTTATTATTTTATTATTTTTTTAGAGAGAGTGTGTGTGCGAGTGGGAGCAGAGGGCAGAAGAAGAGGGAGAGAGAGAATACCAAGCAGACTGCTGGCTTGGTACAAACCCAATGTGGGGCTCGATCTCATGACCCCATGATCAGGACCAGAGCAGAAATCAGGAGTCAGACACTCAACCGACTGAGCCACCCAGGTGACCCAGTAATGAGTACTTGAACCATTCCCTCTGTGATCCGTACTACAACAGAATTACCCCCAAGGCAATTTTATTTTTTCCTGATCTTGTTCAAACTTCAATCTCTTTCATGGTTTGTTATCCAACTCGTGTTTCCCCTCCGCGCCATCCCCGCCACCATCCCTTCCAGGCCTTTTCCTCCTCATGTCACACACCATCTTGCACAAGCCTTCTCTGAGCCCTCCCCAGCGCCCTTCCATCTTTGAAGGACAGTGACTGGGAGAGCTGCACTTGCCTTTACTGGAGCAGACACACTGCAGCCTGAACCCCGAGGCTTTGATGGGAATGATGGGAAATTCGGGGCTCCTGCCCTGGGGCGACAGCCACCTACCTCCCTGTTGACATCCCAGCATTCTAGGAAGCCCCTGAGTTTTGGGATCTGCGGAGCTGGGTTTGAATCCAGACTCTTGCTCACTGTGGATCCTGAGACGAGTCCCTGGATCTCTTGGCCCTCAGTCTCCTTGTCTGCAGAAAGACATCCCTACCCAATGAAGTGGCTGAGAACATGGCTGCTTGGGTTTGAATCCCAGCTCTTTTACGTCATCTGTAAAGCGGGGATATTAACGGTGGTGTTGGCGGTTAAGTGAATCATATATAACGTGCTTAGCTCAGGGCTTGGTGCACAGTAAGGTGTGTATGGTTTAGAGTTTTTTTGTTTTGTTTTGTTTTTATTGAGGTATAATTGTCATATAACATTATATTAGTTTCAGGTGTACAAATTGATGACACGGTATTTGTAAATATTGTGAAATGATCACCGCAATGTCCAGTTAATATCCATCACCATACATAGTTACAAAACTTTTCTCTTGGGGGGCCCCTGGGTGGCTCAGTGGGTTAAAGCCTCTGCCTTCAGCTCAGGTCATG
Source organism: Meles meles (assembly GCF_922984935.1). Classification (NCBI taxonomy): domain Eukaryota; kingdom Metazoa; phylum Chordata; class Mammalia; order Carnivora; family Mustelidae; genus Meles; species Meles meles. The sequence goes on along the minus strand of NC_060070.1, from coordinate 119,977,863 downwards.
ATCTCAGGGTCCTGGGATCAAGGCCCGCATCGGGCTCTCTGCTCAGCGGGGTGCCTGCTTCCCCCTTTCTCTCTACCTGCCTCTCTGCCTACTTGTGATTTCTCCGTCTCTGTCAAATAAATAAATAAAATCTTTAAAAAAATTTTTTTTCTTGGGATGAGAATTTTAAAAAATCTAGTCTTAGCAACTTTCAGATAGGCCAGACTACAGTCTCCATGTTGTAGGATACCTCCTCATGACTTATTTTATAACTGAAAGTTGTATCTTTTGATCCCCTTCACCCAGTATACCCGCCACCCTACCCCCTGCCCCTGGCAACCACCAATCTGTTTTCTGTCTCTGAGCTTACAGTAGGGGGATGAGGGGTTAATTTGTTTTTTAGATTCCACATACAAGTGAGATCATATGGTATATATTTTTCTCTGACTTGTTTCACTTAGTGTAATGCCCTCAGGGTCCACCCATGTTGTCACAAATGGCAAGATGTCTTTCTTTTTTTTTTTTTTTTTAAAGATTTTATTTATTTATTTGACAGAGAGAGATCACAAGTAGGCAGAGAGGCAGGCAGAGAGAGAGAGGAGGAAGCAGGGTCCCCGCGGAGCAGAGAGCCTGATGCGGGGCTCGATCCCAGGACCCTGAGATCATGACCTGAGCCGAAGGCAGCGGCTTAATCCACTGAGCCACCCAGGCGCCCCAAGATGTCTTTCTTTTGTATGGTTAATCATATTCCCCCGCATTCAGATGCCTATGTTTTAGCTATGATTGAATCGAATAATGCATGCAGAGGACTTAGCTGGGATGGGAATGGGGACAAGCCGGGAGGTGGCAGCACCCCTCTGCCCGGTTCCGGCTGGGACACAGGAAGGCAAACTGCCACTCTGTCTCAGGTGCTGTCCCACAACCTGTACACGGTCCTTCATATCCCGCACGACCCCGTGGCTCTGGAGGAGCACTTCCGGGATGATGACGACGGCCCAGTGTCCAGCCAGGGATACATGCCTTACCTCAACAAGTACATCCTGGACAAGGTGGGGCCTCGCTTGAGGGGGCATCTCTCCCCACTTCCCAGTCTGCCCAGCGCCCCAATACATTGCCACCCCAACTCCTCCCACCCATAAACGGCCCACTGCCCATCCCTGCCCTCCCATCTCCATCCTTCACATTCCAGCCACTCGCTCCCTCCCTGCCCCCCTTCACTCCCTCCTCCGTCTCTCTCACCTCTATCCTAGCCTCCACCCTTCCACCCCATGCCTGCTGCGGCTCACCTGCCGTTTCCAGCCATAACAAAGGGCTTACAAAGGGCTCCCGGGCTTCCCCCAGGGCTGTGCCTCCTGCTCTTCCCAGTTGTCACTCTCCTTTCGGGTTCTTCCTGGTTGTCCATCCCACCACCCTTGGCCTCCCTTCCTTTCTCCCCTGGGCTGAAGGACAGGTTTCTCTATCAGCAGCAGGGGACTCGGGTGGGTGTGGAGGGGGCAGGTGGTAGGAATCAGCTAGTTACCTGATAAGCAGTTCAGGGACTCCTCAAGTTAGAGAGCCCCAGCTTGGCAGGGTGGGGAGCAGGGAAGAGACCCCAAGAAAGCAGCTAGAGCCTTGTCTGGTGGGAGAGCTGGGATGGGTTGGCCGTTTTGGCTGACTTGCTGGCCTGGTGGCAGGTGGAGGAGGGGGCTTTCGTTAAGGAACACTTTGATGAGCTCTGCTGGACCCTGACGGCCAAGAAGAACTATCGGGTGGACAGCAACGGGAACAGCATGCTCTCCAATGAGGATGCCTTCCGCCTCTGGTGCCTCTTCAACTTCCTGTCCGAGGACAAGTACCCTCTGATCATGGTTCCTGATGAGGTGAGGGCAATGGAAGTCCCAGGGACTGAATCCCTGGAGCCAGGCCTCAGCAAAACCTTGAAGGAGGCCAAATCGCCTCTGTAACTTTCCCACATCCCCTTGCTTCTTGGTCTCCCCAAGCTGGTACCTCTCTGCCCCCAGCTGTCTCCAGATGCGTAGAATTGCCTGTATCAGAGTCATTGTGCCCAGGAGAACCAAAACTACACTTCCTTCAGTGCTCTCTTAGCCCTCAAAGGAAGAAAATGCCCGCAGATTCTATTTACATGACAGTATAAATGCCTGATACCTTATGGGCCATTTAAAAATGAAAACATTTAAGATAGAATGGCAGGATTCTAGGCACTGTGGCAATCTGAGAAGGTTACTAGATGAGGGGTAGGGAGAATTTCCAGGGATGTCTGGCCCATTACTCCAGGGCTGGATGGGCAACCAAATCTGGCCCTAGTTCTAGATTTTTCCCTCCCTGTCTTCTATAATATAGAGGACAGCCAGGGCATACCCAGCTCCGGGCTCCAGAGAGCATCTGGGGGTAGAGGCCTGGATTGTGTTCCCCTACCTCCTCAACTTATGGACGAAGCCAGGGCACTGCCCCCCCCCCCAACTTCACCTCTCCCCCATGAATTTAGTCTTCTCCTGAACTTTTTGCCCTTTTGGTGGCTGTGAAGAAGCCAGGGCGAATTTAGGTCCTAGGTATGGTGGGGAGGGGTCCTCTGTGTTCACGAGAAGTCCTAACGTATCTAACCTCACTCAGACTTACCTCCTGGAAGGGTGAGGGGAGATGCCTAATCACTGAACTGGTACACCCACCCCACTCCCAGCTGGACCAGTAACCTCCAGAGGGAAAGTCCTACAGAGAGTGTCCCAAGCAGCTGCTGGGCAGGAAGGGGACACGTGTCCATCTGCACAGGCTCCTGGCTAGGCACCCTTGTCAGACCCCCGCCTGTCAGGGGAAGGGGGCCCCTCGTAGGCCAGACGGCTGCTCACTGCCGTGATCAACACGTTGTATGTACAAACTGCAGCAGGATGAACCCCAACCGCCACTTCCTGTTCCTCTGTAGCAGGTTTCCTGTCCCTGCCCTGCTTACACCCACCCCCAATCCCCTTGCCCTCCTGGAAGGGAAGGATCCTCGGGGTTGGGGCTTGGGTTTGGAATAAGGACTCAGATGGGATATGACTCCAGTTCTAGCTGCCGCCAACTTGCTGTATGATTTAGAACGAGTCACTTCCCCCTCTGGGCCTCAGTTTGGTTATTGGCCAAGCAAGGGTATTGGATGAGAGGGCCTTTGTGTCCCCTGACGTGTTATATGAATTGCTGCCTCTGCCTGGCCCCCAGCCCTCAGCCTTCACCCTGCCCTTGATTTAAAGCATGAAGGAATGGGACGTGGGACTGAAAGTTTGGGAGGGGAAGGGAATAACCAAATTGGGGTTGGGGCTCCAGGATTCCCCCCTCCAATCCACCCCGATTTCTTTTTTTTTTTTTTTTAAAGATTTCATTTATTTATTTGACAGACAGACAGCAAGAGAGGGAGCATAAGCAGGGGGAGTGGGAGAGGGAGAAGCAGGATTTCCACTGAGCAGGGAGCCTGATGCAGGGCTCAATCCCAGGACCCCGGGATCATGACCTGAGCCGAAGGCAGACGCTTAACGACTGAGCCACCTGGGCACCACTCCACCCTGATTTCCACCAACATTTAGTCGTCTGGCTTCCCTACCCCTTGTCCCTGGTCACCTCTGCCCAGGCTCTGGGAGCCAGAGAGGGCCCCCCCATCCCGATATTGTCATAGTCAAAACTGTCTGCTATAGTCACCAGGCTCCCCCCCTCCTCCAGGTGGAATATTTGCTGAAGAAGGTGCTCAGCAGCATGAGCTTGGAAGTGGGCTTGGGTGAGCTGGAGGAACTGCTGGCCCAGGAAGCCCAGGCCGCTCAGACTACCGGAGGGCTCAGCGTCTGGCAGTTCCTAGAGCTCTTCAACTCAGGGCGCTGTCTTCGAGGTGTGGGGCGGGATACCCTCAGCATGGCCATCCACGAAGTCTACCAGGAGCTCATCCAAGATGTCCTGAAGCAGGTCAGGCCAAGTGGGAACTCGGGGAGGACCCAAGACAGGGTGAAGAGGGGGTGGGGGGGCACAGTGACGCCTCTGACTTGGCTCTGGCTATGACAGGGTTACCTGTGGAAGCGAGGGCACCTGCGGAGGAACTGGGCAGAACGCTGGTTCCAGCTGCAGCCCAGCTCCCTCTGCTATTTCGGGAGTGAAGAGTGCAAGGAGAAGAGGGGTACCATCCCGCTGGATGCACAATGCTGCGTGGAGGTGAGGGGGACCAGCGAAGGGGGTGGAGCGCAATTCAGGGCCCAGAGACCCTCCAGTGTGTTATAAAAGCAAGAGGCTCGGGAGGAGAGTGGATGGAGAAAAGCGACAGTGGCAAATGTCTGCTTAGATGACCGTAACCCAAATATACCCGGGTGCCTCAAGGCCATTCTCATGCATGCCAGCACTTAAAAAAAAAAAAAAGCAAAAACCCAAACTGCAATAAATCTAATACTAAAGCCACTGGTTAGTAATGTGGATTTTGCTAAGGATTTTAGAGGAGATGGCTTACGTCTCACCGTCTCACGCTACGCAGCAAACTTTTTTTGGGGGGGGGAGAAAGAGAGTGGGTGGCAGAGGGGTATGGAGGGGGGGCAGAGGGCAGGGGAGAGAGAATCCTTTTTTTTTTTTTTTTTTTAGTTTAAGTATCTATTTGACAGAGAGATCACAAGTAGGCAGAGAGGCGGGCAGAGAGAGAGGGGGCAACCAATCCCCCACTGAGTAGAGAGCCCGGCTCAATCCCAGGATCCTGAGATCATGACCTGAGCCTAAGGCAGAGGCTTAACCCACTGAGCCACCCAGGTGTCCCAAGAGAATCCTTTAAAAAAAAAAACATTTATTTACTTATTGAGAGAGAGAGGGGCGGGCATGGGGTAGGGGAGGGGCAGAGGGAGAAGGAGAATCCCAGGAACCGGAGATCATGACCTGAGCCAAAATCAAGAGTCAGCTGCTTAACTGACTGAGCCACCCACGTGCCCTGAAAGAGAATCTTAAGCAGCCTCCATGCTCAGCGAGGAGCCCACTGCAGGGCTTCATCTTATGACCCTGACATCACGACCTGAACCAAAAATCAAGAGTTGGAGACTTAACCGACTGAGCCAACTCAATACCCCTGCAGCAAAACTTTCCAAAAATCCCCTTAAAAAGTTTTTTTCCTTCACCCAAATTCCATTCACTTTGGCAATTCTATTCATCCCTAGTCTTTCTCCACATCCTCTCCTCCAGTGCTTCCCCTCCCTCCTCCCCACCCTTGGCTGTGTCTGTTATTATTTTAGGAGACCTAAAACAATTATTTTAAATTGTAGTTTTTAAAAAAATGTATATATACACCTACACACACACACCCCTAACATGAAATTTGCCATTTTAACCATTTTAAGTGTACAATTCTTAGCATTAAGTACGTTCAAGTGTTGTGTAACCCTTACCACTATCTATTTCTAAAACTTTTTCATCATCGCAAAGAGAAATTCTCTACCTATTAAGAAATAACTCATCCCTTCTTTCTCCCCAGTCCCTGGTATCCTCTATTCTACTTTCTGTCTCCACGAATTTGCCTATTCTGGGTACCTAGAATGGAATGGAATCACCTAATATTTTGTCCCTCTGTTACTGGCTTTTCTTCAGCGTAAAGTTCCAAAGTCCATCCATGTTGTGGCACGGGTCAGGACTTCAGTCCTTTTTATGACTGAATAATATCCCATCACATAGGTAGACCACATTTTGTTTATCCACTCATGGACTGATGGACAATGGGTCATTCCCATCCTTTGGCCATTGTGAATAATGCTGGTTTGGCCATCCATGCAGAAGTTTCTGGGTAAGCATATGTTTTCATGTCTCTGGGTATATACTGAGTAGAATTGCTAGATCATATGGTAATTGTATGTTTAACTTTTTAAGGAATAGCCAAATTGTTTTCCAAACCAGCTGTACCATCTCACATTCTCACCAGCAGTGTATGAGAGTTCCACTTTGTCCATATCCTTGTTAACATGTGTTATTTTACATTTTTAAAAAATTATCCTTATAGGGCACCTGGATGCCCCAGTCAGCGAAGCATCTACCTTTGGCTTAGGTCATGATCCCCGGGGCCTGGGATCGAGTCCTGCGTCAGGCTCCTTGCTTATGGGGCAGTCAGCTTCTCCCTCTGTCCCTCACCCCACTTGTTCTCTCTCTCTCTAATAAATAAATAAAATCTTTAAAAAAATTATTAGAGCCATCCTAGGTTCTCTCCATTTTTGCCACGTAAGGAAACAGGTGTCACTGAGGGCGGAGCATAGATCTTAGGCAGAAAGCCCAGCTCCACCACCAACAGGCAGTGTGAACTGGGCATGTTCCTGGACCTAGTAAAGCCTCAGTTTCTTTTTCTGTAAAGTGGAGCTAATAATGCCTGCTTCGCAAGGTTGTCTTGGCGTTGTGAATAAAATGATGCATCTAAACACTAGTTCAGCCTCGAGAGCACAAGAAGTTCAATAAATGGGACATCCAGCTGGCTCAGTCAATGGAATGTGTCTCTTGATCTCGAGGCGGTCAGTTTTCAAGTCCCATGTTGGGTGTAAAGACTGCTTAAAAACAAAATCTTAAAAAAATAAAAAAGAAGAAAGAAGAATCTCAAAGTGGTAGCTGTATTTTCCAGTAAAATATAAGCTTAAGGAAGGCAGGGATTTGGTCTGTTAGTCCTAGTTCAGTATCCTAAATGCCTAGAACAATGAGTATCACTCAGGAGACACTCCAAGATATCTGTGGAATGAATGAATGGAGAACTTACCCAACAGGCAGGGCTATGTGAAAATGAATGAATTGGGTAGTGAGGACCCTGTCATGGAAGGTGTTCAAGAATGATCTGCACCCACACTCAGTAATGGACTAGGTGCCAGGCCCCATGGAGAGACACCAAGATGAAAACTTCCCTACCCTACCTCCAAAGAGCAGAGGCTACAAGATTTGTGGGGACGCGAGCACACCCAGAACTAACCTCTTTGCTAGGCCAAACAGGCTCCCGGCAGATTGGGAGCAGTGCCCCCGGAAGGAGGTCAGGAGGAAGGGGTAGGGGATGGAGCTGGAGCACCCCTGCGGCACCCGACCCCAGTGAAGCCAGCCTGTCTGGGCCCACCTGCCCTCTTCCAGGTGCTGCCAGACCGAGAGGGGAAGCGTTGCATGTTCTGTGTGAAGACAGCCACCCGCACTTACGAGATGAGCGCCTCAGACACGCGCCAGCGCCAGGAATGGACAGCTGGTGAGTGCTCGCTGGGTGGTCTGGGTCTGGCTGGACCTCAGTCGCCTCCTCTGTGAAAAGGGGGGTGATGACACTGCCCAGCGGAAGGCTGGAGACTGCCTCGAGCCGCCTCGAAGGCCTCTTTCTGGAGATGGGCCACCTCGAGGACCCCGCTGCTCCGGGCTGGCGCCCTGCTGACCCCTTCTCTGTCCCTCCGCAGCCATCCAGACCGCGATCCGGCTACAGGCCGAGGGGAAGACGTCGTTGCACAAGGACCTGAAGCAGAAGAGGCGCGAGCAGCGGGAGCAGCGGGAGCGACGCCGGGCGGCCAAGGAGGAGGAGCTGCTGCGCCTGCAGCAGCTGCAGGAGGAGAAAGAGCGGAAGTTGCAGGAGCTGGAGCTGCTACAGGAGGCGCAGAGGCAGGCCGAGCGCCTGCTGCAGGAGGAGGAGGAGCGACGCCGCAGCCAGCACCGGGAGCTGCAGCAGGCGCTGGAGGGCCAACTGCGCGAGGCGGAGCAGGTGGGGCCGGCTCCCGGCGGGGGCAGGGAGGTGGGGGTGCGGAGAGATCTGGCCAGCGGAGCCGAGGGCTGGGGGCGTGGCCGGAGGCGGAGCCCGCGGGCCCGGGAAGGAGTTGCGTGGAGGCGGGGCTTGGGATGAGGGACTTGGGACAGAGCCCGGCACTTGAAACCTGCATCTGGGACGGGCCCTGTGCCAGGGGTGGCGTGAGGAGGGAATGGAGATACAGGAACCTGGCCGTGGGACGGCTTGAGACGAAAGATGGGGCGGGGCCGGAGCTGAGTACTATAGGTGGTAGAGGAGACCTGGGCTGGGGGCAGGGCTTGGAGAGAGATGCTGCTAAAGACTCCCATAGTCGGGAATGAGTTTGGACCAACGCTAGACTAGATCGGACTAGACTTGATCTAAGTGTACAGTGAAACCAGTTTGGGGAATGCAGGATGGGAGGAAGGAGGGACGAATGTGGAGGCGGACTAGACATGTAGAGGCAATCAGATATAGGATTTAAGAGATCTAGAGCTGGAGTTAGAGACACCTGGATCCGATCGCCGCTCTGCCTACTTAGGAGCCTTGTGATCTCAGGCAAGTTACTTAGCTTCTCTGTGGCTCAATCACTTATCAATGACATGTTGATGCTAACTGTGCTCCTAGAGGTATGATGAGGATCAAATTAGGAAACACCTTTAGTTGTTATAACAATTATTATAATTATAGTCTCTCCCTGCCTGGCACTAGCCCTAATTATAGTCATAATACCTAATATTATAACACGTAATGATAATTATTAAGGCTGGTGCTAGGCAGGGGGTGACTTTACCCCCCCCCCCTTGTAGCATCTGTTCACCTGTTATCTGTTCATCTGTTATCAGACCTAGTAAGTCTCCCAGAAAGAGAGCAGATCAGGAAGGAATGCTGACATGAAGGAACTCCCCAGACCCTCACTGGGACAGAGACCTATGTGGACCAGCCTAGAGGAGTCCTGGGGAAAGGGCAGCGCACCTGCAGGCTCCTCTACCCCCACGGGGTGCCCCCGGTGACATGGCTCCGCGCCCCCGCACAGGCCCGGGCCTCCATGCAGGCTGAAATGGAACTGAAGAAGGAGGAGGCTGCCCGGCAGCGGCAGCGGATCCAGGAGCTGGAGGAGATGCAGCAGAGACTCGAGGAGGCCTTGCACCTGGAGGTGAAAGCTCGGCGGGACGAGGAGGCCGTGCGCCTTGCCCAGACCAGGTACGACTGAGGGCCCCCTTCTGGTTCCCCTCTCCTACTTCCCCGGCGTCCTCCTTGTTGAGCACCTGCTAGGTGCCTTGGCTCTGGAGACGACCCAGTGCACGCCCCCCCTCGGCAGACTGCTAGAGGAGGAGGAGGAGAAACTGAAGCAGCTGCTGCAGCTGAAGGAGGAGCAGGAGCGCTACATCGAGCGGGCGCAGCAGGAGAAGCAAGAGCTGCAGCAGGAGATGGCGCTGCAGAGCCGCTCCCTGCAGCAAGCCCAGCAGCAGCTGGAGGAGGTGCGGCAGAACCGGCAGAGGGCTGACGAGGACGTCGAGGTGAGGTCTGGGGTGGTGGTGGGCGACGGGGTGAGCCCCTCACGCACAGGACCTGGAGCCTTCCCTCAAACCGCCAGTCTGCGTCTCCCCTCTGTGTGACCTCAGGCAGATTGCCTAACCTCTCTGAGTTTCCAGTCCCTCATCTGGCCTGTAATAATCATGGTCTGAAGACTAAAGGAGCTGGTGGGTGTGATATTTAGTATGTAGCAAGTGTGGAAGAAACACTAGCTGCTATTTTTATCATTATTATCAATCTGGTCAAAATTTTTTCCTCATCCTCTTCCAAGCTCCTACCTTGCTATCCCTGTACTTTGGCTCTCATCTCCATAGAAGAGGGGTTTTTTGGTTGTTGTTGTTTTATTACTTTTTTTATTTTTATTTTTTAAAGATTTTATTTATTCGAGAGAGAAAGAGAGTACAAGCTGGGGGCAGGGGTAGAGGGAAAGAATGAAACATACTCCCCACTGAGCAGGGAACCGGATGCAGGCTCCATCCCAGGACCCTGGGATCATGACTGTGCCGAAGGCAGGCGCTTAACCAACTGAGCCACTCAGGCACCCCAGACTGTTTATGTTCTATAAATATAATTTTATTTTGACTTGGTCATTGTAAAAAATCCAGACACAGAAACACGTAACATAGAAAGGGGAAGTTCCTCTGTGATTCCCTCACCTGACAACCACTGCTAAGGGTTAGGGGACCGGTGGAGCAGAGGTTTTGCTTTTGGTCCTGGAGAGGTGGTGTGGTGTGGTGGTTTATAGCTCAACATATGTCCCCGGGCAAGTCACTTAAAATTTTTTTAAAAAAATATTTTATTTATTTATTCATTCATTCACTCAACAGAGAGAGAGAGGGAGAGAGAGCACAAGCAGGGGGAGGAGCAGAGGGAGAGGGAGAAGCAGACTCCCCACTGAGCAGAGAGCCAGATGCGGGGCTCCCAGGATCCTAGGATCATGGTCCAAGCCGAAGGCAGATGCCTAACTGACTGAGCCTCCCAGGCGCCCCATCATTTAACTTCTTTTGCACTGGTTTGTTGTTAGCATCTGCTCTGGAGATTAACTAAAATGGTAAATATATTTAGCACCTCTTAGCTGCTTAACAAATGGAACTATAATGATGACAATTTTTGACCCTTTCGGGAGTCCACAAGACCCCTGAAATTGGAAGTTCATCTATATAACTCTTTATGAAATATGTGAGTTTTTCTGGGGAGATGATCAATAGCCTTCGTCAGATTCTAAGGGGTCTGCAGACCCGAAAAGGTCAAGACACCCCGTGGAGGATGGTGTCTCTGACAGGCTGTCCGCTGGCCCTGACCCCACAGGCTGCCCAGCGGAAGTTGCGGCAGGCCAGCACCAACGTGAAACACTGGAATGTTCAGATGAACCGGCTCATGCATCCAATTGAGCCTGGAGGTGAGAAGGGGGAAAGCCTGGAACTTTCTCTGGAGTGGGGCAGGGGAAGGGAGGGAGAAAAGGATACCTCTAGATCCAGAGAGGCCACGGGATTGAAGTTCAGGAGGTTCTCCTCTCTCCCAAGGGCTGAGACAAGGCCCCTCAACTTCTCTCTTTAGGTTGCCTTTCTCCTTACTCACGGTTGCCTTTTCTTTGCCAGATAAGCGTCCCACCACCAGTAGCTCCTTCACAGGCTTCCAGCCGCATCTACTTGCCCGCCGTGACTCCTCCCTAAAGCGCTTGACCCGCTGGGGATCCCAGGGCACCCGGACCCCCTCGCCCAGCAGCGGTGAGCGGCAGAAGTCCCTCAACGGTGGGGACGAGGCGCCCATCTCAGCTTCCACCCCTCAGGAAGATAAACTGGACCCAGCACCAGAAAATTAGCCTCTGCTATCCCCTCTTCCCCCCAAACTCATACCCATCAGAACCCGGCCACAGCTGGCCTGTGGGTGATGCCAGCCCCCGCAGAAGAGGGAGCTAAGGTCCTGGTGCCAGGAGCTCTGGCCCTCCAACCATGACACAGTCCAGAATGGAGCCTAGTTCAGTTTTGGCACCAGCCCCAAGCCCCTGACCGCTGAGGCTGTCTGGGATGTTGATCTTTGAGAACTGGACCTTGTGCCTTAACCCAGGACCCCGTGCCCTGGGCTGGAAAAGAGAGCAAACCAGCAAGCCAACGGCACGTGCCCTCAGACTGCCACCAGGTTGTGGAGGTGCATTTCCAAATAAAAACTGCTCTTGGAATGAACCCTCGATCGGGTCTGCCGTCCCTCTCTCCCGCCATGTCTGCTCTTTCAGCCTCAAGTCTAGTTGTAGGTCCCTGAAAATAAAGTGGAGGGCGGGGTGAGTCACGTACATGCTGCCACTTACTACCTAGGTGACTTTGGTCAAGTCTGCTCACCTGATTGCACTTCAGTTCCCATGGTGGTAAAATATGGATACTAACGGTACCTGCCTCATAGGGTTGTTGTGCGGATTAAGTGCTTGGTCCACGAGAAAGCACTACTATTAGTAGCACCTAGGTGTGGTTATGGAGCATCTAGTCTATATGCCCTGCCTTTCCCCTGGATATTTCATTCTCCTGGCAACCCTGAGAGGTATTATTATTCTCATGTTCCATGTGGAGAAACATGAGAATAATAATACCAGGTATTATTCAGGTAACTTGCCCAAAGCCTTCCAAACTTGCTTCTTTTCCTATATTATTTGACTCACTGGCTTTGTCACCTAAGACAGAGATCTGAAATCTAGGGTGCTCCTTCCCCCCCACCCCCCTCGTGGTACACAGCCCATCATGAAATCCGGTAGACCCTCCTTCACTCTCTCATAGTTATCCCTCCCTCTCTATGGCCATGGCCATGGCCGCTGCCACAACTAAGGCCTTCATAGCCTCCTCCTGCATGCTCAACTTTGATTCCTTCTCCATCTTGCCCCATATGTAATCAGTCAGGTCAAGTTCATGTTCCCACACGTGGCACATGAGGTTTGTGATGCCCTAGCCCAGGAGAGCCTCCTATGCCTCTGCTTTATAGATTTGCTAATGGCTCCCCTCCTTCTCCTTCCTCTGGGCCGGCACACTGGCTGTCCTTCCCACCTTACTTCAGGTAACAGCCTCCATAACTAGACACATGAGTTCCTTGATGGCATGGATGTATCTTCCAACTTACATCCCCAGTGCCTAGCACAACGCTTGGCTCTTAGCAGGCATGCAACAGGTGTTTGTTGAATGATTCCATTCTAAAAAGAATGAGTGGGTGTCATGCAGCTTAAAAGTGATGAAGGAGCTAAGATTCAAACTCAAGTCCATTCATTTACTCAGTGAATTATTTATTAAGCACTTATACCAGGTGTTGGGCTGGGTGCTGTTTACACGGGACAGAACAAAAGAGAAGGACTCCTTGCCCTCCTGGAGCTTATGTGCTAGCTGATATCAAAATTCCTTTCTCAGTAGTGCTTGGGTGTCTCAGTTGGTTGAGTGACTGCCTTTGGCTCAGGTCATGATCCTGGATTGCCAGGACTGAGTCCCACATCGGGCTCCCTGCTCAGCAGAGAATCTGCTTCTTCCTCTGACCCTTCCTCCTCTCATGCTCTCTCTCTCTCTCTCACTCTCTCTCTCTCAAATACATAAGTAAAATCTTAAAAACAAAAACAAAACAAACCCCCCCCCCCAAAACAAAAACCGAAGTTCATTTCTCTTGCAAGGACACCAAGATCTATTGCGAGGAACTTCATTCCAGTGTATTTAAAGTGTCATGAAACAAAATTACCAGTATAACACAGTGCATATTGTGGATGGGAAGTGAGGTTCAAACTCTAAGCGTGGTAGGAATTCAGAAGAAATGGAAGGAAGCATTTGGTAGGAGCTGGGATTCACAGTGGCCCTTAAAATTTGTGTAAGAAAGAAGAGTTGGAAAACATGGAAACAACATTAAGTAGAAAGAAGCATAACATATCTATGAGCACAAGAAATGTGGGTTCTGGATGGGAATCCCTCCTCTGGTGGGAAGGTCCATGTTCCTCTAATTGGAAGTGGGGTATCTCTAGGGTACAAGAAGTTTTAAGAAAACTTGTAAGATTTTAAGATTTTAAGAAAATTTGTAGATCCTCAACTTCCAAATGTGCTCTTTGCCACAACTGTTCTTTTTTTAATTTTTTAAAAAGATTTATTTATTTGGGAGAGAGAGACAGAGAGAATCTCAAGCAGACTCTGCACTGAACCAGGAGCCTGACCGGGGGGCGGGGGGACTCAATCCCGTGATCCAGAGATCATGACCTGAGCTGAAACCAAGAGTTGGACGCTTAAGTGAATGCACCACTGAGGCACCCAAAACTGCTGTCCTCTTTCACACTGTTGCCTTCCCTACTTTCTGTAACAAGGTTCACCGCTCCTTCACCCACTATCTTTCAATGGTGGACTGTGGCGGGGTGAGGGGATGCCCTGGAACACTAAACAAAGCAGCAATTTGCAATGCTGGTGCTGGCTGTGGGTGCTAAGAAAATGAATGGCTTAAAAGCTGGACAACAAATTCTTTTTGTTTTCAAGTCAGGTTTCTAAATCTTTGCTTCAAAACCTAGAAGGACTTAATTGCACTGTCAGCTGAAAAATCATTAACAATATCTTTTCATAATAGATCTTTGTGATTTTGGTTTTTTTTTTTTTTTTTTTTTTTTGGTAAGCAACTGGGATTTAGATGCCACTGCTGTATCAAAATTCTCAATTCCCATCTACTTAATGATGTGAAATGAAAATGAAGCATAAATGAAAACACGGGCCTGGAATTCATGCTGAATGCAGTCTCATTCCAGCACTAACTTATATTCAACTATGAACATAGGAACTACCTGGGGAAAAAAGCAGCCCATCCATTCATTAAGAAATACATTTCTAAGGGTGCCTGGGTGGCTCAGTCGGTTAAGTGTCTGCCTTTGGCTCCGGTCATGATCTCAGGGTCCTGGGATGAAGCCCCACACTGGGCTCCCTGCTCAGTGAAGAGCCTGCTTCTCTTCCCTCTGCTGTTCCTGTTGCTTGTGCTCTCATGCTCTATCAAATAAATAAATAAAATCTTAATTGTGTAAGACTGATGATTCACAGACCAATACCCCTGAAACAAAAAATATATGTTAATAAAAGGAAAAAAATAATTAAAATTTTTTTTAAAAATTTTAATGTAAAAAAAAAGAAAAGAAAAAAACTACATTCCCAGGGCACCTGGGTGACACAGTTGGTGGAGTCTGCTTGGGATTCTCTCTCCCTCAGCCCCCCTGCTCATGCTCCCTCTCTCTCAAAATAAATAAATAAATCCTTAAAAAATACATTTCCTTTGTATTGTTTGTGTTTCTGCATAATACTTATAAAAATCAGAGCATTTATGTTGTTTGATCAATTGTGTGTTACCAATTTCGTAATGGTCACCTGGGTAGCTCAGTCTGTTGAATGTCTACCTTAGGCTCAGATCATGATCTCTGGGTCCAGGGATTGAGGGCCCCCCCCCCCACTGAATGAGCCCCCAGGGTTGGGCTCCTTGCTTAGTGGGGAGCCTGCTTCTCCCTCTCTCTCTGCCCTCCCACTCATGCTCTTTCTCTAAAATAAATAAAATCTATTTTTTAAAAAATTTCAATGTATAGACATATTTTGGTTGCAGAGATATACGATATGATAATAAAACACTTAAGCAAAAAATATGTTACATTGATCAGATTTTTGAGGGGAAAGTGGAATGGAAATGCAAGTAGAAGGAGAGAAAGAGACAATGTAATATTTTCTATTGATAAAGAAGAGCTTCTTCATGTATTTTTAAGATGGGTGATGGCAAGCGTCACATCTCTATGGGATTTGGGTCTTTCTTTTTTTTAAGATTTTATTTATTTATTTATTTGACAGACAGAGATCACAAGTAGGCAGAGAGGCAGGCAGAGAGAGAGGAAGGGAAGCAGGCTCCCCACCGAGCAGAGAGCCGTACGCGGGGCTCGATCCCAGGACCCTGAGACCACGACCCGAGCCGAAGGCAGAGGCTTTAACCCACCGAGCCACCCAGGTGCCCCTGGGTCTTATTCAATACATTTAAAAGGGTAGTAATGCAGTTTTATGTGAAAATGTCAATATTTACAGAAGAGTAGAAATGACATCCATTCTCTATGTTTTAAGTTTTTCAACTAATGGTGAAAAATATCAGATGTCACCTTAAAAATGTGCAAGGAGCATCATAGTTTTATATTCTTTTAGAAATAGAGAGGCAAAAAAATTTGAAGACTACTTCCATGAAGGTAGAAAGGACTAGGAAGGTAGAATGAGGCCTGGTTATAGACATTCTTGGAAACTAGGTAGAGTTTAGACTTGAAGTGGCAAGCCAACCCTTAAGCTTCAGGGTCAATGGAGTCCATTCCAGACTTTTGAATATTCTATGACTGGCCACAGGGAGGTGTTGATGGTTGAGGTATGAGATACTGAAAAGCAGGTCAGCCTGATGCCTGAATACCATCCACATTGGAACTGGCACAAAAGGCTCTCAATCTTGAGGGATGGAACGGGGCGGGGGGCAGGACAAGTTATTTTCCAGTCTTTAATTGCAGGATTAGAAAGTAAGTCCTCTGCCCTTTCCAACATCCCAGAAAAAGGAGAATATAACCAATCTCAGACGCTCTCAGATTTCCTCATAAGCTCTGGAGACCACGTAGACAGCACAGCCACAGCGGGCCCAAGTCATCCCTATAGGGCTTCTGTGTGAGGAAGAGTGGGGAGGTAGCGCAGTTAGTTGGAGGGCAACAGCCTGGTTGCAGATTGTGGCCAGGATCCATAAGAAGCTTCCTCCTCCAGGACAGTGTGCATTAGGCTCCCTGCTCAGTCTGCTTCTCCGTCTCCCTCTGTGATCTCTTTCACTCTCACTCTCTCTCAAATAAAACAAAAGAAAACAAAAAAAAAACTTAAAAAAATGAAGATTCAAGAAACAGAAACTGACTGGTTTAAGTAAAAAAAAAAAAAAAAAAAGATTTTATTAATAGCATGTAGAAGCGTTCCTTAAGTAATTGGGAGGATGAGCGAAAGACAGTTGAGAGCCTGTCTGGTCAGGAAGGATACCTCAAAAGATGGCACTCAACAGTCCTTATGAAGACACCCCAGCTGCTTCATCCGGGTATAGATTCCGCTGATTCCATGGCTGATATCATGCTACACTTACAACTGCTGCTTCTTACGGCTAGAGATTGGGTAGACCTGCAGCTCTACCACTTACCCAAGTGGATTCCGTGTGCTTCCCAGGTTTTCCTTTCCCCGGCTTCTGGTGGAGCCTTTTGTATGGCGATGTCCTAGCTGAAAAGGGGGCCAGAAGTAAATGCCTGGCATTATGGAGCTTCCACAGTGGAGGAAGAGTCTACAGTGGGAGATTACCCAAATATAGGAAAGTGATTCAGAAGTGAGGTGGCAGAAAAACCAAGAAGCCTTGAAGAGGATGGATATACACAAAATGGCACATTCTGAGACTAGCCGTCCTGTGGCAAAGGGAGCCATCATCGTTTTATATGAGGTACTAGGGATGTTGTAGCTTGAAGAAGGAAGGATACAGGGGAATGGGACCAGCATCAGAAGGTCTCGTCTATGGAAAACAATCTGACTTAGTTTACCTCCAAGGAAGAGGACTGACACTACTGGATAGGCACACTAGAGGATATAAATTTCTGCTCAATATAAGAAAGATGTTTCCTTTTCGTTCTTTAAACACACACACACACACACACACACACACACACACACACACACACACACAATGGGGAGGAAGCAAGATGGCAGTGGAGTGGGAGACCTAAATTTCATCTGGCCCCAGGAATTCAGCTAGATACTTATCAAACCATTCTCAACACCTACAAACTCAACAGGAGAGAGAAGAGGAGAGTAGCAATTCTAGGAACAGAAAAGCAACCACTTTCAGGAAGGTACGACTCACGGAGAAGTGAATCCGAAGTGACGGGAAGATAGACCACAGGGGGAGGGGCCGGCTCCCGGCAAGCGGCAGAGCGGTGGAGCACAAAATTGGCACTTTTAGAAGTCTGATCCACAGAGACGTCACTCCAGAGGCTAAGTGGGGGTGGAGCCCTCCTGGGGACAGTGTGGTCTCAGGACCCGCAGGGCTACAGAAAGACCAGGCGAGTCTGAGTGTAGCACAGGTGCCAGGTATCAAAGCCAAGGAAGGGGCTCTCAGCTCGGGGTTACCTTAAACTGTGATCCGAGGCACAGTTGGGCCACTGTTCTTCAAGCAAGGACCCCACAAGTGGCAGATCTGGAGAGACCCCCTCCTTTCCCCTTCAGAAGGAGTGGCATGGGAGCGTGTGACAGGAATCTGCTGGGTTTGGAGACTCCAAACAGGGCCATGCACCAGAGACAGAAATGCTCAGTCACAGGCTGGGTGAGCTCAGACCAGGGAGACAGGAGGGATTGACTGCTTTTCTCTGAGGGTGCACTGAGGAGCAGGGCCCCGAGTTCTCGGCTCCTCCGGGCTGGAGATTGGGAGGCTGCATTTTCATTCCTGTCCTCCAAAGTGGTATGGAAAGCAGTCAGGGAACAAAAGCTGCTGAGACCAAAACCGCGCAGATTACTTAGCCTGGCCCCTGGCAAGGGGGTGCAATTCCACCTCGGGCAAAGACATTTGAGAATCACTGCAACAGCCAACCCCCCCTCAGAAGATCAGCAAGAACATCCTGCCAAGCCCAAGTTCACCAATCAGTGAATACTGTGAACTCCAGAGCTAGAAGAAAGCAACACATAGAATTCATGTTTTTTTCCACATGATCCTTCAATCTTTCAAAGATGAAATTTTTTAATTTTATTTTTTTCTTATTCTATATTGCTTAACTTTTCCTCTTTTCTACTTTAGCATTTTAAAAACTATTTCATCTTATCAATAGCTTTTTAAAAAATCTTCTAAAATTTTCATTGTTATAGTCATATTTTATTCCCTCATTGTATTTAACCTTATTTTTGGTATACATATAGGATTTTCTTTCTTTAAAATTTTAGGATACAATTTCTTCTAATAGATCAAAATATACCCTAAAACTAGCACATGGCTTTGTTCTAATCTCCAGCCTGATCACATTCTCTCCTTTTTTCTTTCTTCTTTTTCCAACCAACTTTTTAATCAATTCCTTTTTTAGAATCTTTCTAAATTTCAGAATTTTTCTAAATTTTCACCTTTATAGTCATATTCCATCCCTTCATCATGTTTACCCTTATTTTCATATATATATATATATATTTTTTTTTCTCTTTCTTTAAAAACTTGGGAAGTAGTTTCTTCTAAGAGACCAGAATAGACCCAAAATCAAGTGGGTGACTCTGTTTACTTTTTCTTTCTGTATACTTTTTCTTTTTTCTTTTTAAATTTTTCCCCCTTCCTTCTCCCCCCCAGTTTCGGGTCTCTTCTGATTTGGTTAGTGTATATTTTTCTGGGGTCTTTGGTACCCTTTTAGTATTTTGTTCTCTCATTCATCTATTCTTATCTGGTTAAATGACAAGGCAGAAAAACTCATCACAAAAAAAGAACAAGAGGCAGTACCAACAGGTAGGGACCTAATCAGTACGGATATTAGTAATATGTCAGAACTAGAGTTCAGAATGACAATTATCAAGGTGCTAGCTGGGCTCGAAAAAAGCATGGAAGATATTAGAGAATCCCTTTCTGGAAAAATAAAATCCCTTTCTGGAGAGTCTGGAGAGATAAAAGAACTAAAATCTAACTGAGTTGAAATTAACAAAGCTATAAATGGAGGCTCTTACTGCTAGGATAAATGAGGCAGAAAGAGAGAAATAGTGATATAGAAGACCAAATGATGGAGAATAAAGAAGCTGAGCAAAAAAGAGACAAACAAACTTCTGGACCATGAGGGGAGAATTCGAGAGATAAGTGATCTCATAAGATGATACAATATTAGAATAACAGGGATCCCAGAAGAAGAAGAAGAAAGAGAGAAAGGGGCAGAAGGTATATTAGAGCAAATTATAGTAGAGAATTTCCTTAATATGGCAAAGGGAACAAGCATCAAAATCCGGAGTTACAGAGAACCCCCCCAAAATCAATAAAAATAGGTCCAAACCCCATCATCTAACAGTAAAACTTAAAAATACTAGTGACAAACAGAAAATCCTGAAAGCAGCTTGGGACAAGAGGTCTATAACATACAATGGCAGAAATATTAGATCGGCAGCAGACCCCACAGAGACCCAGCAGGCCAGAAAAGACTGCATGATATATTCAGAGCACTAAACGAGAAAAACATGCAGCCAAGAATACTATATCCAGCTAGGTTGTCATTGAAAATAAAAAGAAAGATAAAAAGCTTCCAGGACAAACGAAAGTTAAAAGAATTTGCAAACACCATATCAGTCATATGGGAAATATTGAAAGGGGTCCTCTAAGCCAAGAGAGAGCCTAAAAGTAACAGACCAGAAAGGAACAGAGACAATATACAGTAACAGTCACCTTATGGGCAATACAATGGTACTAAATTAATATCTCTTAATAGTTACCCTGAATATAAATGGGCTAAATGCCCCAGTCAAATGACACAGGGTATCAGAATGGATAGAAAAACAAGACCCATTGATATGCTGTCTAAAGAAACTCATTTTAGACCCAAAGACACCTCCAGATTTAAAGTGAGGTGTGGAAAACCATTTACCATGTTAATGGACATCAAAAGAAAGCTGGGGGTGGCAATCATTACATCAGATAAATTAGATTTTTAAGTCAAAGACTATAATAAGACATGAGGAAGGACACTATATCATACTTAAAGTGTCTGTCCAATAAGAAGATCTAACAATTTTAAATATCTATGCCCCTAACATGGGAGCAGCCAATTATATAAAGCAATTAATAACAAAATAAAAAAAAACACATTGACAATAATACAGTAATAGTATGGGACTTTAATACCCCCCCTCACTGAAATGGACAATCATCTAAGCAAAAGATTAACAAGGAAATAAAGGCTTTCAATGACACACTGGACCAGATGGACATCACAGATATATTCAGAACATTCCATCCCAAAACAAAAGAATACACATTCTTCTCTAGTGCATATGGAACGTTCTCCAGAATAGATCACATCCTGGGTCACAAATCAGGTCTCAACCAGTAACAAAAAATTGGGATCATTCCCTGCATATTTTCAGACTACAATGCTCTGAAGCTAGAACTCAATCACAAGAGGAAAGTTGGAAAGAAGTCAAATACATGGAGGCTAAAGAGCACCCTACTAAAGAATGAATGGGTCAACCAGGAAATCTAAGAAGAATTTAAAAAAATTCATGGAAACAAATGAAAATGAAAACACAATTTTTAAAAATCTTGGAACACAGCAAAGGCAGTCCTGAGAGGAAAGTATATAGCAATACAAGCCTTTCTCAAGAAACAGGAAAGGTCTCAAGTACACAACCTAACCCTGCACCTAAAGGAGCTGGAGAAAGAACAGCAAAAAAAGCCTAAACCCAGCAGGAGAAGAGAAATAATAAAGATCAGAGCAAAAATCAATGAAATAGAAACCAAGAGAACAGTAGAACAGATCAATGAAACTTGGAGCTGGTTCTTTGAAACAATTAATAAGATTGATAAACCCCTGGCCAGATTTATCAAAAAGAAAAGAGAAAGGACCCAAATAAATAAAATCATGAATCAAAGAGGAGAGATCACAACCAACACCAAGAAATACAAACAATTTTAAGAACATATTATGAGCAACTATATGCCAGCAAATTTGACAATCTGGAAGAAATGGATGCATTCCTAGAGACATAGAAACTACCACAACTGAACCAGGAAGAAATAGAAAACCTGAACAGACCCATAACCAGTAAGGAGATTGAAGGAGTCATCAAAAATCTCCCAACAAACAAAAGCCCAGGGCCAGATGGCTTCCCAGGGGAACTCTACCAAACATTTAAAGAAGAATTAAAATCTGTTCCAAAAAATAGAAATGGAAGGAAAAATTCTAAACTCATTTTATGAGGCCAGCATTACCTTGATCCCAAAACCAGACAAAGGCCCCATCAAAAAGGAGAATTACAGACCAATATCCTTGATGAACACAGATGCAAAAATTCTTGCCAAAATACTAGCTAATAGGATCCAACAGTATATTAAAAGGATTATTTACCATGACCAAGTGGGATTTATTCCTGGGCTGCAAGTTTGGTTCAACATCTGCAAATCAATCAATGTGATAAATTACATTAATAAAAGAAAGAACAAGAACCATATGATACTCTCAATAGATGCTGATAAATCATCCTTTTTTGACAAAGTACAGCATCCTTTCCTGGTCAAAACTCTTCAAAGTGTAGGGATAGAGGGTACATACCTCAACATCATCAAAGCCATCTATGAATATCATTCTCAATGGGGAAAAACTGAGAGCTTTTCCCTTAAGGTCAGGGACACAGCGGGGTTGTCCACTATCACCACTGCTATTCAACATAGTACTAGAATTCTTAGCCTCAGCACTCAGACCACAAGAAGAAATAAAAGGCATCCGAATTGGCAAAGAAGAAGTCAAACTCTCACTCTTTGCAGATGTTATGATACTTTATGTGGAAAACCCAAAAGACTCCACTCCAAAACTGCTAGAACTCATACAGGAATTTAGTAAAGTGTCAGGATATAAAATCAATGCACAGAAATCAGTTGCATTTCTATACACCAACAGCAAGACAAAGAAAGAGAAATTAAGGAGTTGATCCCATTACAATTGCACCCAAAACCATAAGATACCTAGTAATAAACCTAACAAAAGAGGCAAAGATTTCTGTACTCAGAAAACTATAAAGTATTCATGAAAGAAATTGAAGAAGAATCAAAGAAATGGAAAAATATTCCATGCTCATGGATTGGAAGAAAAAATATTGTGAAAATGTTTATGCTACCTTAAGCAATCTATGCATTTAATGCAATCCCTATCAAAATACCATCTATTTTTTTTCAAAGAAATGGAACAAATAATCCTAAAATTTATATGGAACCAGAAAAGACCTCGAATAGCCAGAGGAAGGTTGAAAAAGAAAGCCAAAGTTGGTGGCATCACAATTCCAGACTTCAAGCTCTATTATAAAGCTGTAATCATCAAGACAGCATGGTACTGGCACAAAAAACAGACACACAGATCAATGGAATAGAATAGAGAGCCCAGAAATGGACCCTCAACTCTATGGTCAACTAATCATTAACACAGCAGGAAAGAATGTCTAATGGAAAAAAGACAGTCTCTTCAACAAGTGGTGTTGGGAAAATTGGACAGCCACATGCAGAAGAATGAAACTGGACCATTTCCTTACACCACACACAAAAATAGACTCAAAATGGATGAAGGACCTCAATGTGAGACAAAAATCCATCAAAATCCTTGAGGAGAACACAGGCAGCAACCTCTTTGACGTCAGCCTCAGCAACTTCTTCCTAGAAACATCACCAAAGGCAAGGGAAGCAAGGGCAAAAATGAACTAATGGGACTTCATCAAGATCAAAAGCTTTTGCACGGCAAAGGAAACAGTCAACAAAACCAAAAGACAACTGACAGAATGGGAGAAGATATTCGCAAATGACATATCAGATAAAGGGCCAGTATCCAAAATCTATAAAGAATTTATCAAACTCAACACCCAAAGAATAAATAATCCAATCAAGAAATGGGCAGAAGACATGAACAAACATTTCTGCAAAGAAGACATCCAGATGGCCAACAGACACATGAAAAAGTGCTCCACATCACTCAGCATCAGGGAAATACAAATCAAAACCACAATGAGATACCACCTCACACCAGTCAGAATGGCTAAAATTAACAATTCAGGAAATGACAGAAGTTGGTGAGGATGTGGAGAAAGGGGAACTCTCCTACACCGTTGGTGGGAATGCAAGCTGGTGCAGCTACCCTGAAAAACAGTATGGAGGTTCCTCAAAAAGCTGAAAATAGAGCTACCCTACGACTGAGCAATCAATCACACTACTGGGTGTTTACCCTAAAGATACAAATGTAGTGATCCGAAGGGGCATGTGCACCTGAATGTTTATAGCAGCAATGTCCACAATAGCCAAACTATGGAAAGAACTGAGATGACCTAGATGACCATGAACTGATGAATGGAAAAGAAGAGGTGGTATATATATGTACAATGGAATACTATGCAGCCATCAAAAGACATGAAATCTTGCCATTTGCAACGTCGTGGATGGAACTAGTAGGTATTAGACTGAGTGAAATAAATCAATCAGAGAAAGACAATTATCATATGATTTCCCTGATATGAGGAATTTGAGAGGCAAATTGAGGGGTTTAGGGTGTAGGGGAGGAAAAAATGAAAAATGGGATCAGAAGGGAGACAAACCACAAGAGACTCTTAATCTCATGAAACAAACTGAGGGTTGCTGGTCGGTCGGTTGGCCATCTAGGCGCCCCTCCTCTCAGTTTTTTTCTATCCTTTTTTTGTTTCCCAAACAGTATACATAGCTATAGATGCTATACATATCTCATCAGATTTTGCCTTTTCCCACTAATATCATATGATAACATTTTTTCCCCCACCCTTATTTTTTTTAAATCAACTTTGCAGAGCATAATATTCCATCAGGAGCATACAACATTATTTACTAAACATTTCTCTGTCGTTGACAATGACCTTAGCCCCCAGGTTTTTGTTTTTTAAATAATATCGCAATGAGCAATGGAATTATGTGGTCTCAATATTAAATGCATACTTATTAAATATATTATTCTCTCAATATATATCTTTTAAATATAAATATGAAATGAGGTGGAAAATGTAGTATCTTGAGAACACTCCCAGAATTTCTCTAAGGAAGGGAGCTATTGGGGCACCTGGGTGGCTCAGTGGGTTAAAGCCTCTGCCTTCGGCTCAGGTCATGATCCCAGGGTCCTGAGGTCGAGCCCCGCATCAGGCTCTCTGCTCAGCAGGGAGCCTGCTTCTCCCTCTCTCTGCCTGCCTCTCCATCTACTTGTGATCTCTGTCAAATAAATAAATAAAATATTTTTTTTAAAAAGGAAGGGAGCTATTTTTATTAGGAGAAATAAGACTCTTAATGGTACAAAGGAAGATCTTTAGGGCACAAGTGTTAGCAGGAACCCTAGCAATGAAGAATGGGGTTAAGTTGTCTCTATCTGCCTGAAAATCAGGAAGAATTTGTTTTTCTCCAGAGAGGGTGGGATAGAGGAGCGCAGGGAGGGGAGGTAGTGATTTGGGAGAAGGCAAGATCCTAAGCAGTGAATGGCCAGTTAGAAAAACCTCAAAAGCATTGTTCAGAAAAGACTCTAAAGAATGTCTGGTGTGTGAGCCTCAACTGTTTGCAATGCATCATGGGATCCTGCTCCGGGGCTCAGAGCATCAGAATGTCTTCTCTACCCATGAATGTTTTGTGTGGGAAGATATGTGGGCAGTCCTCAGGAAGGGCTGAGTTTCATCTCTGCATTTTTGAACCGTGGCACTACAACAGCCTGGCAGAAACAAGGGCCTGAAGGCATCAAGATTTAGAAGAACACAAATCCCGGGAAACAGGCAGAAATCTAGGGAAGGCTTTGACCTCCACGATTCACTCTTACTTCAATTGCAAGGAGGTTGGCGTCTGAATGCACATTACAAAGTAATGCACATTTATTTCAAAAAGTACGAGAGAGAGATAGAGAGAGAAGCAGGAAAAAAAAAAAATCACTCGGGGTTCTATCATCCAGACATCTGAGGGTTGTGACCTGAGGAATGTATTTGAGAGGGAAGGGGTAACCTTAATTTAAGGGCGGTGTTGAGAAGGGAGTTACACATTGCTGGTATACCTGTAAGTCAAGTTTTGTTCGTCACTAAATAACAAACCCAACTTCTCCCATACTGCCTACTAGCTGCTAGGTATCTTTTTATGGTCTACCTGAAGGCACAGGTTTGGGATAACAGGTCCCTTCTGGGTCTCAAAAAACTAGTTTAGGAAGCAAGAGCAGAATTTGCTACAACGGTAAGGAGAATGCTCCCAGTTTAGATAGATATTCAGGAAGATAGGTTAAAAACTCCATAACCATAAATTTCTAGTTGCAGAAGCCTGTAGAGGGAGGAAAACCCTTTCATTAAAATTACAGGCAGCACCGACTCCTTCAGGGTGGTCTGGAGACCCAGGTTCTAACCTCGGCGTTGCTTCTCACTGCAGGTCACTCACCTTCTCTGGGACTGTTTCTTCACTGCAAGGACGTGGAGGCTGTATTAGATGACCTCTAAACTCCTTTCCAGCTTTAAATTATCTTTTGTGATACTTACTGGACTTGTTTTAGTGGCCCTGGAACATCTCCTCCTGCCTCTCCCTCAGCGGCCGCGCCCGCATCCCGCACCAGAGGGCGCTGCAGGCGGGCCCTGCGAAGCGTGCTGTGGGCGGAGTGCGCGGTGGGCGGAGTGCAGAATCGGAGGAGTCTCCAGGAGGCTCTGTGATTGGCCTCGACTGGGGCGGAAGGGGGCGTGGAGAGAAGGAAGGGGGCCGAGGTGCGCGGTGACGTCAGGATGGTGGGGGCGGGTCCGGGCCGCGCAGCGTGTGACGCCGCGGCCGCCGCGGAGCTGGGGATTAATGGGAAAAGTTTTGGCAGGCTTCGGAGGATCCTGCGGAGCCTGCGGGACGGCAGCGGCGGCGCGGGAGACGGCCAGGACAGGTCAGCCCGGGTCGGGGGAAGCAGTAGGCGGGCGGCAGAAGGAGGTGGCTGGCCCGGGATGAGGCGGCCCGCGGGGCCGGGGCGCGAGGCCCGGCGGGGAGTGGAATGGGGGGAGCGGCAGCGGTCCGCGGCGGAGCAGCTGCGGCTTCCCGACATCCCGGCCCCGGCAGGTCTGCGGTGGTTTGTGGGTCTCCTGGCGCCCCGCCGCCCCTGCGCCCCCGGCCTTTTGGACCCCCATCACTGAACCCGAACCGCGGACCTCCCCCACCCAACTCTGTGCCCCCTCTTGGGCCTAGTGACTCCGTCTCCTCCCACTTCTGTGGCCGAGACCCGAGAGCCGGGTCTAAGGTTCGGGGTCCTCTCTCGTTCCTTACTGTTGTCTCTGACCTCTTCCGTCATCTCTTCCCTGGTGTCTCCAAATCCATTGCCCCCTCTACCCAGGGTCTCCTTGGTCTCCTTCTCTGTCCCTCTCGTCATCTCCTGCCTTCGTCCTCCCACCCTTGCCCTATCTTTGCTCTCTTTTTCCGTCCCTGTCCCTTCCTACCCCCGCGTTGCCTGGCCCTTCTCAGGATTACCGCTCCCGGTCATCTTTGCGGTGTTATTAGGCTTTTTCTGTCCTTTGCCAACAATCCCTGTCTACCTAAGCCCCTTCTACCCTGGCTACCCTCAAAGGCCCAATTTTTGCCTCTTTCTCTAATTTCCTTCTGATTAAGCTCTGTCCGCTGCATTCCTGTCACCTGCCTCTCATTCCCTTCCAGTCCCTTACCTCTATTTCAGGGAGAAGCATGAGCTCCACACACTACTCTGCTTTCCCTTAATTTGCTATTGAGATACCTCTGGGAGTGGGGGTGGGGTGGGAGGGTGTCCAGCCCCTGACTGAAGTAAGAGCTGAGGTAAGTAGCGGGCATGTCTGTGTGGGAGCATTTACTTGGGTGTTGCATCAGGGATGGTGTCCAATTTGTAGACCATTCTAATCTCAGCTTTAATACTTCCCCTTTATGGGTCTGTTGACTTCCAGGAACCCTTGGGGAGAGAGCAGCCACTGACTTGGGTGTGTGCCAGGGGTAGCTGGAGGCCTCATCCAACTCTTTTCCCCTTCCAGGAAACAGGGCTCTCTGTCTTTCCACTCTGGATGTACCAAGCACAGTTACACCATGATACTCCAGATTATCTCTGACTTCACTCCCACCCTTCACCCTTTGCCCCATCCCCAAAAGCTAAGAGGAGTCTCCAGAAGTTGTGTCCCAAAGAATCCCTTAACCTTTTTCCTCTGTACTGGCTCCAAGACAGTTTTTTCCTACTTGAGTTTTGAAATAGATTGCTAGCCTGATAGCCCTGGGGCTGGCAGGCATCTGTCCCATTTATTACTGGTCACCTGAACCAGCTTCTGATTTTCACTCGTGTATCTCTGATCCACTGAATATTAGGGCCTCTTGTGCTCGCTTCGGCAGCACATATACTGAATATTAGGGCCTCTGATGAGTAGTAGGTTCTCTTGAAGGTTCTTCTCCCTCCCGTTTTCCTTGAGAGCTTAATTTCCTGTGGATCCAGGAGGAAGGCTGACCCCTAAGTTCTGGTCCCTTTGCCCTGTCAGGTGGATATCTGCCTGGGGAGTTGGTGGGGCTACGTTAGGTGGACAGTGTCAATGTTTCTGGCCACTTACAGAGATATCTTCTCTGGGGCCAGAGAGCCCACCACCTTCCTGGTGTGTCTGGGGTTTTAACCTTCTTGTCAGGCAGAAAGTTCTTTTCAGATGCCTTCAATTTGAGCTCCTTTATTTGGCATTGGTCCCCTGGAGAGATTTTTAGGAAATAACATTATCCTGTTTCTGGCCAGACTGATCTTGGAGGATTCTGAAAGCATGACCCACTCTCACATTTAGAAATGAAGCCCTGTTGTTTCACCTGGCTCCGGGTTTCTAGGTCTCCTCTTTTGAGGATCGTGCTCTCTGTCTTTGAGCCAGAATTGGACACAGAATTGGCAGCCTTCAGGAGCTGTGGTGCAGAGCCAAGTGAGCCAGCTTAGACCAGACTTTAAAGTTTGGGAGTCCTCTTGTGTACTGACCCTTTTCTGTGAAAGGAATAGGACTATGGACGTCGGAGCCACTCCCCTCTCCATTGACCCCTGAGTCCTTCCCTGAGCAGTGCCTGGGTGGGATTTGGGTAGAATGGACCAGGTAGAAGAACGCTTGTTCTTACAAAAAGCATCCCTCCAGAGTTTTAGTGTGTCATTCTGATGAAGGTGAGGTTGTGCGTTTGGCAGTAAGTTAGTCCAGTCTGACTCCCAAGGACTTTACCTGACTTTTTCGAGAGGTTTGCTGCTCTTCTGTCTTTGCTTACCCATTAGTGGTACTCTCCACTGAGACAGCAGGTGAGAGGGGCTTAAGAAGAGGTCAGGCCCAGTCCTTATGGAATAGCTTCCGCACCACCAGCTCTGGCTGGTAAGCTTCTTGCCATCTGTCCACCCTGTGGCCTTGGCGTTGGTCAGGGTTATCAGTGACCAAGTTCCCATTCAGTGAGTTTTATAGAGTTTGAGTCAGCCTTCTCTGTTTTTCAAAGGTGTGGGCAGACAGGCCCCTGACATTATTCTACAGAGGGTGTAGCCCATCAGCTCCTTAGTTCTTTTTGTTTGGCTCTTTCTTCTTGCCTCTCCACCACTGTTTTCCTCCTTTGGTGTAGGTCTCTACCTGTTCCAGAAGAATGGCCCTTACCCCACCTGTGGTCCCTCAGGGCATGATAGAGGCCAGCCAGGGTTGCATGCTGGCCTGGGCAGCAGGTAGGCCTCTGTTCTCGATAGAGTGCTGCTGTTCTGGCTGTTGTGCAAGCTGTCCCAAGGGCCTGCAGATCCCGGCATGTCCTAGGACAGTGTAGCTCCTCTCTCAGGAGGAGTCGTACCTTTCGCTTCTCAAGGTCTCAGCTGTAGAGTCCGTTACTGCGGCCCACCTCCCAGGGTGGTCCCTGCTGGCTGGGGAGCCCACTTGCAGGGCCCATTATCCATGCCTGAGCAGGGCCTGCAGGTGCCACGAGTTGCCTCACTGCCCTGCAGTGTCCACGCTGGGATCACTCTCTTCTTCCTCCCCGCCCAGTGTTTCCACGAACTTTGTCTGTCCCTCTAGGCTCTGGCGTGTGTCATGTCAGATCTCTGTGCAATGCCCTTGTCTGTGCCACGTTGTTACACATGGCACGGCAGCTTCTGCTTTGGGGACGGTCTGATGTAGCTGAGTATTTTGCTGTGCCTTTGGATCCAGGGGGAGGAGCCACTTGCAGCAGCTGTGTTTCACCAAGTCAGAGGAGAGCTGGGTGCTTGCTCGAACCTGGCAGGGAGGAGATGGCCCCTTGCATCAGGTTTCAGCCATGTGGGTCTTCTTGGCAGATGGTTCCTGGCCTCCGTGGCTCTGAGGCTGGTGATTCAGGTGTGACTCTAGTCCTGCTGCCACAAGGCTTTGGTCAAGGACTCAAGCATGACTCAGGGCATCTCCATTTCTGAGCTGCCACCTGTGGGGGCTGTTGGGCTCCAGGTCCCTTCTTCCCTTGGCCAGCTCCTTCTGCCTCGCCCAGGGAAAATGAGCAAAGCCGGTGTCTGCTTACTGAGAAATGAGCAGATTCCTTCCAGGATCAGGAAATATTTGCTGACTCAGGCTCAGAATAACATCTCAGGCTATGTGTGTGTGTATGAGGGACAAAGAAAGAACCCGCTTACCTAAGAGCAGTTTTGGAGCTCTCGTGTTTACTTAAAACATGAACGCTGCTTTTCTGATCCTGGTGCCTCTCCGCTAAAGATGTTGGGTTTCTTTCTGTCCTGTAGCGTTGTGTGGCGTTTTGGGCATGCACGTGGTACTCACGCAGTGGCTTCTGTTCACCGATAGATGAGGACAGATGCGCCAAAGAGGTAATCCCGTTTTCCTTACACAGGACCTCTGATGACCGACTGAGACATCCCAGGTTTAGGATCCTGGCCTAAAAGATGGAACAGTTTCACTAGGACTGAGTTCCCAGATCCCAGGTGCCTGTCATAACATGTGGTACTCATTGCTTCCACATAGTGGGCGCTTATTAAATAATTATTAAATGTCTATGGCTTATGTAGTTTTTTGGGGAGTATTGATATTTCCTCATCTTTGCACCCACTAAAACGTAAAATCCACAAAGGGCAGGGACTTATTTCCTGTTGTGTCTAGGACTGCCTAGTGCTGAGGAGATGCTAATATTTGTTGAATGAATCAGTGCACAAACTTTTCTTCTCTGTCCATATGGGTGCCAGGCCACAAATATGGTGCCTTTCATTCTCTTTCATTTATGCAGCAGGCATTCCTGAGTGTCTGTTAGGTACCAGACACAGTACTAGACACTTGGGAAGTGATGATAGGAAAAAGAATAGATTCAGTCCCTGCCTGATGGGTCCAAAGTTTGTTGGCACACATGAGATCTGGGCATAATACGCAAGGGTTTTTCCTTCCATCTCTGCTGGCATAGCAGGTCCTCACCAGTGTCTGAACAATGTGGTCGGCCTCTCATCACTGTTTCCCTGTTTGTTCTCAGGATGCCTGGTAGATTTTATAAACTCTCAGAAAGGGAGCTGCAGGGAACTCGATGTTCATTGTCTCAGCTATCTGGGCCGCCAGGGCTGTGGGAAGGTCCCTGCTGGGGGCCAGGGGAAACATGGGCTCCTGTCTGATTTGTTTTAATCTCTGAAGTTCAGTGGTTCCAGCAGCTGTTTATGGGCTTCACTTCCCTTTCTCTGCCTTTAACACCCTGTGGGTTTTCCTGTTGCGAAACAGGGTGCTGAGCCCACACGTCTGTCTGTCTGTGGGGGCCAGCTCGCTTGTGGATCTTGCAGGAAGGCCTCAGGCAGGGGCCCCTCTGGTTGTCAAACCCATGCCCAGTCCTTCCTCTGAAGGAAATGTGAATGAGGAAGAAGAGGGGTGTGGGAAGCCGCTGAGGTTCCCTGAGAGGGGATCAGGTAGAAGGGAGAGCCACTGAGTTCATGGCTTTGTCATTCGTTCCAGCAGCAGCTGGCCACAGAGCCACATGTCCAGAGTTCACTTGTCCGGTTTATCCCTGAGCTTTGAGCTAACAGTCCCAGCCAGAAGTTTTCCTTCTTAGTTTCCACTGGCAAAGGTGAGCCTGGGGCGTTATCAGATTTTTCAGTGCTAATCTCAGAAGTCTGTGGTGTGGTCGTTATCTTTGTCTTTCCCATCTGAGGTCAGGTCCTGTGACAGATGTTTCAGATTCAGTCCTTGGCTGCTCCCCCTCCCTCCCCACCAAGGGTGTGGAGTCCGGCTGGGGAGAGAAGACATATGCACAAAAAGATTTTGAAAATATGAAGAGAGCTGGTGGATACGAGGATAATGGCAGGGATACTCATTTAGAGGAGCTGATCATCACTTTGGATCAGCTTTCTTCCTAAAGAAACTGGGTTTCAGATTGGGCCTTGAAAGAAAGTTGGTTTATTTTGAGGTCAGGGTTTTGTTTTTTTTTAAGATTTTATTTATTTATTTGACAGAGAAACAGCACAAGTAGGCAAAGTGGCCAGCAGAGGGAGAGGGAGAAGCAGCCTCCCCGCTGAGCAGGGAGACTGATGCTGGGCTTGATCCCAAGATGCCTGGGTCACAACCTGAGCCACTCAGGCGCCTCAGTGGTTTTGTTTGTTTGTTTGTTTTTAAGATTTTCTGTATTTATTTGCCAGAGAGAGAGCACGAACACAAGCAGGGGGAGCTACAGGCAGAGAGAGAAGTAGGTTCCCCGCTGAGCAGGGAGCCTGACACAGGGCTTGATCCCAGGACCCTGGGATCATGACCTAAACTGAAGGCAGATACTTAGCCAACTGAGCCACCCATGTGCCCCTGAAGTCAACTGCTGTGTTGTCATAAACAATGAATGTTATAAACATCATAAACAATGATTCTCAAACCTTTTGACCTCAAGACCCTTTTACAGTCTTGAAAATTATTAGGGGCTCAAGAACTTCTATTTATTTTAGTAGAAACTAAAAACTGAGGAATTTTTTTTAATTACTAACTTATTAATCCATTTAATATAATAATAAACCCATTACATTTACCACAAATGACATGTTTAAGAAAAAATGGTTATTTTTCAAAACAAAGTTGAGAGAAGTGGCATTGATTTACATTTTTGGCGATCTCTTAATGTCTGGTTTAACAGAAGACAGCTGGATTCTCATAACTGCTTCAATCTGCTTTGGTCTCTTGAGATATGTTGTTTTATTTGAAGGCCATGAAAAAAATCTGGCCTCACACAGATAGGTTGTTGAGAAAGAGGGGGTAATAGCTTTTAATAGCTTTTGCAGATAATTGTGGATATTCTTTGATACGATACCAAAACAAAATGGTAGTTTCTTAAAGGGTAGTTGGAGTGTGGAGTCTGAAACCTTACCAACGGAGTTTTCATACTATAACATTAAAATCCATGGGTTCCTCTTGTGCTTTGAATGGATCTTTTACTTTAAGTTGGTCACCAGAAAATATTGGTTCACTAAGTCACATAAATCTTCTAAATGTTGACATATTTCATTTTACAATATCAATAAATCATCTTAATACCACTGATCTCAACAGAAAGGCATTTAAGTGTTGGGGAGCTGTTAAGCTTAGAGTGGTGGATACAAGTTTTCCATAATTTGGATTTTCTCTTGAAAGCTTGATTTTTATCACTGGTAACATACTCTCAGGTTGTTTTGTTTGGTTGGTTTTTTGTTGTGCTTAAAGATTTTATTTACTGAGAGAGAGCATGGGTGTATGTGTGGGGGGAGGGGCAAAGGGAGAGGGAGAGAGAGAATCTCAAGCCAACTCCCCACTGAGTGCGGCGCCTGCCACAGGGCTCGGTCCTGTAACCCTGAGATCATGACCCAGGCCAAAACCAGAAATAGGACACATAACCCACTGAACCACCCAGGTGCCCCCCCACACTGTCAGGCTTTTTATTTGAATCTCCCTTTCCAAGAAAAAGTCCGTCAAATACTCAAAGTCTAAATAATTATAACGTGTTACTCTTTTCTTTGAAGTAAAAATGTTTCAAGAAGAAAATGACTAGCTTGCAACTCAGTCTCACAATTTTTCTTGAGACAACCATATGACTCTCCTTACAAAGAATATTTAAAAGACACATACTTAAGGGTCATGATTTAACAAAGTCAGTTTTCATTGTCTCATCCAGCAGTTCCTTCCCTGATTTACCAGCTGTGGCCCTGGGGGCCTCAGTGTGGGGGAGCCGCCAGGTTCTCTTCAACAATTGAGTGTTCTGGGCGGTGCAACATGACACCCCTTCTTTTATTTTATTTTATTCTATTTTTTGAGTCCGATCTTCAAAGCCTAACTTGCACCCAGCCTTGTCATCATCTCCACAGCTCTCCAGAGATCATTGGCAAATTCTGCACAGCTCATAGTGCCACACCTGTGAAAGAGTTCTCCCACGGGAAGGACACTGGAGGGAGAGGCTCCCTGTGTTGTGGGAAAACCACTTCGTGTTTAAGTTCATTCCTCTACTGTTAGGCCAATAGGTGCCTCAAAGCAGATTTTCATTGCCTTCATTTGCAATCTTCTGTAACTCCTTGATCCTTGTCTTAGTACTGCTCTTGGCACTTCCCTCGTCCAAGAGTTGTAACCTCAGAGGCACACAGTTCTTTGGCTTCCACTCCTGTGGAAGTCCAGGCCAACTTTGCTCTCCCAGTGGCAGCTGAAGCCAAGCAGGCCACCCTACATATCCAACAGTCTGTGGGCCCACTCACTCCTCAGAAACAGGCTGTCCTTCACTCTGCCAGAACCCAGAGCTTTACCTCTCATCATCTTTCCCAAACAAGCAAAGAAGGTACACTTTCCTCAGTGTCCCTTCGTTGCTTCCCACATTGCCTTGTTCGTGTCTCTCACTCTTTTCACCTCCAGTGCTATAGACATTTTGGGCTGGGGAATTCTTCATTGAGTAGGCTGTGTGTTGTGGGATGTTTAGCATCATTCCTGGCTCAGACCCACTAGATGTTAATAGCAACCCTCCCCTGCTTCTGCCTCCCTTCCCTCTGTACGAGTTGTGAAAACCAAGAATGTCTTCAGACATTGCCACATCCCCCAGTACGGGGCAGACTCACCCCTGGTTGACAGCCACTGCTCCATTGCTTTACCCACTAAGTATTTCTGGCCAGCTGGGTCCCCTGGTGAACATGACATCAGTAGAACCAATACGGCAAGCATGCAGTTCTTACACTGGAAAATTCTCCTCCTCAGTCATCTCACTGAGTCCTTGAGGGCTTTGGGGAGTAGTGAAATAATTCACAATGAGCTGGCATGTTCCAACTCAGTAAGAAGACATATGATGTCTGCATAACAGAGGGACAGTGCCCAAGGTGTAAAGCAAGGTCCTGGAGTGGTTGTGTTTGTCGTGGCTGGCTTATCCAAATATTTCAGTGTCTGTGCCAAAACCATCTTTCTATAGATCTCAGAGGCGCCAAGTAGAATAGAGTTCATGATATGTCGCAGGTAGACTGCCATTAACCTGTCTGTTCCTGGCATCAGACATTACCAGCTGATCGGCTGCTCTGATCACAGCAGTCTTCCTCCCCTCGCCAAAGCCACAGGGGTTCTCAGAACCCTCTACCCAAGGCAGTTCTCATGAAAGAAGGCTTACCTGCCATTGCTGATCGTGAGCTTGTCTGTCTGGTCAAGACCATTTCTTTCCAGCTTCCCCTCCTGCAAAAGCCTTCAAGACAGCCCAGAGATCCTGGTGGCTTCCTCTGGGCCCTCAGCACTTGCATCTTGGGATGCATTCCTGCGTGGTCCATTGGAGGCCACAGATTGGAGATGATCCTTCAAGGGTAGATCTCCAAGGAGGCCCTCCAAGGGCTAAAATGCTCAGTTCTAAGAAATTAATTCCCCACCCCATAGACAATAGCAAGCAATGATAGCAAAAGAAAGCCCCTGGCTCAGGACACTGCCAAGATTCCTGCTCTGGTCTTTCTTTCATGTAGACCAGAGGTCTGAACTCTGTTTCTTCCACACTCTTGCAGTCTGTCTGCCATGGTGGTAGACTGGGTCATGGTCCCCAAAGGTATGTAGGCTGTAACCCTGGCGACCTGTGGATGCTACCTTATATGGCAAAATGGACTTGGCCAAGGCGATTAATTTAAGGATCTCGCGATGGGGAGATTATCCTGGATTATCTGAGTGGGCCCTAAGTGCAGTCACGGGTGTCCTGTGAAGAGGATGGCAAAGGGAGATTTGATATAGAAGAGGGCAGTGGGACTGCAGGGTGCTACCCCGCGGGCTCTGAAGATGGAGGAAGAGGCCAGGGAGTGTGAGGAATGCAGCTCTAAGAGCTGGAAAAGGCAAGGAAGCAAGCACTCCCTGAGAGCCTCTGGAGGAAGTGTGGCCTTGCCAATACCTTGATTTTGGAGTGAAACCAATTTTGGACTTTGAGCTGTAAAAGAATAAATATGTTTTGTTTGAAGCCACTACGTTTGTAGTAATTTGTAGCAGTGGCAATAGGAAACCACTCCAAGGCTCATTTGCCTCCAGGCCCAGGGGGTGACTTGGCTGGCCCTCACTCTTATTTCAAGCCTTAGAGCACCCCGTTTCAAGTTTCTAGGTCCTGCCCTTTCCTAGACTAATCTTTGAAGCAGTACATTCTTTGAGGGAACCTTTTAGGGAGTTCTTGGGAGTCAAAGAAAAGGCCTCAGGTAATGTCTGATCCTTGCTTTTGGAAGTCACCTCACATCTTCAGTCAGTTGAGTAAGAGGGGGTTTCCTTCAGACTGTTGAGGATCCAGGATTAGTGTAAATCTGACCCCACTTCCATCTTCCACTCATTAATGTACAGTTACCGGGTACCTCCTATGTGCTAGGCGTTGGGGCTGAAGAAGTAAACAAAGCAGATTAAAAAAAAGTCTTGTGCTTTCATGGTGGTTATGGTCAAGAACCAGGAGAGAGCCAGAATTATGTAGTTAGCATGTCAGATGGTGGTAAATGCTATATCAAAAAAATAAAGTAGCAGGGGGGCCCTGGGTGGCTCAGTTAAGTGTCTGACTCTTGGTTTTAGCTCAGGTCATGATCTCAGGGTCATAAGTTCAAGCTCAGTGTGGAGCGGACTTAAAAAATAAAACAAGGGGTGCCTCAGTGGCCCAGTTGGTTAAATGTCTGACCCTTGGTTTCGGCTCAGGTCATGATCTCAGGGTCGTGAGATTGAGCCTGGTGTCGCACTCTGGCGTCTGGTTGAGATTCTGCTCCCCGCCCCCCCACCATTCGTGTGCACGCACTCTTTTTCTCTCTCTAATAAATAAATACATAAATAAAGTCTTTCTTAAAAGGCAGGAAAGAGTAGTATTACTTTTAAATAGAGGGCTTGAGGACAGTCTCGCTGAGAAGGTAATATTTGAGCTCAAAGAGAAGAACGATCCATGTGTGGGAAGAACCTTACAAGCAGAGGGAAAGCAAGTGCAAAGACTCTGAAGCAGGATTATGGCTGGTGTGTTTGGGGAATAGTCAGGAGACCACAGTGGCGGGAGCAGAATGAGGGGAGAAGAGCCTAGAAGGTGATGAGATGAGGTCAGCGAATTGACGGCCTGATCACCGTTGACCCTGAAGAACTGCAAAATCTCTCCCTTCACCTGGCTCTAAGCCTCTTCCCTTCTTTCCTCCTCTTCACACCCCTTCTCAGCCTTTATGCCTGTGTTCCTCAATTCCTTCCCATCGAATATTTGCCATGTCATACCTAGGGCACATCGGCAGGTAAATATAGTCAATTTAAAATACTAGGAGAGGGAGAAGAAAGCAACCTTTTCTTTCTGAATAATAAAGGCAGCTCCACTGTCCATGGAGGCATGGAGCAGTGTTCCTAGAAATGCAGGTTGGCCACTCTGCTCTCCCTAGGCAGTTCTGGAGGGTCCCTGGGGGTCCTCACTTCAGTCACCCTCCTTCTCAGCCCCATGAGGACCTCCAGGCTGCCATGCCTGCTACTTTGTCCCACTCCACTCTTCCTGGGCTACTCAGCATGGGTCCCATGGCTGCCCACCTGATATTCTTTCTTACAGCTTGCGCACCTCCCTGCCCTTCCTCCCAGGAGCGGCCCCATAGCCTGCCTTCTCCCCAGCTGCCCAACCAGGAGGGTGAGGGTTGCCAGAATAAGAGAGCCAAGGACAGGAGCTTGGGCCACTGCATATACATGGTTATCCCTTAGATTCACCTCCTCCATGCCCACCCCCCCACCACCCCATGTCTCAGAGCCCTTAATTTGCCCACTCCTGAGAGGGCCCCACTCCCAACCTCAGGGCTCTGCCTCCTCCAGGTCCTCATGGCATCACGTGGTTTCTAAGAACCCGATCCCAAAAGGTCAAGTAAGCTCAGCTTGAAAAGTCATGCTCTCCCCGGGTGGTGACCCCATGATAGTCCTTGTGCAACTTTCCAAAATGATAGCCTGCTCGTAGTTCATGGTAAGCTTCATGGTCATCTGGGGTCGGTTACAAATTGTCTCCATAGATTAAATCCTCCATGCCTGTGTTCCTTCATTTTGTAGTCCTAGGTGACTCTTCCCAGAACCTGCTTTAAATAATGGCATCAAGTTGTTACTGAAAAATTTAAAATGCTTGTTAACAAACAAATTGACCAATAATAATTTCTCTCTCCCAAGTGAAAATCACTAGGTGAATAAATTCTCTAACTGCAGAATGTATACAATCAAACTTGTATTATTCTAGTCTTGTTTATCTTAAAATCTTAAAGTCTTGTTTATCTTAAAAAAATATATGTTATATATTAAGATTTTATTTGACATAGATTTTCAAGATTTTATTTATTTGACGGAGAGAGATCACAAGTAGAGAGAGAGAGATCACAAGTAGGCAGAGAGGGAAGCAGGCTCCCTGCTGAGCAGAGAGCCCGA
This sequence comes from Meles meles, assembly GCF_922984935.1. Taxonomy (NCBI): domain Eukaryota; kingdom Metazoa; phylum Chordata; class Mammalia; order Carnivora; family Mustelidae; genus Meles; species Meles meles. The sequence continues at coordinate 119,940,150 of NC_060070.1, read as the reverse complement.
CCAGGGCTCAATCCCAGAACCCTGCGATCATGACCTGAGCTGAAGGCAGAGGCATCCAGGTGCCCCATAGTCTTGTTTATATTCTATCCCAGTGTATGATTTCTATGATGTTTCTTTTTTCAGGCATCTTAATGTCCCAGTGTATTTTACAACAGCTACTTAAAATTTGCCTTTCATATCCTCACAGTCTGACACCTTGCAGAAAAATATTGTATTCATTCTTTAGCCCATTCCCTGACCTACTAGGTTTATCTGCACCCAGGTCAAGGCCTGTCTTTTGTCCCCTGCAAGCCTAGCATAGCCTTGTCTTTTCACATGCTACCATGTTTTGTTTTGTTTGCTTGTTTGTTTTAAAGATTTTATTTATTTATTTCACAGACAGAGATCACAAGTAGGCAGAGAGGCAGGCAGAGAGAGAGAGGGGGAAGCAGGCTCCCTACTGAGCAGACAGCCCGATGCCGGGCTCGATCCCAGGACCCTGAGATCATGAGCTGAGCTGAAGGCAGAGGCTTAACCCACTGAGCCACCTAGGTGCCCCATTGTTTTGTTTGTTTGTTTGTTTATTTTTGTTTGTTTGTTTTAAAGATCTTGCTTATCTGAGAGAGAGAGGGAGATGGATCATGTACAGGGGGATGGAGCAGAGGGAGAAGCAGGCTCCCTCCAAGCAAGGAGCCAAATGCAGGACTTGATCCCAGGACCCTGAGAACATGACCTGAGCCAAAGGCAGAGGCTTAACCCACTGAGCCACCCAAGCGCCCCAGGGCAATCTGGTTTTTTTTTTTTTTTTTTTTTTTTTAAGATTTTATTTATTTATTTGACAGATCACAGGTAGGCAGAGAGGCAGACAGAGAGAGAGAAAGAGAAGCAGGCTCTCCGCTGAGCAGAGAGCCAGATGTGGGGCTCGATCCCAGGACCCTGGGATCATGACCTGAGCCGAAAGCAGAGGCTTTAACCCACTGAGCCACCCAGGTGCCCCCAATCTGTTTTTGATTTGCTTTTGTACCTCCATCCTGGGCACATTGTAGACAACCAAGAATACCACTCATGAGCTGCTTCCAGTGCTCCCAGGGCTTCTGTCCTTATGCTGCTTTTTCTCTGTGGACTGTGGTCTGAACCTTGCCCTCCTTTCTGCCTTCTGTTTCCATCAGGAGAAAGAACTGGTCCTTTCCTCTGATGTTCTCTATGAGTCAGAGACCTTGTTGAGTCGCAAGGGAGCAGCTGCAGTGTGCCCTCACGTTCTCAGTCCTGACGTGTGTTCATTAGCCACAATCAAAGATCCATTTCCCCAGAAACTGGCTCCTGGATGGGCAAGAGGTGCTCACCGGGCGCTTGTCAGACGGAAGAGTGCCTGGATGGCCAGCCTAAGTGGCTTGCTTCTGAGGATGGGCTTGGCATTGACCTACACCAGAGCCCTGTCTGGGAAGTCATTTCACGGGCCAGCAATCAGACATTGGCAGATGGAAACTTAAGACCCCCTTTCCTAGTTGTTGCTCTTCCATTTGGTTGAAGCTTAGTGGAGACAGCTGAGGTTTCTGGTTTTGGCAGAGTCTTTTCCATATGCCTCCTTCTCACCGCTTCCTCCACTGGGGGTCTAGTAAGGGTCCTTTCTCCTACCTCTGGCTTAGTACCTACCGTAGTATATTATGGTGGAGTTATTGCCTTATTGCCTGCATTCCAGGCGGGACTGTGAGTTCTGAGAGCTGGGCTTACCTGTGTCTAATCCCCTTCCCATTCCCATACTGCCAGAAGTCAGTAGCTATCCAGGAGCCAAGTAAGCTGTGGCTCTCACGTGTTGAATGCACTGTGCTAATTACTTCCCATATATCACGTTGTTTAACGCACACAACACTGAGAGGTTGGAATCCTCATACCCTTTTTACAGATGAGGGTGCTGAGGCTCAGACTGGTTAGGACAGTTGCCTGAAGCTGCACTGCTAATAAATGGCAGAGCTGAGATTTGAACCCAGGTGTGTAAAGCTGTGTCTTTGATTACCACACAGAGGGCCTCCCCGAGGAGGATGGCTGTTGAATCTAATTCTTCCAGTTTGGAAAGTACCTGCCTGACTGGCCAGACTGGTGTTGGCTTCCAAGAACACTCCCTGCTTTCGAGCACAGCAAAGTGTCTTGTTGGTCACTGAGCCAGAACCAAATGTTGGCAGGCTTTAGAGCCCCCTGCAGAGTCTTGTTCCAGGCCAGCGGGAAGAGGAGGTCCTGAGAATGGCTGCATTTAGTGTCTCCCTGGATCTTCTTCAAGGCAGTGAGCACCCCCACATAGAACCAGAAGAAATAACCAGCTAGCTGGTGGGCCAGGCATGTAGAGTGGAAGGGACTTGTAGGAGAAAAAAACTAGTCTCTGATCCAAGTGATTAATCAGCCTGTTTTCAGTCTGGTGAAAGGAGAGAAGAAGGAGAACGGGGCCTGGTGGGGCACATACGGAGAGAAAGAAAGGAAGGGAAGGGCACCTGGGTGGCTCAGTGAGTTAAAGCCTCTGCCTTCGGCTCGGGTCATGATCCCAGGGTGCTGGGATCGAGCCCCACATCGGGCTCTCTGCTCCGCGGGGAGCCTGCTTCCTCCTCTCTCTCTGCCTGCCTCTCTGCCTAGTTGTGATTTCTCTCTGTCAAATAAATAAAATATATATATAAAAAAAAAAAAGGAAGGAAGGGAAATTGCCTTTATTTGGCTTCTCCCTTGGGCCAGACGTCATGCCGTGGATGAGCTCACTGTCCCTCACACCAGCCTGCAAGAAGCGGGTATCGGGGGGCGCCTGGGTGGCTCAGTGGGTTAAGCCGCTGCCTTCGGCTCAGGTCATGATCTCAGGGTCCTGGGATCGAGTCCCGCATGGGGCTCTCTGCTCAGCAGGGAGCCTGCTTCCCTCTCTCTCTCTCTCTGCCTGCCTCTCTGCCTAGTTGTGATTTCTCTCTGTCAAATAAATAAATAAAATCTTTAAAAAAAAAAAAAAAAGAAGCGGGTATCGGTATACCCATTTAACAGGTGAGGAACTGTAGATCACAGAGGTTAAACAGCTTACTCAGGTCATACACCTGACAAATCATGGCCTGAGGTGTAAGCCTTTTGATCCCCCTGTGCTTCTCAGTTCAGTGCCGGCTTTTCTTGCTCATGTCACTCTTACGAATGTGTGCACGTGTGCATCTGTAGGCCGTGAGCAGAGGCCGGAGGGGAAACCAGAGCTCTGGCTACCTGTCCTGCTCAGCAATGTGGGCCCTACCTAGTCCAGCAGGACCCTGGGCTCAAACCAGCAGTGGCCTTATATTTTTCCCCTTTCTTGTACCTTGCCATCCCTGGTTTATTTTTAGAGAGCTATTTTTATTTCTGCTCCCACTTCCCTGGCTGGAGGCTGGGGTTGGGGTGCAGGGAAGGCATGGGGAATCAGAGGAGGCAGAGGCGGCATCTCAGCGGCACACTCGGCTGGGCTCTGGGGACTGTGCTCACCTGCTTGCCTTGATGACCTCTCCTCCGGTCACCTGTGGGCTCCCGGGGATCCTGGACAAGGGGACAGTTGCCCTTCTCATTTCTTTGCCTTCTCAGAAGGGAATGAACTCTCCCCTGGAGCAGAACAGGAAGTAGCATGTGGCACTCTTTATATTTTTAGCTCACTGGCTGTTTCTGAGGCTAAGAACTTTGAGAGAATATGGGGTACTGGTTAAAAGCCAGAATACGTGGGACTGAGGTCTGGCTCTACTGGTAGCTTTGGGCAAGTCACTTTGTGCCTTCATGGCTTCCTCATCTGTAGCTTGGGGGCACTAACCATAGACCTCTCAGGGATGACCTGAGAATTAAAAGAGCTCATACAGGTACAGCACAGCTGTGGCACTCATTAGGTGTTGGTTGTTTTATTGTTAGCCTGTGTCTGGACCCTGGACACCTCCCGCCAAGGGGTGGTTGCCAGTAATTGTTGATAGGACCGAGCAGAACTTCAAGACTGTTGGTTGGGTCCTGTTTCCACCTGAGCGTTGGCTGGGGTGGTTGTTGGGTCTAGTCAGTGATGGCCTGCAGGACCCCATGGAGTAATTCCCCTGGCAGCTGCCTGCAGCCCACCCCCTCCAGCCTTGACTTGGGCCTTGGGAAGAGGAGTCTTCCAACCTGAGGACATCAGGAGCCCCTGGCCTTGTGTTTGGTTTTGTACCTTTCTGAGGCTCTGGCTTTGGGTTGTGAGCTCTAGAGAGGTTGGGGACTGTGTCCCATGGGTGAGGACAGTAGCAGATGCTTCCGGGTGCTTTTGCCAAAGGTTTTGAAGGAGGAGCTTGCCCCTGGCCAATGGTTTTAGCTAGTAATAGTGAAAGACATCTTTGGAAGCTTGTACCTGGGGGCTGAGAAGCTAATCAGATACCATCGCTGCTGGGATTACTGGTGTTTGGGAGGCAGTGTTTCTTAGAATGTGAGCTGGCACTCAGGCCCAAGCATTTCCACGTGTGTGGTTTTTAATTTATCTGAAAATGTTTTAATTAGATAAATAGTGCTTATTCATAATAGACAATTAGAAAATACTTAAGTTGGGGTGCCTGGGTGGCCCAGTCAGTTAAGCATCTGCCTTCGGCTCAGGTCATGATCTCAGGTCCTGAGATGGAGCCCCACGTCCACCCATCCGTCTGTCCATCATCCTTCGGTCTCCGTGCTCAGTGGGGGGTCTACTGCTCCCTCTCCCTCCACCTCCCCCGCTCATGCACGCTCCCATGCACTCAGTCTGTGTCAAATAAATAAAATCTTTTTTTAAAAAAAGAAAAAAATACTTAAGTCATGGAGATAGAATGGATAGCATGCAGCATAGTCAATAATATTGTATTACAGATTCGAAGGTTGGTAAGAAAGTAAATATTAAAAGTTCTAATCTCCAGAAGAAAAAAATTATTTGTAAATTTGTATGGTAACAGATGGTAACTAACTTACTGTAGAAATCTTTTTGCATTGGATATAAATGTTGAATCATTATGTTGTACACCTGAAGCTAATGTATGTCAATTATACTTCAATAAAAAAAGAAAATACAGCTGAGCACTGACAAGGAACTAAAAGTCATACATAATCATGGCATCTATAAGTGGCTGGTGTAAATTTTATTCTGTGTTCTTTCAGATTTTACTATGTGTGTACTTACTTGGTTTTCTTTGAAAAGTGGGGTATTATTTAACATTCCATTCTGGGACTTGCCTTTCCTGTTCTTCAGGTGGCTTCTTCTTTCTGCTCTCTAACCTTCCCTGCCCTTTCTGAGTGAGCAAAGAAAGGCGTCTTGCCCAAAGGAGTGCATTTGGGAAGGACAGTATGACTGTTCATTGCTGTGATGGTTTAAAGGGCGGAAGGCAAAAAGGTGCCTATTTTTCCCAACCCCCCCCCATCTGCTCTCCCTTCCCCACCCCCTGCCTTTTTCTCCCCCTCCTTCCAAACAAAACCCAGAAAGGATACCGCCTCCAGTCTGAAGATTTCTTTTCATGGCTTTTAGGGAGAACCCTCTCATGATTTCAGAAAAAAAGGTACACAGAGAAGAGGTGGGAAGGATCATGCCTTGGCTTGGGGCAGGGGGAGTACTTGGGAAGAATAATAGAGAGCAGGGCCTGGGTCCCTACCTCTTTTCTGAAACAAGAAGGAATTGGATCGTTGGCTGCAGTGGCAGATGGTAATGGGATCTCCTCACTCAGAGAGCAGGCAGGGCGACCAGGCAGAAACCTAGAAAATAAGGAGCCCAGATATGAGTCAGAAACAGGGAGAAGGAAATAGGTCTCAGTGGGACATGCTCCTCCGCCGAGGCTCTGCTCTTTCCATGAACTTGCACCTGGTCTGCTTTCCCCACCTGGCAGTGCCCAGGCCAAGTGGTTTGACAGGTCTGGTGGCCCCAGCCCTGCTGACGCCCACATGTTCGCAGCTGCTGTGTGGCACTTTGCTGGGTCGTGGGCAGGGGTCTGAGCATAGTAGTCCGGCAAAGGGAGGATGTTCCCAGCCTCAACAGCTCCAATTCTGTTCTGGAAAAACAGCCCAGAGGCAGGGAGAAAACTGAAGATGGGGCTTTACTTCTTACAGAGTGAAATGGGGGTGCCTGGCAGTAGGAGAGGAGAAGGCCTATCTGGGCCCTGAGAGTGAGTGAGACTTGACATCTCAGGTTTCTTCTGGACCACTCTGGTCTGCACATGGGCTGGTGTTGCATGGCGGGGCCAGGAATTCATGGCTATGAACAGGATGATTTCCATAAGCTGTGTGTCACTGTGGGCCTGACTGGGTCATACTTGTTTTCCTGTGGGATCCCAGTCCTGGTGCGACCTGGCAGATGCTGTCTGGGCCACAGAGCAAGCTAGCTTCCTGTGTGTCCCCTCAAGGCTGCCCTGCTCCTCTCCCTTCCTCCACTCCTGAGCTATAATTAAGTTCCTCCGTGAAACCGAATCCCTCAGCTGACACACGCTTGTAACGGCAGTCCTGGTCATTGGGCAGCTCGTCTGGGGTGATTCTTGGGGCTGGTGTCTCAGCCTCCAGACGGTCCTGGGTAGGTCTGTGTGGGAGGTGGAGACCCGCCAGGAAAGGGGTGGGTCTGGTGAGGCAAGGGCAGGCCTTGCCCAAGAGTCAAAAAGTGGGAAGCCATGGGGGTGATGAAGGGCTGGTAAGCAGCCAGAGAGTGCCAGGGGACACAGAGGGTAGAGGAGGACCGGCTGCCTTGCAGGGTGAGAAGGCGTGGACGGGGACAAGCTTTTGAATCACTGAACTACGAGGCAGAATGTGAACGGCTTATGTTACTTTTTTTTTTTTTTTTAATTTGAGAAAGAGAGAGAGAAGGAGCAGAGGGAGAAGCAGACTGCAGACTTCCTTGCTGAACAAGGACTCATTCCTAGGACTCCAGGATCATGACCAGAGCCAAAGGCAGATGCCTGACCGACTGAGCCACCCAGGCGCCCGGTTCATGTTACATTCCATATTTTTTTCCAGCATTTTAAAATTGAGATCTACTTCGCATAACATAAAATTCACTACTTTAAAGTGTGCACTTCAGTGGTTTGCTATGTTGTATCACCACTAATTCCAGAACATTCCCATCACCCCCAAAACAAACCCTATGCCTATTAATAGTTAGTCCCAGTACTACACTTCCTTCAGCCATCACTTGGCAGCCACTAATCTATCCTTCTCTAGGGATTTCCCTATTTTAGACATTTCGTATAAATGAAATCATACAACATGTGGCGTTTTGTGTCTGTCTTCTTTCAGTCAGCATAATGTTGTAAAGGTTCATCTGTGTGCTTGCTCAGTAGCACGTAATGGTACTTCATTCTTCTTTATTTCTACTTGATGTAAAGTACATTTTGCTTATCCATTGGGTTGCTTCGAGTTTTTGGCTGCTATAAACATTCCTTTACAGGCTTTTGTGTGCACATACGCTTTCAGTTCTTTTGGGAATAAGGGCTGGGATTGCTGGGTCATGTGTGACTCTGTGTGTGACACTTTGAGGAACTACCAAAATGGCGGCACAGCGCCCTCACTGTATTTATTTATTTGTTTGTTATGTTTATTGGCTATTTCTTTTTCATTGTAAAATAGACATAACATAAAATTTACTATTTTATCCCTTCATTAAATGTACAGTTCAGCGGCATTAAGTACGGTCACACTGTTGTTCACCATCACCACCGTCCATCTCCAGAACTTTTTCGTCTTGGGAAAATGAAACTTTGTAGGTAATGCCCCACCCCACCCCTTGCCCCCAGCGCCTGGCAACCACTGCCCTCCTTTCTGTATCTAGGCATTTGACTAGGCTCAGTAGGTCATGAGTGGAATCATCCAATAGTTTTGCTTTTGTGATTGGCTTACCTCACCTAACATAATGGCTTCAGGATGCATCCATGTTATTGTTTAAGTTGATTTCCTTACCTTTTAAGGCTGAAAAACTCCCCTATATCTGTATACAGGCATACCTTGTTTTATTGCACTTCATTTTATTGTGCTTTGGAGAGAAATTCCTTTTTTATTTATTTATTTATTTATTTATTTATTTATTTATTTACACAAAGTGAAGGCTTGTGGCAGCCCTGCTGAGAGCAAGTCTCTCGGCCCCATTTTTCCAACAGCATTTGCTCATTTCATGTCATTGTGTCCTATTCTGGTAATAATTGCAATTTTTTAAACCTTTTCATTTTTATTAAATTTGTTGTGGTGATCTGTGATTAGTGATTATGACTCACTGAAAGCTCAGATGATGCTTAGCATTTCATAGCAATCAAGTATTTTGTAATTAAGCTATGTCCATTTTTTTTTTCATTTATTTGTTTATTTACAGCATAACAGTGTTCATTGTTTTGGCATCACACCCAGTGATCCATGCAGTACGTGCCCTCCCTATTACCCACCACCTGGTTCCTCAACCTCCCCCCCCCCCCCGCCCCTTCAAAACCCTCTGGTTGTTTTTCAGAGTCCATAGTCTCTCATGGTTCATCTCCCTTTCCAGTTTCCCTCAACTCCCTCTCCTCTCCATCTCCCCATGTCCTCCATGTTATTTGTTATGCTCCACAAATAAGTGAGACCATATGATACTTGACTCTCTCTGCTTGACTTATTTCGCTCAGCATAATTTCTTCCAGTCCCGTCCATGTTGCTACAAAAGTTGGGTATTCATCCTTTCTGATGGAGGCATAATACTCCATCGTGTATATGTACCACATCTTCCTTATCCATTCATCCGTTGAAGGGCATCTTGGTTCTTTCCACAGTTTGGCAACCGTAGCCATTGCTGTGATAAACATTGGGGTACAGATGGCCCTTCTTTTCACTACATCTGTATCTTTGGGGTAAATACCCAGCAGTGCAATTGCAGGGTCATAGGGAAGCTCTATTCTTAATTTCTTGAGGAGTCTCCACACTGTTCTCCAAAGTGGCTGCACCAACTTGCATTCCCACCAACAGTGTAAGAGGGTTCCCCTTTCTCCACATCCTCTCCAACACACGTTGTTTCCTGTCTTGCTAATTTTGGCCATTCTAACTGGTGTCAGGTGGTATCTCAATGTTGTTTTAATTTGAATCTCCCTGATGGCTAGTGATGATGAACATTTTTTCATGTGTCTGAAGGCTATGTCCATTTTTTAAGACATTATGCTGTTGCACACTTACTAGCCTACGCTATAGGGTAAGCAGAATTTACTTGCCCTGGGAAACCAAAAACACTTTATCGTGATGTGTGCTTGATTGCAGTGGTCTGGGACTGAACCTACAAGTATCTGGGAGGTATGCCTCCAGCGCATTTTGTTTATTCGTTCATCTGTCGATGATCCGTTCATCTGTAGCTTTCAGCTTTTGGCTTTGTGAATGTGCTGCTATAAATATGGATGTAAAAATATCTGTTTAGGTCCTTGTTTTCAGTGTCTTGGGTTCTATATACCCAGGAGTAGAATTGCTGGGTCATGTGCTAATTTTAGTTTTAATTTTTTAAGGAACCGCCATACTGTTTTCCATAGTGGCTATGCTGTTTGACATTCCCAACAACAGTGTACAAGAGTTCCCATGCCCTCCCTCTTGATTGATAGTTTGAGTATAGAATCCTTAGAATTTTGAGGTCACTCCTCTATGTTTTAGTATGAATAATGAAGTTAACTGGCTTTTGGGTACTTTGTAGTAGGTAATCTGTTTTTTTCCTCTCTGAAAGATGTCAGGATTTTCTTTATTCTTGGAGTTCAGGCATACCACCAGGATATAACCAGGTATTTATCTTCTTTCCTTAATATCTGCAGGGCCCTAATGGCTGAAGAGTCCTTGGGAAATTTTCTACTATTTGTTTCTTCAGTGTCCCTAACCTCTACTTCTAGAACTCTGAATAGACTTTGGACTTTTGGACTTTTTGGTTCACTGCTAGTGTGTAGAAAGGTGATTGATTTTTAAAAAACGATTATTGACATGCAATATTGTATTAGTTTCAGGTGTACAACAAAGTGATTTAATATAGACATTAGAAAATAAGTCACCATAGTAAGTCAAGTTACCATCTGTCACCAAACAAATATTGTTACCATATTATTGACTATATTCCCAATGTGTACAGTATATCCTCATGTCTTGTTTATTTTATAACTGGAAGTTTGTACCTCTTAATCTCTGTCACCTGTTTGATCTATCCCCGCCCCGGGACCCATCAGCTTTGATCTTTGTATCTATGAATCCCTTTCTGTTTTGTTTGATTGTTTGCTTTTTAGATTCCACATATAAATGAAATTGCATGGTATCTGTCTTTCTCTGTCTGACTTAGTTCAGTTAGCACAATATCCTGTAGGTCCATTCACGTTATTACACATGGCAAGATTCTATTCTTTCTGATGGCTAAATGATATTCCATTGTGTGGAATACCAGTGGACATTTAAGTTGTTTCCATATCTTGGCTATTGTAAATAATGTTGCAGTGAACATAGGGGTACATATGTCTTCTCAAGTTAGTGTTTTTATTTATTTATTTGAGAGAGCAAGTGAGCAAGAGCACAAGCATTATGGGAGGAGGCAGAGGGAGAGGAAGAAGCAGACTCCCCACTGAGCAGGGAGTCCGATGTGGGGCTCGATTCTAGGACCCTGAGATCATGACCTGAACCGAAGGCAGAGGCCTAACCCACTGAGCCACCCAGGCGCCCTCGTAGTATGGACATTTTAACAATAGTAATTCTTCCAATCCATGAGCAGGGTATATTTTTCCTTTATTTGTGTTGTCTTCAATATTTTTCAGCAGTGTCTTACAGTTTTTACAGTATGGGTGTTTCACTTCCTTGGCTGAATTTATTCCTAGATATTTTATTCTTTTTGATGCAATTGTAAATTTTCTTAATTTCTTTTTCCTATAGTTCATTATTAGTATACAGAAATGCAACAAATTTCTGCATATTGATTTTATATCCAGCAACTTTACTGAATTCATTTATTAGTTTCGTGGTGTAGGCTTTAAGGTTTTCTATGAAAGTATCATGTCATCTACGAAAGAGTGACAGTTTTACTTGTTCTTTTCCAGTTTGGGTGCCTTTTATTTCTTTTTCTTGCCTAATTCTTGTGGCTAGGACTTACAATACTGTGTTGAATAAAAATGGCAAGATTGGGCATCCTTGTCTTGTTTCCAATCTTAGAGAAAAGGCTTTCAGCTTTTCATCACTGAGTATGATGTTAGCTGTGGGCTTGTCATATATGGCCCTTATTATGTTGAGACATGTTCCCTTTATATCCACTTTGTTAAGTTTTTATCATAAACTGATGTTAAATTTTGTTAAATGCTTTTTCTGCATCTATTGAGATGATTCTATGATTTTACTTTTCATTTTGTTTAACGTAGTGTATTATGATGATTTGTGGATAACGAACCATCCTAGCTTCTCTGGAATAAATCCCACTTGATCATGGTGTCTGATCTTTTTAATGTATTGTTGAATTCAGTTTGCTAATATTTTGTTGAGGATTTTTTGATTAATTTTATATATCAATCTTTTATCATTCAAACTTGCTAAATTTATTTATTCATTCTAGTAGATTTTTTAGTGACTTTCTTAGGATTTTCTAAGACCATGTCATGTAAGATCATGTCATCTGCTAATATAGTTTTACTTTTTCCTTTCCAATCCAGATAACTTTTCGTTCTTTTCCTCTTTCCTAATTACCTTGGCTACAATCTACAGTACAGTATTGAACAGACATGGTTAGAGTGGACATCCTTGTCTTATTCCTCATCTCAGGGGGAAAGCTCGCAGTCTTTGGAGCTGTTTATTTTTGAATAGGTAATTATTGACATGCTACAAAATTCACAAGGTGTTCCCTCTTTCCCTCCCCTGTCTCTCAGCTGCTCAGTCTCCCCTCATGGAGGCAGCCCTCTTGGTCACTTTCATTTATGAGCATGTAACTTTATATTATTCTATTATTATGTTATTACCTTTCAGGCAGATGGCCGTCTGCCTTGTTCACTGGTCTGCTGCTTGCTTTACATATTGTATCTTGTGCCTGCTGGCATACTAGTACACTGTGGAGCTTCCTCATTCTTTTTTCCTTCTCCCTCATTTGTTGTGTGGGTGTGTCAGTCTCTAGTCACGATGTCCAGGTGATTTCCAGTCTTTGGCTCTAGTGAGTAACCTTGCCATGTGTCATTTTGCACACAGATAAACAGATTGACAGTGATACAGTGTGACAGATGCAGAGATGGAGACCTTGGAAGAGCTTGGGGGAAGAGGAAAAGGCTCCTGGACAAGGCTGGTAGATGGCACTTTAAGAAAAGCCTCAGGCTGAACACCGGTATGGGAGGTAGTCCTGGCGGGCTGGGAAGGTCACACTAGGTGAGATTTGGGAAGGGCAAATGTGAGTAAAGGAGCAACAGCTCAGATGTGTTTGGGAAAATCAAGAGTATTAGTTATCTATTGCCTTCTAACAAATGACCCCAAAACTTAGTGGCGTAAAACGACATTTGTGATCTTGCGGTTTTTGTAGGTCAGGAGGAAGGTATTATAGTGAGCCGTTTTAGAAGACTGCTGCCAGCAGCAAGTCGTAGTGAGGATGGGATTTGCTAGGGCAGGCCAGCATGACAGTGTGCAGCCATTATTGTAGCTAATCTGACATGCTTGGCTGAGAAGCTGAGATTGATGCGAGAACAGTGGGAACCAGCGAGGGCCCTTGAGTAGGAGAGTAATGTGGTAGCTGTCATCTTGGACAATTAAAGCGCTAGCATTATGCTAGAGAGGTCAAAATGGAGAGAGATACACAGCAGGAGAATGAGATGAGGAGATATCTGTATTAACTTAGGTGAAAAAGGTTGCTTTGTACTGAGCACTTTCTTTGAACTGTGTGCTTTGGGCTCTAGGTTTTCTTATCTTAGAAAGGACTACAAATTTAGTTTGCAGCTAAGGAGACTAACCTCAAAGAGATAAGAAGCTTGTGTATGGTCCCCAGCTAGTAAGTTGCAGAGTGGCACTCCTATCTGCCTGGCCTTGAAGACTGCCTTTTGGGGGCCATGGAGATAGAGAGATGGGGGTGATTGGAGAGGTAAGGTCTTGGCTGTTCCTGGGTGCTAAAGAGAGACAGAGGAGTCTGAGAGGTTGACTTTTTGAACCTAGGTGACTAGGACAAAGAAGACACTGTGACAGGAAGAAGAGAGACCAGAGGGGACACTGGTGTGGTGGGAGAAGGTGAGTCATCCTTGGAACACTGGGTACTTGTTGTCAGGGTCCCTCCCAGTTGTAGGGGAATCATAAATAGTTCCTGTACTTTGTATATGAGGTGCCCTTGGCCAAAAAGGGCTCCAGAAGTGGGAGCTTATTGGTAAAAGGGTACTTACTGTGGGGCTGTTGTTTGGTCGAACACTGGGTTTACACGTTCTCTCAGCAGCTTGTACACTCCATGGTGGGGCCTCTGCCAAAGGCCGCTGGTCAGAGCAGTCACTGGCCAGCCCAGATTCAAGGAGAGGAACTAGACTCTGCATCTTGAGGCAGGAGTAGCAAGGGGATGGTAGCTATCTTTAATCCACAGATAGCTGGTGATAGAGAGCAGGGATTTGAACCCAAATCTATGAGTCTGACCCAGAGCTCTTTCTGCCACACCACACCATGTCCCTTTCTGCTGCTGATTCCTTGGGGGCTGCAGAGCTTGCTGGCTCGTATTTGTGTTGTTAGAGGGCAATGATTCTTCCTTTAGTCTCCCAGAGTAGAAGTGGCACTGGTTACCCATTTTTCCCAGGGGAACATCCAAGATCACCCTGAGAGAACTGTCTAGAACAGACTTTTTCATAGGGATTTGCTAGCTGCCTTCCCAGGCTCTAACACCTATTGCTAGACATGCATGGAATTTCCCCCATGGAGTTTCCCTTTCTGCACTTAGTAGCCTTTGATCCCCAGCACTGGCCCTGTGGGATCCTTGTGGCTTTGCAGCGAGATGTGCAGGCTAGCCTTGTCACTGGTTGTCTCAGAAAGTATCTAGTTCCATGATTCCGAAACATGGCTCAGCCGGCAGATCCACCAGGGAATTTTGTAGAAAAATGTAGATTCCTGGCCCTTGTTTCAGGCCTCTTGAATTAGGATTTCTAGGAATGATGTCCAGAAATCTGCATTATAAAGCTCCCCATAGACTTGAGGCAGCAAACCTGATTGGGGAAACCACTGACTTCTCAGAAAGGTGCCTCTGAGATCGTTGGTCAGAGGAGTCAGTGGGACCTGACAGTGATGGTCCTGAGGGCCTCATACTTCACAACCAGAAATGACTCCTGAACACATCCAGGAGGTTTCTGACCGCATCTGCTCAAATCTTTGACATTCTTCTGCATTCTTTGATAGTATCTGAACTTTATGGTGACGACTGGTTTTCTTTCTTTTTTTGTGGGTGGGGGTGTGTGGAGAAGGGCAGAGGGAAAGAGAAGGGGAAAGAAGTAGACTCCATGCCCAGCATGGAGCCTGACGTGGGACTCTGTCCCATGACCTGAGCCAAAGTCAGGGTCGGATGCTTAACCACCTGTGCCACCCAGGCGCCCCACTGGTTTTCTTTTAAAGCATTTGCAGAGGGGAGTAAGTTCTGCCAGCAGTTGGCAGACCCTTCTTTTTTTTTTTTTTTTTTTTAAAGATTTTATTTATTTACTTGACAGAGATCACAAGTAGGCAGAGAGGCAAGCAGAGAGAAAGGAAGGGAAGCAGGAAGCAGGCTCCCCACTGAGCAGAGAGCCTGATTCTGGGCTCGATCCCAGGAATCTGGGATCATGACCTGAGTCGAAGGCAGAGGCTTTAACCCACTGAGCCACCCAGTCACCCCTTGGCAGACCCTTCTTTTTTTTTTTTTTTTTTTTTAAGATTTTTTATTTTTTTGACAGAGATTACAAGTAGGCAGAGAGGCAGGCAGAGAGAGAGAGAGAGGAGGAAGCAGGCTCCCAGCCAAGCAGAGAGCCCGATGCGGGGCTTGATCCCAGGACCCTGGGATCATGACCTGAGCCGAATGCAGAGGCTTTAACCCGCTGAGCCACCCAGGCGCCCCTTGGCAGACCCTTCTTAACTGGGACCTACTTGGTCTGATTTATCTGGAATATACAATTTGTTGGCTTAGTTCTCTGGTTATCTTTTTTTTTTAAATATTTTATTTATTTGACAGAAATCACAACTAGGCAGAGAGGCAGGCAGAGAGAGAAGAGGAAGCAGGCTCCCTGCAGTGCAGAGAGCCCGATGCAGGGCTCTATCCCAGGACTCTGGGATCATGACCTGAGCCGAAAGCAGAGGGTTTATGTACCAGTGCAGAGAGCCCGATGCAGGGCTCTATCCCAGGACTCTGGGATCATGACCTGAGCCGAAAGCAGAGGGTTTATGTACCAGCCACCCAGGCGCCCCAGTTCTCTGGTTATCTTTGGTGCAAAGACTGTGACAACCCTAGATATAGCCAAGTTAAGACAATAGTCAGACCTTTCTAGTTCTGCATCTTGGATCTACTTAAGGTCCTCTTGTATCTTTTGAAACCCTAGATGATTGGTCAGTTAAACAACTAACGTCTTCATTTTAGAATATTTGGAAAATACAGAGAAATATAAAGAAGAAAATAAAAGCTACTTTAGAATCTTCCTCCCAGAGAATTACCACGGTCAATATTTTCATGAATATTCATTCTTTCCTGCCTTCTCTCTCTCTCTCTCTCTCTCTCTCACACACACACACACACACATACCTTCCTACACTATCTTTTTGAAAACCACGTTGAAGTCATATTGTGATACTATTATTTAGTAGCTTTACTGAGATAGAATTCAGATACCATGAAGCTCATCAGTTAAAATGTACAATTTGATGGTTTTGAGTATATTTGCAGAGCTGTGTAACCATTGCTCTAATTTAATTTTAGAACCTTTTCATCATCCTAGAAGGCAGTCTTGTATCCATTAGCATTCACTCCCCATTATCTCGTCCCCTGCCCCCAGCCCAAGGCAACCATTCAGCTACTTGTTGTTTCCACAGATTTGCCTTCTCTGGACATTTTATAGAAATGGGGTTATACAATATGTCGTCTTTTGTGATTGTCTTCTTTCACCGAACATAATTGTGATACTTTAAACATTTATATCACTAGCAATTTGGATATAGTTTTCAAGAATGCATTTTTAATTTAATTTTGTTTTATTCTAAGATTTTACTTATTTACTTGAAATTTGAGAGAGAGAGCACAAGGAGCGGGTAATGCAGGGAAGAGGGAGAGGAGAAGCAGACTTCCCGCTGAGCAGGGACCTCCCCTCTAGGGCGTAGGCGCCCCAAGAATGCATTTTTAACAAAGCAGAATAGTATTCCGTCTTATGAGTGTATCTGAGCTTATATAACCAGTTCTGCTGATAATTATTTATCATCTTCTGCTATTATATCTAATGCTTCCTGTACTCAAAAATCATCTTGTTTGTTAATTTATTGCTTAACTGTTAGGGCACCTGGATGGTTCACTTGTTGAGTGTCGGCCTCTTGGTTTCTGGTTGGGTCATGATCTTGGGTTCGTGGGATTGAGGCCCCCCACATTGGGGAGGAGGGTCTTGAAATTCTTTCTACCTCCCTCTCTCCCAGCCCTGCTCCTTTCCTTCCTTGCTCACGTGAGCACTCTCTCTCTCTCTAGAATAAAAAAATAAAATCTTTTTAAAAAACCTTATTGCTAGGGTCACCTGGGTGGCTCAGTGGGTTAACCCTCTGCCTTTGGCTCAGGTCATGATCTCAGGGTCCTGGGATCGAGCCCCACATCAGGCTCCCTGCTCAGTGGGAAACCTGTTTCCCTCTCTCTCTCTCTCTCTCTCTCTCTCTGCCTGGCTGCCTCTCAGTGTACTTAGGATCTCTCTCTGTCAAATAAATAAATAAAATCTTTTTTTTTTTTTTAAAGATTTATTTGTTTGACAGATAGAGGTTACAAGTAGGCAGAGAGGCAGGCAGAGAGAGAGAGAGGAGGAAGCAGGCTCCCAGCCAAGCAGAGAGCCTGATGTGGGGCTCGATCCCAGGACGCTGGGATCATGACCTGAGCCTAAGGCAGAGGCTTTAACCTACTGAGCCACCCAGGTGCCCCAATAAATAAAATCTTAAAAAAAAACAACAACAAAACTTACTGCTAATCTGTCTGAATTCCTCACTAGAACAGAAGCCCTTTGAGGATACCCACTTTGTCTTGTTAACATTGTCTCCCCACTCCCCAGCCTTGTTCCAGGCTAGTTGGTAGGTATTCAGTTTTAAGAGTGTCTGTTTGTTTGTATATAATTTGAATGAACCAGAATGTTAAGGCCATTGATAAACTTCACCAAACTGCCAAATTCCAGAGAGGTATATTAATTTACCTGTCTGCAGTCTGCAAGAGTGCTTGACTTTATAAAGCTAATTTATAGCGGAAGCCCTGTGATGTTTTGTAAATTGGCACTCTCTGACCTGTGAGCCAGTTAGTTTAGGAGTACGTACTCATCTGTCCCCTTCTGTGGGCCTCAGAAGTTCTGTCTGTTGGGTAAGATGGCGGCTCTGACCTCTTGGGTCTTCTTCATGGCCCTGTGGTACTGTGTGGTTCCCCATTGCCCTTAGAGAGGCTGCGAGGCATTTTCTGACCACGTGCCCTGTGGTGTGTGGATGTGCTGGGGAGTGAGTAGAGTTGGATTGGTTAAGTATGTATAGAGCATTGGTTCCAGCTGCTGATTGAAACACCATTTGAGAGGCGTCTGTGTGGCTCCGTGGGTTAAGCCTCTGCTTTCAGCTTGGGTCATGATCTCAGGATCCTGGGATCGAGCCCCTCATCGGGCTCTCTGCTCAGCAGGAAGCCCGCTTCCCCTTCTGTTTCTGCCTTCTTCTCTGACCTCTCTGTCAAATAAATAAAAATAAAAAAAGAAACATCATTTGAAGTCATCGGGAGAGATATCACTCTGGAAGTCATGTGTCTTCACAAATAGAACTGAAGAAATGCTTCCAGGAAGTGACACAGTCAGCCCAGTGTGCCCCCTCTGAGGATGGTGGGCACCGCCAGGGCTGGTAGACACTGCCCGAGTCACTGCAGGCCTCAGGCCCTGCTCCTGTCTACACAGTTCCTGTCTGGGAAAGCCGGCTACCCACCCATGCGGATGAGCTGCCCCGAGAGCTGCCAGGGCTGCAGGCAGGTCTCCCCAGGTCGGGGCGGCAGTCCTTTTCTCTGCAGATGAGCTGTGGCATCTGCGTGTCTTCTAGGGAAGCATGTGGAACAGACACGGGATTTGAAGGAAGAGCCGGTTGGCCGGGATGGTGCTTGTGTGTAGCAGAGAGCCCATGTGTCCTTGTGTGGGGTCAGTTAGAGCCCTGGCAGTTCACCTTCTCCCACAAATGCTGGCTGCTTCTCCTCTTATTCACCTCCTATGACTTTCAGATCACATTCCACGTAGAGTCTGTGCCAACCCTTCGCCCGCTCACCCACGTCTCTCTCCTGGGATCCTGCCTCTTGGAACCACGGACATCACAAGTGCTACAGATGCCATCACTTCTGTTTTTTGTGTCTCCTAAATTTCTCCTGCTTGGTCTCCTACACAGCTGTTCACTGTTTGAGTCGTACTTCAGCTCGCTCCGTGCCCACTGCCGTGTTAGACTGTAGAAATAGGCAGCAGAAAGAGATCGGCCTGCCCTCTCCCAGGCGAACCATCTCCCTCCTTGCCTTGGCCCCGGGTCCCTTCCTCTCTGTGCCTTTGCTATCCTCCTTCCTCTTCCTCTTTCCTCTGTCTGCCCGTGAGTGTGCTGAGTGCTCTGTCCTTTCTCGGCTCCTCTCACCCTCTTGGTCCTTCCTGGCTAAGAACTTCTTCCCTTGTAGGGAAAAATACTGAACTTCTTCCCTTTTTTTTTTTACTTAGAGATTTTATTTATTCATTTGAAAGAAAGAACACAAGCATGGGGAGGGGCAGCGGGAGAGGAAGAAGCAGACTCCCTGATGAGCAGGGAGCCCGACATAGGGCTCAATCCCAGGACCCTGAGATCATGACCTGAGCTGACGGCAAGACGCTTAACTGACTGAGCCACCCAGGTGCCCCAAAATACTGAACTTCTTGCCACAAATCCTTTTCTGCTGAATGCCAGACCTATATGTCCCCCTGGCTACTGGAGTGCTCAGTTTTCAAGGCAGAACTCACCTCTGTCCCCTTCCTTCCCTTGTCTCCGTTTTATTCCGAACATACCATTCTCAGTTCCTGGGAGCTGAGTGACGGCTTGAACCCTTCTCTCTTCTACCATCCACAGGTGTCCCTCCCATTCTATCAGTGTGTATCCCCACTCTTCTGATTTCACCTCTCATGGTTTGCATAGTGGCTGCCCAAGGGACATGTCCGTGTCCTAATCCACAGAACCTGTGAATGTGACCTTCTTTGGAAAATGGTTCTTTGCGGGATTCTTGCCTACACTGTGGCTAGGTACAAGCTCGTGCTTGCTGACCTCTGGGCCTTCCCTCAGCCTGGAATAGGGATAGTGTTCCCAGTGCACAGTGATTCCATGTTCTTTATTTCGTTCAGTCTTCTCAAGTCCAAAGGCAGGGTTCTCTGCCTTCCTCTTCCTCCACATTCCTAGGTCTGGAGAAGATGTTCAAGGCTTTATGTCTGTCTAGCAGCTACAAGTGCAGTCTAGGTTTGGATTCTGGTTCTCTCACTCATTAGCTGAGGGCCTTTGACAGTTTATGAACCCCCTTGAGCTTCAGTTTCCTCTTCAAGAAAATGGGGCTGATGGATTGTCACGCAGGTTAGGTTATGTGGTAGTGTCTAGCACTGTGCTTGACACTGTTTAAAACTGGAGAGATTCACTGAGCTTCTACAGCGAGCACTCAAGCTGGGGCAAGCCCAGGACCTCTGACTCAAAGCCAGCCCCTCCCTCTGTCGTCCTGCTGCAGCGTTCTCATCCATGTGCTGTGCTTGGTGCTAGCTGTGGCAGGGGTCTATGAGGATGTGATCGTCTAGGAGCGTAAGCAGAGCATGTATACACGTGATGTGGTATGACAAAGCAATTATAAGTACGGGCTCTGGAGGAGTGCCTGGGCAGCTCAGTCGGTTGAACTTCCCACTTTTGGTTTTGGCTCAGGTCATGATCTCAGGGTCGTGGGATTGAGCCCCCTGTGGGGCTCTGTGCTCCGCACAGAATCTGCTCAAGGTTCTCTTTCCCTCTGTCCCCTCCTTGCTCGCACTCGCTCTCTAAAATAAACAAGTAAATTTTTTTTTTTTTTAAGATTTTATTTTTTATTTGAGCGATAGAACAATCAGTGGGGAGGAGCAGAAGGAGAAGGAGAAACAGACTATCCCCTGAGCAGGGAGTCTGATGCTGGACTCCATCCAAGAACCCTGGGATCATGACATGAGCTGAAGGCAGACGCTTAACCAACTGAGCCACCCAGGCGCCCCAATAAATAAAATCTTTAAAAAAAGAATGTGGGCTCTGGAGATTGACGTGGTGGATTCAAATTCAGGCTCAGTGACCATACCTCAGTGACCTTGAGCAAGTTCTCTTTGCCTTTCTAAGCCTCAGTTTCCTCACCTGTGAACTGAGAATAAGTGGTACACACCTTAGAAGGTAATTGAAAGGATTGAATGAAAGCATGCTCATAAAAAACATTTGGTGCGTGCCTGCCTCTTTATAAGCCCTAATAAATATTGTTAGAAAGGACCAGCTCCCACTATGGAGAGCAGTAAGTGCTTTGAGGCCCTGAGCCCCTGGGAGGCACAATTGTAGAAATCCTGGTGCTCCTAGAATTATGTAACAAGGGGACATGCAGAAAGAACATTTCCAATGTTGCCTCTTCTGTGAACTCAAGATTCTTCCCCTGCACTGCACAGGGGAGCTTGTCATTCTTAAACCCAGAGCTCTTGGTATTTCTCTTCTGGGGGTTGTTCTAGTCTTTTTTGTATTATGGTTGTTCTTTATACCAACGCACACCCCCTGGGAGCAGGATTGGGCACTGGGTAACTATTTGATTATTGGAGTTGAACCTGGGGGGATTCAGCAGTGGGAGTAGTCAACCCACTGCTAGCAAACCAGGGGGACCCTCTGGCTCCTGACCCCCACTTCTAGCGAGTCTTTTTCCCGTGGCCATGAGATGCAGGGTTCCTTCTTCCAAAGAGCTTTCCACTCTGTACATGGGACCTGACGTGGCTCCTGAAGCCCTGTGCACTGCCCCTCTTGGAGTCAGTTGCTGCCTCTCTCACCATCCAACAGGGGCATTGTTTGGATGGACCAAGCATCAAAAGGAGATACAGGTTTAATGCCAAGGTCATTGTAATTCTTGGGACTAGCACCTGGGATTTGGTTGTTTGGGGGATTTTTTTTTTTTTTTAAGAAACAAGATTTTATACATTCCTTTTTTTTTTGGTAGGGGGAAAGGGAGAGAAGCAGACCCTGTGCCGAGTGTGGAGCCTGATTCGGGGTTCAGTCTCACAACCCTGAGATCATGACTTCAGCCAAAATCAAGAGTCAAATGTTTAACCAACTGAGCCATACAATCGCCCCCAGGAATTATGTACATTCTTAATACTGAGTGTTAAGATTCTTCTCTGGAAAACTGCAGAATAACCCACACTGAACTTGTGACTATCTGTAACTGCTCATGAAACATCATCACCTGGGGGTCTCTAGGGTTCCAGAAATTTAGTAGGCCCAAAGTGACCCCTGTATTTTTTGCCAGCCCTCCTCTTCCAGAGTCCCTGCCTTATTGGGAGTGTCCCCACTCCCCTGGTCACCTCGTAGTGGCCCTCCATTTTTTCCCTCTCTCCATGGTCTCTTTTATTCAGTCACCAAGTCTTGTTAATTTCCTTCTAAATATTTCTTCTGCTTTTTGCCTTAAAGTTGGATGACATTAGCGCTACTTCAGCTTGGGGCTTGTTATTTGCATTGATTTTCAACCTTCTGTTTCCTCATGTTCCAGGAGTTTTCTTTCATAAATAGAATGTGGCTGCATTTAAATTTTTAAATCAGATCTGAAAATCTGTCTTGAGTCAGTATGATTATTTACATTTTTGGTATTTGACTTAAATATATCATGTTTTTGCATACTTTCCTTATACTTTCCCTTTTTTGCCTATTTTTCTCCTTTCCTGCCTTCTGTTAGATTGCTGGAGTTTTCTTTATTCCCTTTACTGGTTTGGAAATTACACATCTTGGGGCATCTGGCTGGTTGGAGGAGCATGCAGCTCTTAAAGTCCAGGATACTTAACATCATACATTTATTTATTTATTTATAAAGACTTTATCTTTATTAGCGAGAGAATGAGCAGGGAGAGAGGGAGGGGGAGAAGAAGACTCCCCACTGACCAGGGAGCCTGACTTAGGGCTTGATCTGAGCATCCCCAAAGGTGGACACTTAACCGACTGAGCCACCCAGATGCCCTGTAACATCTTATATTTAATACTTTTTTAAATTCTGGGAAATTCTCAGGGTACCTGGCTGGCTCAGTCATTAGAGCATGTGACTCTTGATCTCAGGGTCATGAATTCAAGCCCCACATTGGGTATGGAGCCTACTTAAAATTTAAAATATATAAAAATAAAATAAATTCTGGAAATTCTTCTTTATCTCTTCAGTTCTCTCCCATTTCTCTACTCTGGCTTTCTGGAATTCCTCTTAGATATATGTTGACCGTTCTACCATTCAAGTCTCCGTATCTGTTTTTTTTGCTGTTTTAGCTCTTTAATGATCTTAAATGTTCTCATTACTAAGGCTCAGATTGTTTTATTATTTCTGGTTTGGGGGATGATACTACTCCTTTTTGGTCTCTTCCTCTTGGTGGTTTATTTCCTTGCATGGTTTATGACTTTGGGTTGTGAGCTCATCTTCAGGAAGGACTCTGCTTTAAGGGTAAGTGTTGTGTCTTGGGTTGTGAAACTATCCCTAAGAGCAGTTTGCTT
The DNA here is from genome assembly GCF_922984935.1 of Meles meles. Classification (NCBI taxonomy): domain Eukaryota; kingdom Metazoa; phylum Chordata; class Mammalia; order Carnivora; family Mustelidae; genus Meles; species Meles meles. The sequence continues at coordinate 119,917,353 of NC_060070.1, read as the reverse complement.
CTGGTGGGGACATTGTTGTTTCAGTGGTCCTGGCTCAGTTTTGTGTTTCTTTTTGTTTTTTATTTGTTTGTTTGTTTTAAGATTTTATTTATTTGACAGAGAGAGAGAGCACAAGCAGGGGAGCAGCAGGCAGAGGGAGAAGCAGACCCCCTGCTGAGCAAGGAGCCTGATTCAGGGCTTGATCCCAGGACCCTGGGATCATGACCTGAGCCAAAAGCAGATTCTTTTTCTTTTTTTTTTTTTAATATTTATTTTTATTTGTTTATTTACAGCATAACAGTGTTCATTGTTTTGGCATCACACCCAGTGCTCCATGCAATACGTGCCCTCCCTATTACCCACCACCTGGTTCCTCAACCTCCCACCCCACCCCCACCCCCCTGCCGCCCCTTCATAACCCTCTGGTTGTTTTTCAGAGTCCATAGTCTCTCATGGTTCATCTCCCCTTCCAGTTTCCCTCAACTCCCTCTCCTCTCCATCTCCCCATGTCCTCCATGTTATTTGTTATGCTCCACAAATAAGTGAGACCATATGATACTTGACTCTCTCTCCAAAAGCAGATTCTTAACTGGCTGAGCCACCCAGACACCCTCTGGCTCAGTTCTTATGTTCATTTCTCGGTTTGGTGCCTCTTCACCGCTCTGTGAGTGTCAAATCAGGTTCAGTTCCATGGGTGTGGCTAGCTGAGCAGTTTAGCTTCTTATAGGTGACCTGTCCTCCAGTAGAGCCTTGGAGAAAGTGCCAGCTTCTTGTTGCTTTCCTAAACTGGGCAGCCCTTTGAGGCTCTCATCTTGGTATTGGGACTCGCAGCCACAGCCAGCCATTAAAACCACTTCAGATGTGGGTTCAAACGTCTGTGGGTCATTTTGGTGTCAGTTCCACTTACTGTTCATGTTTCCATTGTTCTTGTCATTTCTGGCACATAGGGTTATTTCTCTTTCAGATTTGGCTGTATGTTTAAGAATATCTGTTTTCTAGTATTTCTGTGTGACTGTAGTGGGACAGGGAAGGTCTTTCTTAATAATTCAGTCTACTCTATTGCTGAAAGATCAAGCCCACATTCTTCCCATCGTGTATGAAGCCCTTCGTGGTCAGCCTCTGCCTGTCCTGCAGCAACTTAGCTCTTTAATTTGTGTTTTGTTTTTTGTTTTTGTTTTGGGAGAGTACAGGTGAGAGAACAGGGGAAGGGGCAGAGAGAGAGGCAGAATATCTTAAGCATGCAGAGCATGGAGCCCGAGACAGGGCTCATCTCACTGCTCTGAGATCATGGTCTGAGCCAGAATCAAGAACTGGACGCTTAACTGAGCCACCCAGGCGCCCCTGCATAAACTTAACTCTTAAACTTTACACTTCAGCCAACTGAACTCTGCACACAATGTGTCCTGTGATGTTTGAAAAAAGCTTAGATTTTAGAATCCACCTGTTAGTTTTGGAACCTGTCTTCATCCTTTTGTAACTTGTGATTTCGGTCAAGTTACTGTCTTTGTGCCTCAAGTGTTCTCATCTGTAAAATGGCAGCACCAGGCATTATAGTAAGCTAATCCCTATTAACTCCCTCCATGGATGCTGTCTCCAGCAGGCCATACTCTCCGACCCCTGCACATGCTTGTCCCTCCTGAGAAGTGCTTGTCTCCCCATGACTTCCTTCCTTGATTCCCCTTGGCAGAGTGGCCATTACTCTGTCTGTGCTTGGGGTCTCTTTCTATAGTAATTATCACTCTGTGGGTGGCTGCTTGTTTATATGTGTCCCTCTGACCCCTTTTGAACAGGGTCTTGTTCTTCTTGGTGTTTGTTCTGTCTGTCACTTAGTGGCTGCTCCGTATTGCCTGTGGAATGGAACTGCATCGAATTTCTCTAGTCAAATAGAAGCAAGCTGGGAGTGGCAAAAGATACCAATGCAGAGAGAGAGAGAGAGAGAGAGAGAGAGAGAGAGCAGGTAGAGAGAGCAGGGAGTTCGTCTTTTTATAAGTTTTTTTTTTTTAAGATTTTATTTATTTGGTATATAGAGAGAGATCACAAGTAGATAGAGAGGCAAGCAGAGAGAGAGGGGGAAGCAGGCTCCCTGCCAAGCAGAGAGCCCCATGTGGGGCTCGATCCCAGGACCCCGAGACCATGACCTGAGCCGAAGGCAGAGGCCTAACCCACTGAGCCACCCAGGCGCCCCCGTCTTTTTATAAGTTTTATGCCCAGTTGATGGCAGTGTGGCGGGGGGACACGAGGTAGCAGTTCTCAATCTAGCTGCTGGTGCCAGAGACTTAAAGCAAGACTTAAAGCCAGAAAAAAGCCACGGAATCCTGCAAATTAAAGTGGTTTCTGGCCTTAAGGATGCATGCCCACATTCCGTCCCCAAACTTGCTTCTCCAAGTTCCGGGGAGAGTAATACAAACTTTATTATAATTATAATTTAATTTATATAGTATATATAATTATAAATTTATATAATTATAATTTAATTATAATCCCTAGTGGACCCTAAGAACCTCTAACTTAAGAATAAGACTGCAGTTCTGAACAGGACAGTTGCTTTAGGAGTGGACGGTTCTGTGTCGGGGCCTCCAAGGAGACCAGGGTGTAAAAACTCTGGTGTTCAGAGCTACGTGTCACCTATGCCCATGACTGAAAGCCCAGTTCAGGTTTCTGTCCCTTAGAAAGGATAGCTTGGGTAGGCCTGGGCCAGAGCTAAACAGGCCTGTGCCGGCCCTCTTTGGCTTTGCCTGAATCCTCTGGACTCCTGGGACTCCAAAACAGGAATAGCTTCAGAAGAGAAGGGAACCTGATCTTCGAAGATTCCCCAGAGGGTGTCTGGCAGACAGTAGTCTGGTGGGAGGATGAGGAATGACCGCACTGACTCTAAGTCCCCATGTCTGGGGCTTTAGGAATCAACCTCAACTCAGGGAGGCATAGGGCTAGGGGTTGGTGGATGGCTCGGCCAACACCTCAGTTCTCTTAGTTCTTTCCTGACCATTCTCAGTCTGTAGCCGTGAATTAAGAACCTGTATGCTCACTGCTGTGCTGGGCCTTCCTCCCGAAGACACCAAAACAGTAACAACACAGCCCCTCTCCTGGGACATGAGTTGAAGAGAATTTCTAGCACACAGGAAGCTGCAGGCGACCATGGGAGACCAACTCAGAGTGGTGCTTCTCTGTGCAAAGCTGGCCCTCACAACAGCCTAGTTCTCCTGCTTTGGGCGGTTTGGACCATCAGTATATTTTTTCTTGGGTGATTTGCTAGCACTGTTACAGACTGGTCTGAGATGTCTAGGGCCACCTTTTAGGTTTCTGAGGAATGGCCCCAAATGTGTCTTTATGAACTTGTCCTTCATCCCATTTCTTTACATAATGGCAGGTTAGTTTTACAGTGGCACTTGCTGGTCTCCTGGGGGCAGATCAGCAGCCAGCAATTGCTGCTTTTGAGGCATCAAGGATTTTCCCATGGACTCTCAGATTGTTCCTTTGCCTTTTCTAATCTGACTCCATTTTTCTAGGAGAGTACATCTCAAAGTGATTGCTGAATCAGGATCTCTGGGAGTGGACCTTGGAATCTGTTATTGAGGATTGGGGGGAAATTGAGCAAATTGAGGTCTGAAGTTGCTACAGGTGGATTTATGGATAGGGACTCCAAGTGGTTTAGGTAGTCTGTAGTCTCAGGTAGGTGTGGAAGCTCCACTAAGTCATAAATTATGGACCCAAGTTCCTTCCCGTTCCTTGCTCTCTCATTTTTAGGGTGTGACTGTTGTTCAATGTGGCTGTCATGGGCCTAGCTGTCACATCTGCATTCCAGGCAGCAGGATAGAGAAAGAAAGAGGGAAGAGTGATGTCTCCCCTCCCTCCCTTTTAAGGCTACATCAGGAATGTCTTCTGCCTCTACCACTTTCTGTGACTGAGGGGAAATTATTTAATATCTCAGAGCCACAGTTACCTCATTTGTAAAATGGGCATGATAGCACTGACCTCAGGGGGATGAGGATTAGAGAGGATCATCCATGTCTGGCATAATGCCCAGGCCACGGCACATGCTCTCTAAATGGTGACTGCTGTCGCAGCACATCTTGACACCGTTCCCTTCCCCTTCCCTGCATGGTCTCTGCCCTGCTTCTCGTCTTCCCCTTTCCTTTTCTCTGACACACTTCGCCCTGTATTCCTACCCTGCCTTCCCCCCACATCCCTCTCTTTTCTGCCCCTCATTTTCCTGCTCCCCTTCCTGCTGCCACCTTTATCCCCTACCACCTTGTACCACCTCATCCTTGCATTGTTTCTGTCCCTCTGTCTCCCTGGTGTCCCAAATTAATGGCAAATCATTGTTGTATTGCAAGGGCCAGAGAGGTTAGAGGTGGTGACTGGCCTTTGAACTGCAAGTCAGCGATGAGTAAGTTAAGAAAACATGTTTAATTGGTTTATTCATGAATCAGTTGCAAATTGCATTTGGCAGTTGGTAAGCAGAGATCAGAAAGAGCAGTGGCTTAGACCAGTAGAAGTTTATTCTGTTAGGTTTTTAAAAGAAATCTGGGGAAGCCTGGCCAGCCTCTCTGTTCTGCCATCCTTAGTGTGTGGCTTCCAAGCCCAGACCTGCATCATGATCTAAGATGGCTGCGGAGCTCCAGCCATCAAGTTAGGTTTCCAGGAAGGAGGGTGGTGAGGGGAAACAGAAAAGACGTATGCCAAGCTGTCTTCCTCCCTCTTCAGGAGCTTTCTTGGAAGTCCCCCTACCCCCAGTAGCTTCCACTTCCCTCTTTGGCCTCCCATAGCTGCAGGGGAGGCTGAGAAATCTTTTAGCTGGACATGTTGCCACCTGAAATAAAATCCAGATTCTA